>NW_021703785.1:51425150-51485639 GCF_005190385.1 Monodon monoceros | reverse complement strand
CCTCCCTCCCTCCCTTCCTTCCTCCCTCCCTCCCTCCCTTACTTCCTCTCTCCCTTCCTCCCTCTCTCCCTCCCTCCCTTCCTTCCTTCCTTCCTTCCTCCCTTCCTTTCCTCATTAAATATTCCTTGGGCAGCCCCTAGTTTCTGGTCATCGGGCTGAGTACCATGCCCACAAAGATGAATAAAAAAAGAAAAAGTCCCTGCTCTAGTGAGGGGAACAAACAGTAAGTAAATAATTACAATTTAACCTTTGAGCACTAAACCAAAGCACCACAGGGGCCCAAAGAAAGGATCAACTGGCTGATGGTCATGAGAATAAAGAAAGTTTCATGCAAAAGATGATGTTGGAGCTGTACATTCAAGGATAAGGGACAGATATGAGGCAGAGAGGGGGAAAGCCCACCCAGAGCAGCGGGCACAGTCTCAGAGGTGTGAAGGGCATGTGTGGCCAATGAGGTAATAGGTGATATTTTGTTTTTTTTGTTTTTTGGCCACACCGCGCAGCTTGTGGGATCTTAGTTCCCCGACCAGGAATCGAACACGGGCCCTCAGCAGTGAGAGCACAGAGTCCTAACCACTGGACCGCCAGGGAATTCCCAACAGGTGGTATTTTGGTGTGACTGGAGCATAGCCTGTAGAGGCCAGGGGACAGAGATTTCAGGAGAAAAGCTTGCAAAAAGAGGTTGATGCCAGTAGATGTTTTGCACTTAGTCTGTTGGCATTGAGAAATGATGTACGGCTCCAGTGACTGTCATGACTGTGACTGTGTTTTAGAAAATCATCCTGTCAAGAGAGGACTGTGAAGGGGGATTGGGAGCCGGCAGAGGTGGGGGTCGGGTAGGAAGAGCAGACTGGGCTTTGGCCGCATCAGCTGGCTGACACCAATTCGACTGTTGTTCAGCTGAAACATGTTTCTCCATCATCTGAACGACCAATTTTTGCAGTCATTTGGGCCAGTCGTGCAGTTGATCCAAAGCAATTGTTCAGTCATCTCAGAACTCAGAATGACTACTGATCTCATGTTCTGAGCAGCCAAACAAGTTTGGAACAACAAGCCTCTAGCAAGCCAGGAAGGGCTCACGTTAAAAGAACAGCAAGCTTCCATATTACATCCTTCGTGTATTGGCTAGAGCAGGACATTTAAGGGGTATTTCAGATTTCAGAAAAAATGTGTGCGTGCTGGAAATCCAGCCCCAAAGCATTACTTTTAAGCCAAGTGAGCATGGAGGGAAAGGTTCAGGTGAAGGTCACACAGCTGTGAGTGGATTAGTGCTCAGTGGGGTTTTGCTGCAGAGAAATCCTCCAGTTTGCCTTCTGTACACAAAAGAGGTGTAAAAAATCCTTAACAATATGGCTTTCCAGAAGCTGTGCATACAGCTTCCTCTGCTCTCATCTGGCTTCTAGCTAGAAGCCGGTTTGTGGGAATTGCAAAACTTACTCCCTTCACTGCTGGGAGCCCCTCAAGGGCACTGGCTGAGACTGGGCTAGCCGTGCTTATTATTTTTTCCTCTGAACATTGTTGTATCCGGATTTGATGCCTGGAACTGCTGCGACCATTTTGCTAACACCAAGAGGGTGAAGCCAACACGTGAAGGAGAACAGATCAAAGGGAACAGTAAGAAGCAGACCTGGAGCCTTGACATATTATACCTGTAGCCTGAACGTCCGCTGGATTTCTCGTTATGCAAAAAAAAAAATTTCCTAATTCCCCCATTGTTTGTTTAAGTCACTTTGAGGGTGACTCTCTTACTTACAGTTAAAAGCATCCTGAGTTATACTTTCCAAATACACATGGACGCAACACACATATGCACACCCCCCAAAATATCTCTTTTCTAACCAACCCTTGCTGTCTGAAATGCTTCTCCTTATGAGCCATTCTTTTTACTGGGGAATTTTCCTTCTACTGTAACACACATATCTCTCGGAGATCCTCTCTAAGACTTTTTATTTTTCTAAAAATTGGCTCAACTTTTGTTCTGTATTTTATTGAGTCCTTATTAAGTGCTAGACACTCTAGGCTGTGAGGATTTTAGATGGAGGTGGTCTTTAAATGCTCTATTTTTTTTTTTTTTTTTTTTGGCCATGCCATGCACACCATGCGGGATCTTAGTTCCATGACCAGGGATTGAACCTGCACCCCCTGCAGTGGAAGCACAGAGTCTTAACCACTGGACCGCCAGGGAGGTCCCTAAAGAATCATTTTTTTAAGAAATGAAGAATTATCTCAGATGCCATCTCCATGGACTCCCCTCATTTTTACCACAAGGCTGATCAGCTCTCCCAGGCTGAGAGCGAGAAGTATAGAAGTGCTCGGTGGACAGGGAGAAGAAGATGGATTTGGTCCTGAGACTCTGATTCATTGCTACTTCAAGGACATTTTTACTTTGCCTGCAGGAAAGAGAAAGTGATCCATAGTAACTGTGATGAAAATGCACTCCCTTTCTGCCTTTCCTCCTTTCTCTTCTTTCCTTTAGAAAAAGGAAAGTTGGAAAGAGATGAGCTCAGCCTATGGGATGTGAAACCAGAGCTCAACAGGAGAAAAACCACTTGAAATGTCAAATCAAAATAGAGTTCATTTGAAGATCCGGGTCAACATAGAGACCAGCACATGAATTGATCCCATGGACCCCTAAAATCTTCCCCAGAAATGATTTCTGGTTGGGAGATGGTACCAAAGGGGGTGAGAATGAGCTGGACTTCAGGACAGCTCCTAGATGCCAATCAGGTCCAATTGAGTAACTGGTCAGACTGCCTTCAAGGATTATGACACGATTCAACCCATAGTATAATTTATTCCCTTTGACACGTTTGCACATTTGTTTTACTTGAACTCTCAAAAACGCAAGGCAGGTGAAGTGGCTATTATTATTCGTTGGCCAAAAGGTTGTTTCGGTTTGTTCTGTTAGATGGCTCTAGAAGCACTTAGTTATTTTTAACTTAATTTGAAACAATTTTGTTAGATTGTATGTGACAGCTGTCATATCAGCATGCATTTTAAAAAAGACATCAAAATTGGTGAAATCTGTGTAGCCTTTTTAATATTGAAGATGAAAGAAAAAACAACATTTTCAGCATATTATGCTTTATTACTTCAAGAAAGGTAAAAACGCAACTGAAACGCACAAAAAGATTTGTGCAGTGTATGGAGAAAGTGCTGTGACTGATTGAATGTGTCAAAGTGGTTTCCTAAATTTTGTGCTGGAGATTTCTCGCTGGACGATGCTCCACGGTCGGGTAGACCAGTTGAAGTTGATAGAGGTCAAATTGAGACATTAATTGAGAACAGTCAATGTTATACCACGCAGGAGATAGCTGACATACTCAAAATATCCAAATCGAGCGTGGAAAATCATTTGCACCAGCTTGGTTATGTCATTCGCTTTGATGTTTGGGTTCTACATAAGTTAAGTGAAGAAAACCTTCTTGACCATATTTCCTCATGCGATTCTCTACTTAAACGTAATGAAAACGTTCCGTTTTTAAAACAAATTGTGACACGCGATGAAAACTGGATACTGTACAATAATGTGGAATGGAAGAGATCATGGGGCAAGCGAAATGAACCACCACCAATCACATCAAAGGCCAGTCTTCATCCAAAGAAGGTGATGTTGTGTATATGGTGGGATTGGAAGGGAGTCCTCAATATGAGCTCCTTCCAGAAAACCAAATAATTAATTCCAACAAGTACTGCTCCCAGTTAGACCTACTGAAAGCAGCACTTGATGAAAAGCATCCAGAATTAGTCAACAGAAAACGCATAACCTTCCACCAGGATAACGCAAGACCGCACGTTTCTTTGATGACCAGGCAAACACTGTTACAGCTTGGCTGGGAAGTCTTCATTCATCCGCTGTATTCACCAGACATTGCACCTTCGGATTTCCATTTGTTTCGGTCTTTACAAAATTCTCTTAGTGGAAAAAATGTCAATTCCCTGGAAGACTGTAAAAGGCATCTGGAACAGTTCTTTGCTCAAAAAGATAAAAAGTTTTGGGAAGATGGAATTATGAAGTTGCCTGAAAAATGGCAGAAGGTAGTGGAACAAAAGGGTGAATACGTTGTTCAATAAAGTTCTTGGTGAAAACGAAAAATGTGTCTTTTATTTTTACTAAAAAACCTAAGGCACTTTTTGGCCAACCCAAATATTTTAATCTTGTTAATGTAGAAGGTAAGCTACAGAAAGATTAAGTGTCTGATCCAAAATTTGAGACAGTTATTGCAGGGGCAAGACCAGCTCTCTGATCTCAAAACATGAAATTTGCTCTGCTTTCCACTCTATTGTATCTCCTTGCCATGGAATTTGATGTAAGGCGCTACACCTGAAAAAAACGCATAAACGTGGCCCCATTGGTTCTATTCCCCCTCCCACCACTCACCCCATTCTGTGTAGCCTCAGCAGGAAGTTGGGGCCAAAATTCAAGGGGCTCTTAAGAGCTACACACGCAAGTTGGGCTGTGGATGCTTACGACTGACAGAGGACACAGGTGAATTCATCAATCATGTACTCAACAAGCCTGTATCTAGTTCTTTTCACCTGCCCCCCTCCCTTATCTGCTTGGCACATTTGGGAGTACAAGAGAAGCACAGAGAACAGCCTCCCTGGCACTGAAGCAGCTCACACCCCTCTTGGAAGGCACGACCACGACTTAGGAGACAATCCAAAGTGGTAGGATACAAGAGACAACTGAGTCTTAGATTTGGTTAAAACACAAAGAACAGTGCTAAATAACTCTTGGCTAAATGAATGAATTATTAGACTAGGTACTCACGTTAGTTGACTTGGAGAGTATGTATATCAGTCAAGGTTAAAGGAGAGAAGCAGAATCACTAGAATAGACAGACATACCACACACACACACACACACACACACACACACACACGCACACAACCACAGAGAACAATAGGAATTCACAAGGAAAAATGACTGATGGATTCATGGGGAATGTGGGGCTTACACAAGGTCTTGAAGGATGGTGAGAATCTGGTCAGGGGAGAAGTGGCAGGACATTTCAGGTAGAAGGAATGACAGCAGTCACATTGTCTGTGACTGCAGGAGTGCCCAAAAAAGCCTACTACATTTTCACATTCAAATCCCAGACACACAGACACACACACACACACGCACTCCAGATGTCACTTATTATTTACGAGTCTATAAAATGGGATCATAACAGTCATTACATTGAATTGTAGTGAGGATTATAATATATTATGTATGAAAATAGCCTAGCATAGTGTTCAATATATAGGAGGCTCTCAAAACCTGAAAAGAAGCATGTCTTACTACTGCCCGATTCGCAATTTTTAACCGTGGGACTAATGCTGGCATGGATTTGGTAAAAGAGAAGAAACAAATGCAGGTATTTCTTAATCATTGATCAAGGCAAAGAAAAGTGCATGAATAGACTTGATTTTTGACAACTGGATGTACTATAGTTCATAAGCCCTTTTCTGGGATAAGAAGGGAATTTTTTTTTTTTTTTTTGAAAGACTAGTGACTGCAGTGTACATTTTACAGAGCCAAATTGGGTGGGCTGGAGAGGCTCATGGCTGGGGCACTTGAAATGTAAGAAGATAGAGATGAAAAGAGTATATTTACTACTCTGTGTGCCAGGAAGGAATTCATGTTTGTCCCCTGGGGCATCCGTAGAGATTTGGCTCCTAAGGGGTGTCTTCCTCTAATGAAAGGGAGCTGCTGTGCTATTTACGGGGGTTCTGATGAACTTCAGGAGTCCTTTTACTGAGTGATATGCAAGTTTGGGCCAGATCTGAACCGTTCAGGACAGCCAAAAGGAGGCTTAATATTGCCACCAGCAGCTCCCTTCTCTGCCTTTACATATTCATCACTCTTCTCTCTTAAAAATAATATTTTAAAATATCTGTTCAAGATTTATTTAAGTGGACTAAATTGGTCTACCACTTCTGGGTCAGGACCTGTATTCTGGTAGACCCAGGACATTAAATGACTCATTCCTTCCAGGGGTACCAATAACCACAGAAATCTCCCTAAGCCCCCTATAGAAACAAGACTATGTCATATTATGGCTTTTTAAAAATAATTTAAAGGCTATGATATTAACAGTGCACAACAAATTTCAAAGGATTTTATTGTGAAGCACAGATAAGAAAGGTTTTCTGGGACTTCCCTGGTGGCACAGTTGTTAAGAATCTACCTGACAATGCAGGGGACATGGGTTTGATCCCTGGTCCAGGAAGATCTCACATGTCACGGAGCAACTAAGCCCATGTGCCACAACTATTGAAGCCCATGTGCCTAGAGCCCGTGCTCAGGCACAAGAGGAGCCACCGCAATGAGAAGCCCACGCACTGCAATGAAGAGTAGCCCCCATTCGCTGCAACTAGAGAAACCCTGTGCTCAGCAACAAAGTGCCACCATATATTTTCTTACTAGGTTCCAGGTTTTTTCCATCCCTAGGCCTTGTGTTTTAGCTCATTTTTGAGAGACTGCAAGTTAGTTGCCTCTGAGTTAAACGTGGGAATGGATATTCAGCCCACCTCCTATCCAGTTTTGATTTCATTTCTAGACCTTCTGTGATCCCCATTATTGGGTTCAATGGCCTCCTTTCTGTTTCTACAGCATTCTGTAGATGCCCAAGACTTGGAGATTACCACACTCTTACTAGGCTGGCTCCCCACTGAAATGAAGTTTCCTGCAGGGCAAGAGGAGTGCCATAGTATCCCCAGTGCCTGGTACAGTGCCTAGCACATAGTTGATGCACAATAAATAATGTGCAGCAAACAAGCAAATGAATGAATGAATGTTATTCACCTTTGGAAATGATAGAGTCATATTCTAGAAGCCAGGGTAGCTAATAAGGCTCTCTATGTAACCAGATTTTGTGTCAGTGGAGAGTAGAGAAATTCTCCAGTGGCCCCTCAAAGTTAATTTTTCCTTAAACAAAGAATATTTGGGACCAGCAATTGGGATATGTAACAGACATTTTGTACGAATCTACCTCAGATTTACTGATAGTTTGAAAACAACAGGTGTATTTTGGTCAATGATCAAGTCCCACCCCCAAAAAGAATTGACAATTTTTTTCTTTGTAACCTCTGCCATTTTTCTCCTTTTATCCTGTTCCAACTATCAAGGAACATTTATCCACAAATGGCAAGTGCCTTGAATTATAGCTTCCTGTGTCTTCCCAAGCTGTTCATTTCCTTCTGTCTCATGTGTAATCAACATGGGCTAGATGGCTCCCTCACATAAATTTCCATGAGCACAAGCATCCAGCCACTATTAATGCTTCTTCACTAGTAAGAGATACAACGTTCAGGGTTTCCTCCAGGTCAAATGATTGTTCTGCAGGGCCTTATGAACTTGTGCAAAGCACTATTTTTTCTCACGATATAGGCATAACAAACTTTTCTTTTTTGAGTGGTGAAGCCTCTGTGTTCTATCAGCTACGTTCTTGCATACAAATCCCTTGTAAATTATTTTTCAAATTCCAAGGTTCAGCAATTTAATTGAATCGGTTCCTAATTTTTAATTAAATCTGCATTTCTCCCGGTAACCTTTGGAAAGATAGAAGCCACATTACCATATTGGAGAGAAAGGATCACAGAGCAAGACAGACATAAAAGAGAAGCACAAAATCACAAGGCGGGTTTTCCTATAAATTTATTTTCATACCAAAAAAAAAAAAACATTCTAAGGCAATGTTTTTATTGTATAGTATAAAATAACTTCCACTAAATTAAAAATGGAATTTTTTTTTTGCTATAAGCCACTGATAACTTTTCCATGAAAAAAATTTACAATTTGCAGCACCTGTAGAAAAAACCACCTGTTCAATAATTATATAAATACTGTTGACAGATCCCAGTAGCCCATTATGTATCCTTTTTGGCAATGTCAGCTTCCTAAAGTCAATTAGCTTCTAAATTTGAAAGGCACCTGGTGGCCAACATTCAAGGCATCCATGTTAATTTTTTTGGAAACAGACTTGAGAAGTCTGAAAAAATCTATTAAGTTAAAAAGAATGAAGAAGTATCATACAGTTGATATTAGCAAACAACATTTTTCCCCTTAGCTGCAGGTTTTCCCCAGGGGATTTACAAAGTGCACCAGTTAAATACGTCTGTACATTTAAAACATTAAATATGTCAACAGCAAGACATTTTTAAATATTTTGAATCAAATACTATAGCACAAATATAATTTACAATACTTTGCACAGAAAACATTCCATCTGAAATATAACTTTAGATATTATATAAAAATACATATATTTTTTTCTCATTAGAAAAAAGTATTTATTTGCAGGTTCCAGCATGATGTAACAATTCAAAAGAATTTCACCCTTCAGATGGTCATCAGTTTGCAATTAGATGACCCCCTTTCCACTTCAGCTGCATCGTGGCACCTAACCATGGATTAGAGACAGAGAATTAACCCCTCCCATAGCCCAAAGGCAGTTTTTCATAAAGGCAACCATAATTGCTCCAATCTGCTTTAATTCTAGGAATTCATTACAAAATTTAAAAACCACTGTGTAAGAAAACCCTTAGATTGTAACACACCTTGAGTCCAACATCTCCCATTGGCTGTAAATACATTCGCTCCCTACAGAGTCAAAGGCACGGGTCTTCTTGTACCCTGTGGGTCATAGCTCTTAGTAGTCTCACACACCTACATATATCTTTCTTGGCTTGTTTTTAAAGTTTTCTATACATCCTAGGAAATACGTGAAAATGCTTCATAAAATGGGGCTCAATCTATATCTCGAACTTTAAAAGCCCCAAAGTACGTTGCATCTTGATCTGGATCCAGTAGTGAAGGGTTGGATACCTCAATGCTTATTTCCTCACCAGACCGTAGCTTAAAAAATCCCCCAACGTTTATGGAGTAAAAATGGAATTCAGAATTCCCCGACCAGTATTTGGTGCTTCCTCCTTTCATGAGGGTATGAGAACTCGGGATTTTGATGCTGGTCTTGGTGACATACACCATTAGCTGAAGGTAATTCGCAGTGAGGTTTCCCGAAGTTTCATGATGTCGAAAGCAAATGTTGGCATACAGGTAATAAAAGCCATCTTGGTTAACTATTAGTTTTCCATTGCTGAAAGTCATGTTGGAGATCTTGGCCCAACCTCGGTCATGGTACCAGCAGGACAGACTCACTTTATGGGAACCTGAGGAAAAGAGAGGCACGTGATTTAAAACCCAGCCCCTTCAAGGAGAAGGACATCCTCACAATTCTATGAGGTTGGAGAAAGACCTACTGGAACAGTCATTGTTCCAATGGGAGAATAATTTCTCAGAATTTATCTTCTAAAAGGGGAGTACCAGTACATTAAGAAGTACTTGCGCTCTCTGCTAGGCACCTGAGAGGGGTCAAATACAAAATCTCACTTTTCCTGCCCTCAAGGAGCCTATAGTACACAAGGGATAAGTATGATATACGTTCAGACAGGAAGCAAGGCTCGGGCCCTGATAAGAAAGGTGTGGATATTGCAATGGGAATTCAAAGGAAAGAGATTACTTCCTCCCAGAGGGCTCAAGAACGATTTTGCTGTGCTACTGAGCCTGATAACTTAAAGGAGGAATTCAGCCAACAGAAGCATAAAGGCCATTCAGGGTTGAAGGAAGAGAATCAGCCAGAGGCAGTTGAAACAAGAAAGCAAGAAACAAGTATAGGAAGAGAATATCCACACTCCACGTGACCCCACTTTCTCTTTTAATTCATGGAGAGAGGTATATAGAAGGAGCTGAAAATCTGGGTCACAGCAACTTGGACCAAAAAGTCAAACTCTTAAACTCTATATTCTCATCACCATTGATTTTCCCCTCCTCCAATAGCCCAAATGCCTCCCAAGGTCACACGACTGAAAAGGTGCCCCCAGAGAAGTTCACAAAGAACATATCCTTGGCATTGTACTCCCCAGCTTCACAACTTCATGCGATCCTTTGTGCCCAAAGGATGGTAAAATCTCTTCTAGTTATTAGACCAGAACTCTCCTTTAGCTCCTTCTCACACCTGAAATGTGACAACCGATCTTCATGTCACTGTTTCTGGAGCAGCAGAAGTTTCTAGAAAATCTTCTAAGTCAGCAAAGTGTCCAACGCTTTGAATATTTCAGGTCTTTAGTGTACTTTACTAGGTCTTAAAAAATTGGGACTACCTCCATGATAAACCTCAGTAATCAAATATTTATATTTATACGGATACCTATTAGCCAACTGGAAAAGATGTCAGCTAGTGGGAAAAAAGCTGTTATACTGTGGAAAGTCCAGAGTTTTCCTCCAGAGGATTTTGTAAACACTTATGCTAAGTAAAGCTTGTCATCTGCTAGGATTTCAACAAGGCAAAACAGACCTGAGGAGTCTCAGAATGGGGTGGGGAGTAGTTTCTGCAGCCAGGGAGAAGTTCTTTGCCGCCTGTCACCCAAGAGAAATCCCCCACAGAATTTAGACTTAAACTGGATTCCACGGATCCATCAGAGCTGACAACACTTTGGCTAGAGTGGGTCCTTGGGAGATCTTTGTAGAACCAGAAACCCACACTGGCTAACTTTCAAGACTGGCCTGAATCCTGGGAAAACTTGAACACCTGCATCTTACTCTGGAGAGCCACAAAAAGGATAATGTTCTATTGTCCCTGGAGGGCTACTGGGCAGCTGGGATATGGTCTGGGGACCTCAATACCAGGCTGTTCAAGAACCAACTAGGTGGTAGGGTAAGTGGAAGAAAAAAAATGCAGCGGGGTCCAAGCTATGGTGGAGCAACCCCCCATCCTTAGACATGCCTGCAAAGGCAAAGAAGCCAATGGTTTCAATCCCTGTGCTCAGGGACAGGACAGATTTCCTGAACTGCACATCGTATCCACAAGAGGGCGCCCCAGCGAGCCTGAGAAGCCATCACAGGCACTGCTGCCTCCAGAACCCAGCACAGCGCCCTGCCCTTTTTCATCTGAGGTCCTACCTCAGATCATCCTAAATTAAAGCATCCCAAATGTAAATATCATTCCATGGTCCCAAGTGAGTCAAAATGAGACTGTAAGACTCTATGCATCACACCCTCATGAACACTAGCAAAGTAACTTCTCCAGGCTGGTAAATAGCCACCTAGTCCATTGACAGAGCTAAAAAAAACTCAAGGTGTTTCCTATCTCAAACCATCCCATGGTTACCTCCTTCTTCCCCTACTCTTGTATTCAATCCTTTATGCAATCAATTATCGGTCTTATAGTTTATCTCCTATGACGGCCCTTAACAGATAGCAGCAGAATGACTAAGGTGACGTCTACCCTCTCGACAGGTTGGATCAGCTAGCGTTAGACCAAGGGCTCAGAGATACAGTCCAGGAAAGGCAGGGAAGGATATGAAAGAGAGAGGAGAACACAGAAACCCTGACCGCATACCACTCCTGTTGTTAGCTCAAGTCAAGTGGAAGGAGTGTCCTTATATCCTTCTAAACATGCCTATATTTATCCATTCGCTGATCAATTTCATCATTTAGTAAATATCTGAATGGTGCTTTCTACGGGCATTCACTCTATCCACAGTTAAGAAATGCATCAAGCAGTATACCCTCAAGGCACTCTGTAGTGGAGAAAAGAAGAAATGGGCACACCAAATGAAAAATATAACATTTTCATTTCTGCAGGTCACACAGCCCATGGCTGAAGCTCAGTTAAAGCACCTGCCAAGTGGAAGCTGCAGAAATTAGTGGCGACCACGTGAACTCAGCCCAGTGACAGAGGGCAGGGAGGGCTTGGGTCAAATGTGGACGGGCTGAGAAAAGGGAGAGGATTGTGATCGAGGGAAACTGTTCTAGCAAAGAACGGAATGCACACAGCACGCAGAGGAAAAGGGAGAAGAACTGTCAGTGTGAACTGGAGAGCTCATGAATAGCGATAGTGGGAGAAAAGATGAGAACAGCCCCCCTATCAGGTTGGAGGACCTCGCATAGCAAGCCTGGGCTTCCATCACTAGACGACCTTCAGCCTCCCCAGCCGCCCCAGCCCCTAGGGTCACTGCTATTAGACATTAGAGAAGAAGTCTCTCCAGGTATTTAGCCTGAGCTGCCCTTAAGAGAGCCATGAATCCTGACCTCACAAAATACTCCCCAATGCATTTTATTCGAGAAGCTTTGAAATACAGTCAGTATGAGGCAGATTCTGATTTCTTTCTTATGTGTAAATAAGTACAAATAAGTATGGAACAGAGGCCCCGAATGAACGTGCAAAATTAAAGCCATCTTCCTCTGAAGTATCCAAACTGGGAGATAAATGGACTCACGGAGTCATTGGCCAAGCCAGAGGAGCAAATTCTATTTTCTTAAACAGAAGCATACGCTAACTCATTTCACTCTGTCTCAAGCTCAATAACCATCCTAAAATAACCAGGAGTTTTGCCTTCTTTTTGGCAATGATTTGATGCAAGGTGCCTGGAGGGAGAGCTATGTAACTAAAACATGCTTGCTATTGCCAAATAGACTTTGGCACACAGTCTAATGCAGTATTTATCATATGCCATTTAAAATGAACTGAAAAGATAAATGCAGACTACAGCACACACAGCTGACAGATCAGTATTAATTTGATTGGCTTTGCTAACATGCAAAATAGTTTTCCACTCAGAAAATTAGTGTAGTTCCACCATAAGGCACACACATACACACACACACACAGAAAGAGAGAGAGAGAGAGGAGAATTTGTTTATGAAGCAAATATCTGGGACAGTATAGATAGTTTAGGAAAATCTAAAAATCAAAGAGTTGGTTTCTCCTTTCTATGTCTGTAGTCAGGAAAAATTCCTTTGTGGCCCATACTATATTAGTAGCTTCAAAACTGCTTATTAAAACTTGGATTTTTTTTAACTCTAAGAAGAACTTGCCTTGAATCATTTTTGTAAAACAAGAAATAGAATATATAAAATTATTTAATTAAACTTTAAATAATGACAAACTACATTCACTAAGTTCTTACTATATGCCCACTTCCATATAAGCATTTTAGTATATAACCTCATTAAATCTTTATAGCTGCCCCATGACGTACAAACTGTTACCACCCCCATGAAGAAGCTGACACACAAAGGATTCCAATAATTTGCACAAGGACACCCAGCCAGGTAGTACGGTGGGACCTCAAACCCAGGCCGTCAGACTTGAGACGCCCTGCTATTAAAACCACATTAATCTACTTCTTTCATGAAAAGAGGAACACAAGCGCTCTGAATTTATTCCCCTCTGACAAAGGCAACAGGCCACAAGATACTTATGTAATAACCTATAGTATAAAAAGCATGGACTTGGGAATCAGCTAGAGTGGAATTCAACTTCTAATCCTGCCATGTTGTAACCTCGATCAGATAACTTAACACTAGGTGGACCTTGGTTTCCCTGTTTGCAAAATCTGAATGATAATCACTACCTTGCAGGGTTGTAGTAAGGTTTAGAGATAATGGATACAGAGCAAAATGCCTGATACAAAGTGTGTGTATAAATGGTATAATAACAGTAATATTCCATTGTCACTCCATCCTAATGTTCTTTGTGACCTTTCTGATGCTCACCTAACCCGATGTGAAGTAACCAGTGGGGATTATATGATGGAAGTCACTGGTACGTTAGGTAGATGTAGACATAGAGCTCTGGGTTTCCTCATTTCCAAAAGATAATGAGGTCTCCAGTCTACTGAGCTAAATTCTTAGCCAGAAAAAAAACGATAAGTCCGTGGAGAACGAGTATGTCTCATTTTCTAGAGGGCTATTGCCTCTTAAATATCACTCTGGAACTCTGCAGGAGATGGCTGAGTACATGACTACCTGGAGGAATTCATGCACCTCACAGGCCAGCAATGGGGATGTGTCAACTTTTGCTTGGAAAAATAAAGATGAGTATAACACGGGATTATCCTTCCCAGTTATGCAACCTCAACTAGCAGTCTTTTAAAATAAACTCACTCTGATGATCTGAAAATGAATTATAGTGATGATGTCCATTCTGGCACGATCGAGAATCACTGTTTCCATGATATGGAAATAGATGATCTTTCTTCTGGTCTAGAAGTTAAGGGCTCTCAAAATTTTGCTAACAGGCTAAGAATAGGTCTGAGTATTCAGATGGGCTGATAAATGACTTGTTTTTTAACATCTTTATTAGAGTATAATTGCTTTACAATGTTGTGTTAGTTTCTGCTGTATAACAAAGTGAATCAGCTATATGTACACATATATCCCCATATCCCCTCCCTCTTGCGTCTCCCTCCCATCCTCCCTATCCCACCCCTCTAGGTGGTCACAAAGCACGGAGCTGATCTCCCTGTGCTATGTGGCTGCTTCCCGCTAGCTATCTATTTTACGTTTGGTAGTGTATATATGTCCATGCCACTCTCTCATTTCGTCCCAGCTTACCCTTCCCCCTCCCTGTGTCCTCAAGTCCATTCTCTATGTCTGCATGTTTATTCCTGTCCTGCTCCTAGGTTCATCAGAACTATTTTTTTTTTAATTCCATATATATAGTGTTAGCATAGGGTATTTGTTTTTCTCTTTCTGACTTACTCTTGAAATATTTTTCAGGCTGGATATAAATGGAACTTACCTGATGGGATGTCAATGGCATTAATCGTGAGATGGGCAAAGGGCTGAGTCTCAGGCTTGTTCCTTCTGGCCAGATCTAACCATGAACCTTCCACCATGGCTGGAGATGAGAGAAGCCATGTTAGCTCAAAGAGGAGTCACCCTAGGGGTTTTCAAATATTTATACAGATCCATGCTTACCTTTTTCTGCTCTGATGTGTTGTGATTTAACAATATGTTGCATTTCCTGCAATAAAAAGAAAAAAGAATCTTATTTATACACTCTTTTGATAAAGCAGTTAAGAATTCAGGACTGTCGGACATACAATAAATTAATCCTCTTTCCTTCAAAATATGCCGGAAGTACATAGGCAGTAAAACTTCTTGATGTTCTAAGTAGCTATCAAGGGAAGTTCACCCCAAAGAATTACGTCGATGTGCTTAAAAAGTAGACTACACACATACCATCCAATAAAATACTTCGGACAATAAGAGGAAATAAAAGACAATGTAAATTATAAAACACGGAATCACTGAACATAGTTAAACATTTGTAGCAGGTACACAAATGGAGATGAAGTTAACTAGGAAAATAACAATTACCACAGAATATATGACCCTCTTAAATTTTTAGAGAGTCTCTTTTCATGTCTGTTTCATTAGTGAATTCCTGTTATAATGTTGAAGCTCAGCCCATAAGAAAGAGAAAGATGCTTGGCTTCCAGTGGTTAATCTTTTATTTTAAAAGGTCACAGCGTATTTAAAGTACTACATGGAAGTCTAAGAGCTTCTTAGATTGCCAATCATTAGCTTAAAATATTGCCACAAATAGAGGTTTAGAAGTGCAAGCCGGTAAAAGAAAGAGCTCAAGTACATAAAGAACGTAGGTAATTGCATATCTCAATTTGAGCCCTGACAATGAAGGGTCCAATAAGTAACTGCAGGCCCACCTGAATCAAGACCTTAGCTACCATTAAATAGTAAAGTGATGTGGATGGAACTTCAGGCTTTGACTTCAGTTCAAACCCCTCCTCAGTCACCTACAAATCCTGAGGATATTAACAGCACCTTTATCATCGGTGGTTGTGAAGACTCAATGAGATGATGCATGTAGGCACTCAGCAGATGTATGGTAACTCCATACATCTAAACACTACTAGAAACACTCTGGAGAGATTCCTAATTTCTCTGTTATTGGGGTGACCATCCACGCTAATTACCCCATCCCCTCATGATGTTTGAAAGACAGGCCAGATAGCTTAAGTTCTTGGAATGTCTGGAGAGAAGGGCTTTGAGATAGCTGATAGGTAGATAGATAGAGGCTATAACAAAACGTAACTGTTAACAGTTGGAAGGGTTCTAGTGGTAAAATTACATTGATTCTTCTCTCTGCCTTCAAGACCCCCAAGAGAGAAGAGAATCAATTCTATTTTTTTTTCTTTTTTCCCTTTTGCGGTACGCGGGCCTCTCACTGTTGTGGCCTCTCCTGCTGCGGAGCACAGGCTCCGGATGCACAGGCTCAGCGGCCATGGCTCACGGGCCCAGCCGCTCCGCGGCACGTGGGACCCTCCCGGACCGGGGCACGAACCCGTGTCCCCTGCATTGGCAGGCGGACTCTCAACCACTGTGCCACCAGGGAAGCCCCGTTAACCACTGCGCCACCAGGGAAGCCCCTCAATTCTATTTTTAAAGACCCTTGGAGGATAGCACAGCTGTCTTCAGTTACCTATTCTAACATCCTGAAGAAGTCACAGCATGACTGACTTTTAGAAGGAAACTTTACAGCCTCATCCAAGGCTACTTCTTGCCCTTGCCTTTGACCCAGGGCACTGCCCTGCACAGCCCTGGGAGCATCTCTGCAGGAAATTCCAGGCAAATGATGGCTGGCTCTTTTGGGTTGTGCAATGCAGTGGCCCTTACCAGGCTTTGTTCCTCTCCCCACTCCATCAAAGATTTATTTCTCTCCCCTGCTGACTGCCAATCTCCCAAGTCTTTTCTCATGATCTTTGGATTCCCAATGGTACCCTGATTTCTGGAATTTCCTAGTTTAGTCTTCCCTGCATTCACAACAGGGATTTATATATGCACAATGTACCTATTATACATTGTGTATACCTTTATACATTTATATATACACAGTGTATCTTTTACCTTTATAAGTACATAATACATTACATATATAATATATATATAGTGTATCTTTATTCATTGTATATATCTTTTTACATTTATAATGGAGATATAGACACACACAGTGTTTACTAAACATTGTATATAGCTTTATACATTTATGATACAATATATCTTTAGACATTGTATATCTCTTTATATACTTATATATGTGTATATAATGTAACTTTATCTGATTACTATCTCTTAAAAGATTGGAACAAATAGGAACCTGGGGCTTCCCTGGTGGCGCAGTGGTTGAGAGTCTGCCTGCCAGTGCAGGGGACACGGGTTCGTACCCCGGTCCGGGAAGATCCCACATGCCGCGGAGCGGCTGGGCCCATGGGCCATGGCCGCTGAGCCTGCGCGTCCGGAGCCTGTGCTCCGCGGCAGGAGAGGCCACAACAGTGAGAGGCCCGCGTACCGCAAAAAAAACAAAAATAGGTACCTGGATGACAGTATTTCAGAGATTTAAAGCTACCCCTCATTTTCCCTCTAGCCCCGATCTGCCTCATCCTCAGAAGGAAGAGGGGAGAGGGAAGAAGGAAGCAAAGCAAAGTATGACATATGCCTACAAATGCCTGCTTGGTGCTTTTCTATTGAGAAAAGCACACTTATCATCGAGAAAAACAAGGTAAGATCCATTTTGCTAGCTCAGTGGTTCTCAACCTTGAACATGCAGCACCATCTCCCAGAGGGCTTGTTGAAACACAGTTTCTGATCTGCTTGGTCTGGGGCGGGACCTGAGAATTTGCATTTCTAACAGACGAGCTGGTGTTGCTGACCTGGGGCCTCCATTTGAGAAGAGCAATCCCTCTCACATCCCAAAAGATTTCCGAGACGAGCAAATCTGAGATTTTCTTGAAGCTTGAGACCAGGCCAAAGGAGCAGCAGACAAAAGTCACTGATTAAGTGGGCAGGGAAAGTTTGTTCTCTCCTACCTGGGAATGAACTTCTCCTGCCCATTTAATCAGCAGGTGCTAGGTCAGAGCCGACACGGAAACTTTTCAAGAAAATTCAACAACCAGAGCCATTCAGAAACACTTTCAATGTCTGCTTAAAAAAAAAAAAGTGTGTCATGACCCAAGATGAATTAAAACTCGAGCTAAAGGCCCATGAGGTAATGCTGCTTTCATGTTGTATATTGTTGGGTATCCAAGAATTGCAATTCCTCCCATGAAACCCTATAGGGAAGTTTCCACATGAAAAACAAAGTAGTTATGTGTCTATAGCCTCAGGCTACAAAAGAATGTAGTCTCGGTATCTGTTCTTATATCCCTACCCCACCCCCATCTTTTGAACTCAAGATCATTGTTATTTATGTGCACAGATATCCACCAGGAACATAACATTCTTCTAAGACTACAGTTTTAGGGTACCCTGCCCAACTCCAGCCAGTCTAACTCAATTCGTCTGATGTTGACTTGGTAGCTTTTTACAAGAACCTCCCCAGGTGATTCTAATAATGCAGCAGGCGTTGAGAAACATTATTACTAATTGAGCATTTCCGTGAATGGTTGCTCGGCGACAGCTCTATTTAGTCCTAGATTTATTATATCCTCAGGATTTATATATAGTCCAAGCGTTGAAAATTAAATCATGCCTTACATGTGCAGCCAGCAAAAAGCCAACTATCTCCCCTTGTGTTACCCCGTTTGATTCACGTTAGAATCAGAGGCTGGGTAACTACTACCAAGCTCACTTTTCAGACTGGAAAATGGAGGCCAAGGGAGAATAAGGATGCCCCTAATAACTCTGGGGCTTGAGCCTACACCTTCCCAGTCCTCTTCTAGAGCTATCAGCCCACCCCCCTTCACAAGATGTGGTCAACGAGTCTACTCCTGGAAGCTGGCAGGAAAGTATCAGTGGCCTGTGATGGGGTTCAGGACATGCTACCCCCAAATATGGTGCTTTGGCAAGTGGAATATTTTAAGCTAAAGGATCTTGGGAAATGGCAGAGGCAGGAAGGACTACCTGGCTTTGTCCTCCTCCCCTGAAGCAGGTCACAGACCCTCACGGGAGAAGTGCCTTACCACTGGGAAGAAAGGAGCATCTTCATCTCTTAAGACGGGAGGACGCCTAGAGGAATCTGAAGGAACAGGCCTTGCTCTGTTTGCCCCAGTTTACCATCCTTAGCTCAGACCCTGTCCTGTCCTGTCCTGTCTCATTTTTCTACACCTTTCCACCCTTCACCAAACTGGGTATAAAAACCACTCACCTTAACTATTCCTGTGGGTCTTCACTTCCTAATGATGCATTTCCTGCGTCACATAAAACTTACATTAAATAAACTGGTATGCTTTTCTTTTATAATTTATCTCTTGTCAGTCTAATTTACAGGGCCCCGACTGGTGAACCTAAGTGGGGAGAGGGAAGAAATTTTTTTTCCTTCTCTATACCTGTCAGGAAATTCTTAGAGGGTGGTCTCCTCCCTGAAGTAGAAACTCTGAAAGGAGACCCACCTTGACCAGGGATCTGACAAAAAGGAACCTCAACATCAGGAAATATGGTCTCAGAATTCTTGGGGAGGGGGCTTCAGAAAACAGCAGGCTCAGAACCTGCCAAGACTTGTTCAGAGCTTGGCTGGTGAAGCCTCCGAAGTAAGCCATGAGGGCCCTGGACATGGGGGCCTCACGTCTCCAAATGTGACTCCATCAAGGCCACTCCACAGAGCAGGGCCACTCTGTTTGGTCATTTTTGTCAAAGATCAGGTACTTTGCTACGTACATACCAAGCACAGTTTTCTCTTGAATGGCCCCCTAATAGTTTTAATTTTCAAAATTATAAGAAAGTCTTCTAAAGGAGTACCCAAACTTCACCCCAACAGACAATTCCATTTATTTCCTAAGCTTTGCATTTACGTTTATTTTCATCCACAGTAGTCCTCTTCTTTTGTCCCATTAATTAGAGTGTTTTAAAATTTGCAGAGTTCTTTAGTCCCAAATTGAATCATTCAGACGTTGCTTCTGGTTTCTTTGAATGCAGAAAGTTCTGATTCATCTATTAATAATTTGGGGAAGACACTACAAAGAATATCCTAACTCCTTTCCTCTGAACAAATTATTCAGATGAAAGAGATCTTTTAAAAAATGTTATATGTGTTTTATCATTTTATATCCAGCTGTAAATTAGAAAAAAAAAAGTTAACTCTCTGGATGCACGTTCAGTGCACTCATATGTTGTCTACACTCTCAGAATGCCCACAGCTTTGCATAAAGAAGTATAGGCAGTTCTGATACACCTCCCAGCAAAGAGCCTCCAACAGAAGCCAGAAACAGTTTCCAGGGTGAGAAAGCTGGGCAGACAGCCCTCTGTGCCATCTTCTCTTGGCTGAAAGCTACTAAAGAGAACCCAATGCCCTGCTCCCCAGGAAGATCAGCGATCTACCTTCTCAGAATAAAGCATGTTTAGCATCTGTCACATGCAAGGACAAAGAGAACTACCCCCTGGTTCCCAAAACCTACTCATGACCATTAGGATCACCTGTAAGTTACTAAGAAAAATCCCATGAATGAAGGAACTTATTTATGGTCACACTGTAACAAGTAGGCTTTTCAGCGAATTTATGCATTTCTTAAATAAGCATAATTTGCGCCTAAATTATGAGAGCTTCACTTAACCCTTCAGAACAGGACAAAAAGGAAAACCGACCTACTGGTAGACAGCCAAAGAAATCGCTGCCAGTTCAAGGATAGAAGAAATCCTCTGACATACTGCCACCTAGTGGACACTGTCTAACATTGCCAAGCCCGGGCTCCCACAGCCAGACCTCGCAGATTTGAAACTGCCGTTTTGCCCCCAACTCCAAAGTCTAAAAACAAGAGAGATGCGGAAGTTTCACAACATTTGAAAATCTGCTCCTTGTGGTATCTTCCTATTTAGACTGCACTGACTTTTCGTCTTTGCTGTCCGAGTACATCTGAACAGACAAGAAAACAACGGGTATGATTTTTCTTTCCTTTTTTTTTTTAAATTTCGACTTTTTATTTCACTCATAGAAAAAATGTTGGGATTTCACAATTTCTCCTCCAAGAAAGAAAGTACACAAAAGATCAATATGATTGTGTAACTGTGGTCTCTAGGACTGCTTCTCTTTAACTTCTCCTGAATTCAACATCCCAGAAGTACGATTCCCAGGAGTGTGACAGGGAGACTGCTGGGACAGGCTCCCTTGGACATCTTTAAAAAATATTTTTGGGGCTTCCCTGGTGGCGCAGTGGTTGAGAATCTGCCTGCCGATGCAGGGGACGCGGGTTCGTGCCCCGCTCCGGGAAGATCCCACATGCCGCGGAGCGGCTGGGCCCGTGAGCCATGGCCGCTGAGCCTGCGCGTCCGGAGCCTGTGCTCCGCAATGGGAGAGGCCACAACAGTGAGAGGCCCGCGTACCGCCAAAAAAATAAAAAATAAACATTTTCAGCAAACGCTTAAGCCAGCCTTTGCAAACTCAGCTGGATAACTGCCCCAAACAAGACTTTGACAGCATAGCAATTCAAGAGCGAATGTTATTAAATTGGCCTCAGTTTGTTTGACTGTTTTTTTTTTTTTTTGGTCTTACAAAATCATATGTATAAATAGATTTAAATTTGCACTGAGGACACTCCCAGCTGTAAAGATTCCCTGCAAAAAGGTCAAGCTCCTGGAGTCTGGCCTTATCACCTGTTCATTGTGATGTGAATTGTGGGACCTGTCAATCAGCACAGGAGAAACAATTTGTCTGGCCAGATGCTTCCAGAAACCACTGGCACCAGCTCCTACCTGGGGTCTCAGGTGGCTGGCTCCCCCTGCAATCCCAGTAGCAGCTGCAGGGACATCTGGCTGGTTGAACAAGGATTTAACACCCCGTTTGCCAGATATAATACAGGGTTCATACACTGTTAACATATGTAATGCATTCATTTTAACATCTGAAAGATACCCTTCCTGTAATTCTTCTCCAACCTAGTTACAAGAATAGTGTTTTCGTCAGCTGAGTTAGCACCTAAGTGCCACTTATGGTTGCTTCTGAAAATGAATAGGCAGCTTCCTAATCTTGCAGAGAAATCCTGCAGACTTCCACCTTGTAAACAGCTCAGAAATCCATCCTCTCCTCTTCAGCCAGAGGACCACTGCCTTCCTTCAAGCTTTCATCATTTCTCATTAGGATTCCAATAATAACCTCCTACCTCCTCTCCTGATCTCCCGATCTCCTCCAACTGGTCCATTGCTGCTAGAGTGAGCATCAGAAAGTCCGCATGCGAGCGAGCCCCTTCTCTTCTTTTTTGAAAGGTTTTTAAAAATTCTTATTGAAATATAGTTGATTTACAATGTTGTGTTAGTTTCAGGCACACAGCGAAGTGATTCAATTATATAGATAGATGATAGATAGATTCTTTTTAAGATTCTTTTCCATTATAGGTTATTACAAGATACTGAATATAGCTCCCTCTGCTATACGGTAAGGCCTTGCTGGTTATCTGTTTTATATATAGTAGTATGTATATTTTAATCCCAAACTCCTAATTTATCCCTCCCCCTACTTCCCCTTTGGTAACCATAAGTTTGTTTTCCATGTCTGTGAGTCTATTTCTGTTTCGTAAATAAGTTCATTGGTAGTATGACAATACTACAAATACTACTTAGTATGACAATCTCTAGGTCCATCCATGTTCTGCAAATGGCATTATTTCATTCTTTTTTATGGCTGAGTAATATTCCACTGTGTATACATACCAAATCTCCTTTATCCATTCCTCTGTCAGTGAAGTCCCTTCTCTTCTGAAAACCCTCCAGGGGCTGCCTGCAGACTTCAGGAACAAGTCTACGTTCCTTACCTGGGCTTATAAGGCCCTGCACGACCAGGCTGGTTACCATTCCAGACTCTCCAGCTATTCCTCCCCTGCACCCCCAAACTCCATCACCCCTGAGGACACTCTGGACACTCAAGCCACACAGAACTACTTAGAGTTATTTCTGTCTGCAGGTCTCCTGCCCTCCCATCCATGCAGACTTGGCATACAACTGCTCCCCTGGAGAAATGTCTTACTGTCTTATCGATAGCTCATCTTTAATTGTAAAGATTTTTTTTTTCCCTTGGCATTCTTGGCTCACAAGGCACCGAAACAATAGCCACCAGGTGTTGTGGAGCAACTAAAGAGACAGCATTAGAATTGATGCCTTAGCTTCGCTTGCCTGCTCTCCGAAAGCTCACGTGGAACTTCCAATCCACGGGACCTGCGGGAACACTTTGTATGCACCTGGATGGAGCTGGAGGCCCCCCCCAGCTTGTCATGAAGAGTCAATGGTGACAGTTCGAAAACACCTCAAAGCAAAGAACTTTAAGAGCAGGAGACATTAAAGGTTCTGTCACCTAAATACATGTCATTCAACTAGAGTGGAGCCTGTGCTTCTCAGCCCAGATCCCCTGGAGCAGAGCCCTACAGGGCACCGGGCACCAGCAGGGAGAGGGCAGGAGCATTGGGAAGGGGGAAGGGCAGCTCCCGGCCAATCCCCACAGGGGAGGGGGAGGGGAGGGGAGGGGGAGATAGGAGGGGCCCAGGGTCCAGCAAGTGTCGGGGCAGGGGAGACAGTAGATAAGGCATAAGCCCCCCTAATCCTGAAGGTGAGAGACTTGAATTTGTAACTTTACCCTCTCGTCCCTAAAATTCTTTATTTCTTACTATGAACTACTGATTTAAAAAATTCTCTCAAAGCCAAAGTCTTCTTCACAGGATTCTATCTCCCCCGCCCTCATGCACCCCACTCTGGACCCCCTCATCTCTTTGTCTCCTCACTGAATCAGCCACCAACCCACGACCATCTCTGGAAATTCTCAAGAAAGAGCTTTACCAAGAAAAATGTGGACTGGCCTCCTCCTTCCACCCCACGTACAGCCAGCGAGGGCTCATTTCTCCCAGAAGAAGTCTGCTGATTGGAAAAGACATGTCTTTGCACACACGTAATGTGCTCTACCCACCGAAGGGCTAAAGAATACGGTGCCCTTGTTTTCCTAAAGCAGAGTAATGCTTTCCCGGCAGGGCGATGGCGATGCTGGGAATAGAAAATTAGTTTTTATTGTTTAACCTTCACGGTTTAAATGAGGAAGTTTCTGCTCTAGGTAAAGGTCCCTTCGGGTTTTCATAAAGTAGCCCTATGACAGCAATATTAGTCTTCATAAAGAGCCCGATTTTACAGTGTCTTCAGCTAGGGTACTCATTTATAAAGTTTCATCTAAGGGCTTGGCAGGGTAACTGCAGTGGGGAATCTTGGGCTAACTGTGCTATTTACCACGTCTCTGCTCTCTTTTGCCACTTGAAACATAACTATGCCACCTCACATTGGCAGAGCTTCTGACATTCACGAAGCCCTATCTCCTCTGTAGAAGGCTTACTCTCACATCGACTCTTCCCCAGTATTTCTGACTCCTACAAATGGAACTAAAGGGGAACAGAGGTACCAGGCCAGCCACTGTGGACCAGTGAGGCCAGGGAGGGAAGGGGCAGGATGGCCGTGAAGGTCCTCCAGACTCAAAGTCCCTATATGGTGTTCATGCCCCAAAGAGGGAAGACGCTCCCTCTTGAAGAAGCAGGAAAAACACCACACTTGGGAGCGACCTCCACCCCTTGATGAGGATCTTCCAGGCACTGGTAATGTGGCTATAGCTTCTGACAATATTAAACAACCAGCCAACTGATGACATCAAGAGCAGGGATGAGCACAGGTCACTCACGTATTCATTAAACGTGTTCTTTAAACATTAACTGAGCGCCTACTCACTGTACCTGTCATTGGCTAGAGAAACCAAACATCACATAGTCTCTGTCCTTGGAAAGCTCACATCTGGGTGAGTCAGACCCACACCCAGCTCCTGGGGTCAATGCTATGATGGGGTGAATACAAGAAGCCCTAGGTGTGCACAAAAGGGGCCCCTAACCCCAAAGGTGGGCAGGTGGGCATCACTGGGGGACTCTTTGGGAAGTAATGCCTGAGCTAAATTTTGAAAGACAATTAGAAAACTGTACACAAAGAAGAGCCTGGAATGGCACATAAAGAACATGCACAAAGACCCATAATTCATCCATCCATTTCATCCATCCATCCATCCATCCATCCATCCATCCCACAAAGCTCACTGATGGCTGCTAGGGCCAGATGCTCTGCAGGATGCTAAGATGCTGCGTGTCCTGGACGGATATCCTCTCTGCCTTCACTGTGTTTATGGCTGTAGCAGGGGGGCGGGGGTGGGGTGGGGAAGGGCACAGCCAGGTTAGGGAACTTCTAGCACCTTCCTGAGGTGGGTCCACTGAGCACAAGCTGAGGTGGGGTGAGGAGATGGAACCACAAGGTAATGAGCCTGGAGAGGCTGGCGTTGGAAGGAGAGTTCCAGAACACTAAAGGCTTTGTGTTATGTGTTCGGCAGCTCAGACTTTGTCCTGATGACTATAGGGGGTCCACCAAAGGATTTCCTTAAGTAGGAAAGTAAGATTTGAATTTGAGAAGTCACTCAGCTGTGGAGAGGATGGACTGGAGGTAATGTGAGTAGGATGGGGTAGGACCTACTCAGTAGGACCACTTGCAGTGGTCCAGATGCAAAATGACAATGGTGATGGTGACACCTGTGTTCAGGTGACAACAGCAGTGACACAGAGTAAAGTATGTGAAGGTTTAGTAAGGAGGTAGAATTCCCAGGACGGGGGTGAGGTGAAAAGCCAATGAGTAAGTGTCTTAAGACCATCTTCTGGCTTCTGATTCGGGGTGATGGAGATAATATCATAGTAATTCACCACAAAAGGGTAGATCAGATGAGAAGCAGGTACAGGCACCGAGGAGAAGAGATTCTGAGTTCACCTCAACTTTCTGATGAAGATAAGCCTTACAGTTTATAATTATCCAGATTATTTTTACTGCTGCTACTGCTGCTATTCCCACCTAGTGTTCTCA
Organism: Monodon monoceros; assembly: GCF_005190385.1. Lineage (NCBI taxonomy): Eukaryota > Metazoa > Chordata > Mammalia > Artiodactyla > Monodontidae > Monodon > Monodon monoceros. The sequence continues at coordinate 51,460,000 of NW_021703785.1, read as the reverse complement.
AAGGGCAATGACTAAGGACTGGGGTAGCACCCTCGTGATGAGGAAGCTACGAGAGAATGGACCTCTCCAGACCCTGAATCTCAGAAAGTTCAAGCAAACATTTATTGTCAGGTCATCTCAGATACAGATTGTTCTCTGCAACTTCCAAGGCCCGTCTTCTCCACGCACCACAGGCTGAATCCTACCTCTTAAATACCGCCATGCACTCGTCAATGGCTCCCCGGTCCTCCAGCGGCCCTCAGCTCTTCTAAAAAAGGATTTCCCACGTCACAAAGTCTACTCCTAAACGACCAAATCAGAATCTTCGTAACAGATCTGGGAACCTTTTTCTTTCTTTTGTAAATAAGGTCCCCAAGTGATTCTTAAGATCAAGCAGGTTTGGAAAACGCTGCTCTAGGGCACGCCATTCTCTCCAGTTCCACAGGCTGTACTTCTCCTAGGACGAGCCACTCCTGGTGGAGCAATCCAGCCATCCTTTACCAAGTCCCCTCCAACTGAGGACCCTCAGTCTTACTGACTTCTGAGCTCAGATCTTAGCTCAAATCTTAGCTCAAGATCCCCATGCCACATAACGAGATGCTCCTCTTTCAGGAACGTCCTTCTTCTTCTCTGTTTCTTTAAAAATGTCAAGCCAGAATATCTTTCCTTCCACCCTGGAGTACTTCTAGCATGAAGATAAGCCCACCTCTGACAACATCACTCCCTGGTTATTTCCCTCGTGCAGACCCTCCTACCTTTTGCCCTGGGTCTCCCCTGAGATTGAGCGCATCATGGCCAATGGCCCGTTGTTGGGCAAAAGGCAGTAGATGGCCTTGGTTTTGCAGGAAAATTCTGTGGGTCATACTTTGGCTTTCCCATAAAGGCAGCTTTTATAAATGCTAGATATGATTGGGGTTGATTGAATTGCAGTTCCCAAAACTGTTATGGCAGAGATGAAATCCCATTGGAAAACCACTACATGACTAACATCTTGATTTGGGAACATCAGTGCCCCCAAACCCCAAGTTGCCTTGTGGGTTTACAAGAAACTTTCTTGGGACACATACTCTTATATACAAAGGCAAAGAGATAATGAACGGGGTTTAATTTTTCCCCTTGTTTCTGCTGTGTGTGTATTAACTAAAAAGCAAATGAGAAATAATGGCTATGTTACAACTCCAGTGATTACAATTTCATAAACAGTTAAGATCTACTCAACTTTTAATTGATTTCCTAAGTACTTTAGTTTTAAAAATGGGAATAGGCTTCCTGTAATAATTGACATTGGAATTCTAAGGAATCAGCTTTACAGATGAAAAAAAAACACTCAATCTGATGAACTTTCTGGTTTTAAATTAGTGTTCTTGAATCCACAAAACCTACTAAAAACTGGACAAGTGGGAATCAAGGTCTATTCACAGATCACAGATGCATATGACTAAATGAACCTTTGAAAGTTCATCAGAAAGATGCATGCTATTAAATCTACCTTCAAATTTCTCTCTCTTCTGGAATCTAAATAATCTTAAAGTACTTTAACTTTTAGAAAATCCACTTTCCTGCCTTAATAGGGTTTAATGAGTACTGGAGACCACTTATTGTCCCCCTAGAATCCATCCTCTCCTCTCTCCAGTTAGTTATAGGCAACCCCTTTCCTCAAGCTTCGGTGCAAATGGTTGCCCCGCTAGAGACTACAATGTGTAGCCTACTTTGACATGACATCCATGTGTCATTTTATGAATAAGTTCCAGCCAATAAGATGCTACTAGAAATGACTGACGCCTCAACTTCCAGGTACCGCCTTGACTTTTTCTTTCTCCCTTTCCTCTGTCTGGAGATGACAATATATGGAGAAACCAATTTGGATCCAGAGATGGAAGGTACCTGTTGAGGATGGAGGTGCCTTCCTGCCAGCCCTGAACTGCCACCTCCGGATTATTGCACACGAGAGAAAAAAATTCTATCTTATTTTGTCCAATGAGTGATGAGTCTCTTTGTTAGGGCAGCATAGACTATATGAAATAACAGTGAATATATGACTGAGGATCAAAGGGCTGTGAATCTTTGGGTACATCATTCTCAGTACCAGGAGATAGTTTCATTTATATTGGGAATCCTGCAGGAGATAAGGCCAACTATGCACTGATTCCCAGGGAATAAAATAAGAATTCCAGGTAAGAATTAATGGTTCAGTGATTATGGCTCTGCTCTTACTCCCCATTTTCCAGTAAATCTTTGGAGGCTCAGAGACTTACTGACTCCAGGAAATGGTTAGTCAAGAATATGCTAACAACATAGCTTACTGGTAGTCATCATCACCATTGGCTTTTCATATTCTGGGATGAAATAAGAGAGTTTTACAAAAACATATAAGAAGCCAGAGCTGTGTTTTTGGTTCACATTGTAAACCTGCCTCTATATAGTTTATAAGCTATGAAGAGGCAAATAGACCTGGGGAAAACATGATTAAAGCAAGAAGTCCAGATGAACAGAAATTTCAACAAAAATTAACCTGTAGTATGATTATATGGAGGCATTATTGCTTCAGGCTATAATATTAATAATTATCAATTATAACATTGGTGAGACATCCAGTAGATGTGAACCAGGCTTATAACATTCTGAGTGGCTTTGTGAGTTGGTCAATGACTCATGTTTATTTAAAAATATGAGTTTACAGAGTTCAAGAAGTCATCAGTCATTTACTTGTTCTTTTCCTTCAATCTTGGGTCTAAACTAGCTGTGATGTATTCAAATGTGAGCAAAGTGGCTGCAGTTCTCGTCCTGATGGAACTGCAGGTTCGTTCCAAGATCTCTAGGCATTTCTGATTGTGAAGCTTCTTCAGGGAAAAATTTTTAATGCTCCCAAACGCGCATATTTATTTATCTAAGTATTAAATAAAAACGTTCCTGTATATTAGCTACCTTATAAAATATTCACAAAAATATTTTGAAGCCAATATTAAAATATACAGATACATGTAAATCACCTTGCTTCCTTCCAGCATCCTAGGGAGGTCACCTTGAAGGCACTGAACACTCCACGTTGGAGAGCAAGGTGATTGGTGTGATTTGATTTGTATATTGATCTCTCTCCTCCCTATCACCCTTTCAGATACATTTCAAAGTAAGTTTCAGGAAGTCTTTCACAAACAGGTACCCAATGTGAAATCAACAAGCAGGCATCCTAACATCCCAGGGCTCAGGATGTATAAATATGTATAAACAGATGGCTTTCCACTGAGACTGGTCGGGAGGTCTGAAGACCAAGTGCTACTCAGGCCTGAGCCCCCCGCACTGCTCCTCAGGCTGGCAGAGGCCAGAGAGGCGGCCAAAGCTGGAGCAAGAATTGCTTTATAAATCGGACACCGTATTTGTACTAGTGTTTTCTTTATTGTCATAGACTGTTATGAGAGACTTTGTAAATTGTGGTTGGTAGGGTTGGATCACTAAGAGGCTTTCAGAGTTCTGTGCTGAAGGGAAAAAAAGCCAAGAAAACCCAGCCACAAACAAAAAAGGCGGAAAGAACAGCATTACTTGTCTGACCAAAGACGGGCTGGGTAAACACCACTTTTTGCACACATAGAATGTGATACTGTGCTTATGTCTAGCATTTGTTACCATGGGATGCGGAGATCTCTCAGTAATGACTGCAGCCACAAAAGTGATTGTGTTTTATGGGTTCACCCAATATCTATATTAGAACTGAAGCTAAGATACAAACCTACTTATGAATGCCTGATACATCCATCCTATTTTTAGCATCAGCAAGAGAAATGAGAAATTTGATTATTTTGACAAGATGTGTAGACTGTCACCTTAACCAATAATCCTCATCAAAGGATAGCACATTTGGCAAATCATTATTTGGCCAAAGGTAAGAGAAGGGTAAGTCCTTGGTTAAAGGACAAGTTATAGCAAAGTGCCTAGCACAGTGTGTGCACTGAATAAAACTGCTTGAGTCTAATGATGAGATGAATAACGTGTGTCTCCTTCCTAAAGAGTCTCTTGTCTGGGGGAAGAAACGGCATCTTGTACCTCCAAACACACAATGGTATATTATGACAACTTCTTAGTCCTTAAAAAGAATTACCTGTGTGTAATATTGTTACCCATGAGGAACAATCGTATAGCACAACAAAAGCAAATATTAAATTAATGGAATAAAGTTCTACTCATCCTGTGAGTCACACTAGTCTGTTAGTATAATTAAAGCCGTGTGTCTTGGGAATTCCCTGGTGGTCCAGTGATTAAGACTTTGCCTTCCAGTGCAGACGGTGCGGGTTCGATCCCTGGTCGGGGAGCTAAGATCCCACATGCCTCACGGCCAAAAAACCAAAACATAAAACAGAACAACATTGTAACAAACTCAGTAAAGACTTGAAAAATGGTCCACATCAAAAATCTTAAAAAAAAAAAACCCAACTGTGTGTCTTTAATAAGAGGAGTTGACTATTCTTGTCTGCCCACAAATCTTTCTCCTTCTGGCTTCCCAGGCACTGAATCTCTCATAATTAGTGTTACTCATGTGGAATGAGGCACCCTGTCCCCAACAAGCTCCTAAAATAGTGAAAATTCTTACATTATTGTTCATCAACATCTTTAAGTACAAATTGGCTTATCGTACTCTCTAGACAGTCAGTTAGAAAGCTCAAAGGAAATGGGACAATGAACAAATAAGTTCTGATGGGGGAGTTAGCGGTGGAAAGTTCACCGAGGGAGCAGAAGTGTAGGACTGCCAGGGAGCAGCTATGGGCCACGTCTCTCCATCTGGCATTTGTTTTCACTTAGGACGTGAGATAAGGCTATCACTTTAAAAAAAACAGCAAACAAACTGTCCTAGTCCCATTTTTGAATAACCCAAATTACACTCACTTATTCAAAATAATTTTCTATTATATTAAATTATACACACACATACATTCACACACATAAAATGAGGTCTACTCCAAGGTGTATGTTCTCGTTCATGGAGTACGGCTTTGCATAGTTCCGTCTTTACGTTACCCAGTCCTATTTTAAATGCCTCTATAGAGTTTTCTAGCTTTGTACGTTCCTTGTTAAGCTAAGTTTTCAGGCTTCTTAAAAATTATGAATGAAATCTTTCATTCATGTTTTCTAATTATTGTTTGAAGTGGGGGCAGCTAGTGTTTATTACCTATTAACTATTTTTTTAAATAAATAAATTTATTTATTTATTCATTTTTGGCTGCGTTGTGTCTTTGTTGCTGCACGCGGGCTTCCTCTAGTTGCGGCGAGCTGGGGCTACTCTTCGTTGCTGTGCATGGGCGTCTCATTGCAGTGGCTTCTTTTGTTGTGGAGCACGGGCTCTAGGCACGCGGGCTTCAGTAGTTGTGGCTTGCGGGCTCAGTAGTTGTGGAGCACAGGCTTAGTTGCTCTGCGGCATGAGGGATCTTCCCGGACCCGTGTCCCCTATACTGGCAGGCGGATTCTTAACCACTGTGCCACTAGGGAAGTCCCTACCTATTAAATTTTACAAAGTGATTTACTTTGCTTGTAGCTTTTCAGTTCTTTCGAATTTTCCCAAGTATACAATCATATCACATGCAGATTCTACCTTCTATATATTTTATTTCATTCTCCTATGTAATTACATTTGCTGGCACATTCTGAACAATGTGAAATAACATGGGGACAGTGGTCATCTTTGGTGTATTCCCGATATTAAGAGAAATGCTCCTGTTTTTCATCATTAGCTTTTAGTTTGAGCTATTTAGGATAACATCAAGAATCCATCTCGTTCTGTCTTCTAATGGATTTTAAACATCAGAAATAAGTGCAAAATTTTGTCAATCACTTCTCAGTGTCTATGAGATGATAACATTTTTCTCCTTTGACCTGTGAAGATGAACCATCTTTGCATTCTCATAGGTAAATGTTAATGGTATCTGTTCTTCTTAATATTACTTATTTTCCAAATTATCTTGGCTAATCTTGCATACTTATTCTTCCGGAGGAAACCCGAAGTATAATTTTTAAGAACTAGAACACCATTGAAATTAAAAGTTTATCTCTTTTTCATTGTAAGGATATACAATATGGGTTGATTTAAACAGAAAATTAGGAGACAATCATTTACCTAACCAGAATTACCTTAGTTAGAGGTTCAGCTTTGAACCAACAGATTACCTCTGGTACATGTCAATGTTTATAGATAGACCACTCAGTATTTAGGAGGTGGGATAAAAAACTGACTACTGAAAATGAAACATAAAACAAAAACAATAAAAAATGAATTAGAATTTGTCTTTCTCTGTCTGACTTAACTTCACTAAGTATAATATTCTTTAGGTCCATCCATGTTGCTGCAAATGGCAATATTTCATTCTTTTTTTTAATATATCATTTACATGTGAAATGTAAAAAACAATACAGAAGAATGTATATGCAAAAACAGAAACAGACTCACAGACAGAAAACAAACTTGTGGTTACCAGAGGGAGAGAGGGAGGGAAGGAGGGACAAATTAGGAGTATGGGATTAACAGATACAAACTACTATACATAAAATAGAATAAGCAACAAGGATTTACTGCACAGCCCAGGGAATTATATCCAACATTTTGTAATAACCTATAATGGAATATAATCTGAAGAAAAACTGAATCACTTTGCTGTTTACCTGAAACTAACACAATATTGTAAATCAACTATACTTCAATAAGAAAAGAATAGCAAATTGAGTATTAGATTTCACAATATATAGCTCAGTAGATCCTCTTTTTCTCAATGTAGATCAGGATTTTTGACGATAATTTTAAATTGAGAGTCTTGCAAATGTTATGTGTTTCCTCCATTAATACACTATCCTTCAACATATAGCTTAAAATGCCTTAAGAATAGGCTGTTTAATTACTTACTGTATTAATTAAATTAATTAGTTATACATCTTAAATAGACCTAGAAGTTTCCTAAGGATAGTATATAATCAACATGTTTACTGCTGTGGTGATAAAAATGTCACAGTGGTTTTCTGCAACTTGCTTCAGTGTCCTATTGTTTTGTCCTATTGCATGTTCAGAAAAATGATCAAACCTGCTCTATCTAAACTTTTAAAGTATGTCTTTGATTAAATCATCAACAGTGACAATGAATTAGTAATAATGGTGATAAAAGTAATATATAAACATTTAATGAGTGCATACTATATTTCCAGTACTGTGCTTAGGTCCTCTACATCTTTTATTTCAAATCAGCCACAGTCCTGCTACGGAGGGATTGTGAGCTCCACTTTTTAAAGGTAAGGAAGCCAAAGCGAAGAAATGTTAAGCCTTTTCCAAGATCACATTTATTTAATCATAAGTCTATCTGACTTCACATGCCACAATTTTTCCCACAAAATATATATGAATTAAGATGATGTGAGCAGAGGTAAATACAGTATAGTAGCCACTCAAATTTCCAATTTCTTTCCATAGTAAAAAATCAGAAGTTACTCATTTTTCTCTTATTTTTAGTAGTTTAATTTTTTGCAAAAGCAGAAAAAGAAAATGTTATAGAACTTTAAAAAATGAATTAGACTAGTGGAATTGCTGTTGCTATAGCTCAGAAGTTACAAAGTAAGATAAAAAGATCAAATTTAAATGCACATTTTAAAATATGCATCTACTGCGTAAAGCTAAGCACCTACACACTATAACGAAAATGTAATATTTTTAAGCAATAGCTCTTATAGATATTAGAACGATATGTACTTCCTTGATTCTATGATGTATTTTTTTTATATTTCAGAATCTCTGAAACTGATGCAACGAGAATCTATAATGATCATGTTTAATTCTCCAGTTAAAATTTTTTTCTTTCTTTGTGATGCATGAAATAAAGTAAGCTGAAAATTCGTGGTATCTTAGATTTGTTGAAATATAGCAAATATCAGTTTTAAGGGTTATACAAAACATCTTTATCGCCCTACTTCTATGTCCAATACATATCCTGTTTTTAAAAAATGCTATTACTATTTGTGAAACTTTAAAAAAGAAACTGATTCAATTTTAGTTTAGATTTAAGGCATTTGCGAACTTTAGTATTTACTCTAAGATGATCAGAGCTAGCCCAGGGAGTTGCAAACTAGACGTTGGGATGTATGAGCGGATGCAAGAATCCATGCAGATGTGCACGCAAGTATGCAATGTATACAGATGTGCATGCACTGGAGTCACGGGATTCTACCCGGTTCTTGGGGAGACGTAAAATAATTGCGAGGCTGCAGAATTCTCAAGTGACTTTATCCAGGAAAGTAAAACAGACAGTTATTACAGGGTTTCTCAATTGAGGCTGTCGGTGTAGAGAAGTCCTCCATCTTCTCGGTCCCCATCTCCTCCCTTCTCACCCAGCTCTCCCGGAGAATGAAAAAAGGACAGAGAATTTCCCTCTCACCCACCACACCAATTCTTGCTCTACGCGCTTTACCCCCTCACTTCGGATGACAGCTATAGTTATTCTCAACAGAGACCTGGATCCATAGATGTGGCATAGAGGTTCCTACCATTGCAAAACCAGATATAAAGGAAGTAGCCAGCAGAGAATCCTGTGAGCTAAAGGAATGTCTTCTAAGGCTGGGAATTCAAACTAGCAAACTGACCCAATGACTACCACAAACCATGTTTGTCCTCTTTCCAAGTGTGAATGTAAATCCCTCCTCCAAAATAAGAGAAGAAAAGAAAGAAAGAAAGAAAAGAAAGAAAGAAAGGAAGGAAGGAAGGAAGAAAGAAAGAAAGAAAGAAAGAAAGAAAGGGAGAGAGAGGGAGGGAGGGAGGAAGGAAGGAAGAAAGAAAAAGAAAGAAGGAAAGAAAGGAAGAAAAGGAAGGAAGGAAGGAAGGAAGAAAGAAAGAGAGAGAAAGGAAGGAAAGAAAAGAATATTTGCATGAATGTTGCTGGTCACCAAAACTAACCACTACCAACTTCAAAAGAATGCTGCTAATCCCGCAAAAAATTCTCTTTAGCTCTTTTACAAATTATTGAAATAAAAAAGAACAAAGTCAACAGCACTTAGCCAGTTTTAATTTTCAATATTAGGAGAGTCAGTGAGGGCCCTTGACTTATCTCAATGTGGACTCACCTTTTGCACAGCTGCTTGAAAGGCCTGTTTAATTCTCTTACACGAATCAGGTACTAATTTTGAGTCTTGACTCTCCAGAGTTGTGTCTTGCAAATCCGTGTTTTCATGGAGTTTGAAAATTCTATTAATGCAGTGAGTGTCATCTTCTGATATTCTATTAGGATCCATCTGAGGGGGGAAAAATGTGAGGACGTCAGAGTGGTTATCACTGATCATTCTGTTATTTAATGAAGTGTGACTTAAGGACAAAAGAATTCATTCTTACAAGAGTCATTATGTCCCCAACAACTAATAGTTAATACAATTACCATCGAGTTGGTGAAAAAATTGACTTCTAATTCATTTTTATGAGTAGCTGACTACCATCCACAACACACCTGTATACATGTGATTCATGGGGAAATTATCAAAATCGTCTGACATTGTAAAAGTGCTCACTGAGGGGAGGGGAATCAAAGAAATTACATGTGTTCAGTACAGGGAGAGACAGCCTTTTATCTTTAAGTCCCCCCCCACCCCATGCAGCACTCTATGTGGGATTATGAAGCCCACTTGGATGTTCAAAGCATGAAACTTGTATAAATCAGGTGAAATTAACATCATGTTCAGTTGCCATGTTTGCCTGGCCTTTTCCCTTAATCAATGTGTGGTTTTTTGGGGGGGGTTTTTTGTGGTACGCGGGCCTCTCACTGCTGTGGCCTCTCCCGTTGCGGAGCACAGGCTCCGGACGCGCAGGCTCAGCAGCCATGGCTCACGGGCCCAGCTGCTCCGCGGCATGTGGGATCTTCCCGGACCGGGGCACGAACCCGTGTCCCCTGCATCGGCAGGCGGACTCTCAACCACTGCGCCACCAGGGAAGCCCCAATGTGTGTTTTAATCGGCTGAAGAAGGGAGGGAGAAATCCATTTCCTAGCCCCAAAGAAAATCTAAAGCCAGAAGCATAAATTCCCTTTTCGTTGAACCTCTCATCAGTTTTCTTAACCTGGAGTGGTACGTCTGTCAGAGGGGGCCTGAGAATGTGTGTGGTGGTATTTGGTGTGAGCTGGGATGAGGAGGGCTCAGGGTGTGAGCAAGCTCTATGGATACATGCTGAGGGGATGCTAAAATTCTTGTAGTGTACTAGATAGTCCCACCCAAAATATCCCCATTACGTTATTAGCTGGTCCCCTGGTTAAAACAGGTGCCAACATAAGCATTTCTTCAAGTATTACTCTTTTCTTAAAATTGTCTGCCAGCTCCTCCTGGGGCTCCTACAAGCCTTTGTAGTGGTTTCAACTGCCAAGTACATAGTAGAGGTAATTAGCTACCTGATTGTTTTAATTGGTTTAATTTTTAAGTGGTTTAATTTATTGTCCTCTTCTTTCAAAAAATTCAAGGTACTTTATGTGCATTTGCTTATGACTAGGTACAGGCTAGATGAAAAAAAGGGAAAATTATGTAAGTTTCCAATAACCAAAGCCCAGTCAATTAATATCAAGTCTCTCGTTCCCTGGTTTAATCATCTTTTTGAAAGTCATCAGAAGATGTGCAGGTTTATTAACCAGCTGTCAGAAGTAAGCTAAGAAAGTACCCTATCCATACCTGAGATTCTCAAAATGAAATAACAGCCTTTCAACAAATGTGCACCCACTAATACAAATTTTATCATTCCACTTTTGCACGGTGTGACTCGGGAAGCAAAGCTATTTGCAATCCAAGTTTACTTTTTATTTCTTTAAAATAATTAGTATGAATCAGAATATCTGAGATTTTATATAAGGCAAGTGTTCAATTCCATACTTTTTTTAAAAAGCTCACTTATACCAATAAGTTTCACAAAAAACCAGAGAAGCCTGGACAACTGATATGAAGAGTCGTTGGGTTCAGACCCCAAGAAAGAAGAACCCTGCAGAGGCCTCAGCTGGCTCACCACCAGAAAGCCGCTGAGCTAGAGGAACAGTGTGATATTAGTGGGGAAATGCCTGGGTACCCTAACATTGGTTAAGCTCCAGTCCCGCTGACAAGCTAAGTGCCATCAACAGAAGCAGCAGTACAGGCGACCCTTGCTATGGAAACTATAGTCCAATCACTTGCAGCGTTACAGGCTCACTCAGAATTTGTTAGAAATGCAGACGCTCAGGCGCCACCCCAGGCAGTGCCTGTGAATCTGCATTCTAACTAGATCCCAGGTGATTCTGATGCACGTTAAAGTTTGAGAAGTAATGCTTTCAAATACCAAAGATACAAATATCGATTGTCTGCTATTAAAATGTCTCCAAATTTCTTTGGACACCAATTTTAAAATTTTTTCACAAGTAATACCAATTAGTATTAATACAAAATTACTGAAATGGTCAATAATGGCTAAGGGTTTAATGCAAAGAAATATAATGCAAAGATTTTTGTCTCTTCTCTCTTAAAAATATGTCCATGCCCAGGTCCCTCCCTTGGCCAATTTAATCAATATCCCTAAGGGGAGGGGTCAACTGAGTCCCTCTCCCCAAGTGTTTCTAATGTGCAGGTGAGAACCACTGTTTCAGAAAGTCACATTAGAGCTAAAACATATATAAAATGTCACCAATTGTTTTCCCAAATTAAATTATGGCATAATTAATTTTGATGTACTCACTTATTTTGTTTATTTAAGGGTCATATGTTAGAGTTTTATTTTTATTATTTTTTAAAATTTATTTTATTGAAGTATAGTTGATTTACAATGTTGTATTAGTTTCTAGTGTACAGAAAAGTGATTCAGTTATACATATATGTAACAGTTTGCATCTGCTAATCCCAAACTCCCACTCCATCCCTCCCCAACCCTGCCCGCCCTCTTGGCAACCACAAGTCTGTTCTCTATGTCTGAGTCTATTTCTGTTTCGTAAATAAGTTCATCTGTGTCATATTTTAGATTCCACATATAAGTGATATCATTTGGTATTTGTCTTTCTCTGACTCACTTCACTTAGTATGATAATCTCTAGGTCCATCCATTTTGCTGCAAATAGCATTATTTCATTCTTTTTTATGGCTGAGTAATATTCCACTGTGTATATGTACCACACCTTCTTTATCTATTCATCTGTCAATGGACATTTAGGTTGTTTCCATGTCTTGGCTAATGTGAATAGTGCTGCTATGAACATAAGGTTGCATGTGTCTTAGAAATTTATTTTTAACCTGTAAGCGAATGCCTTTCTTATTCCAGTGCCCTTGCAGCTCTCCTTTCCTGAAGATGGAGACCAGGAGAAAGGGTGGCGTAGAGGTGCAGGGGTGCAGGGCCAGCAACACACACAGGCAAATGATGGCCTCTGCTCCTGTGGTCTCAGCACTGCAGGAGCTGCAGGGCAGGGCGTCGGACTGATGCTGGACCCTCCACTTTACTCACCGAGCGGCTGGACAAATGTAACCTCTCCCCTAACAACCCATCCCCTGACACAGCAGTCTGGATAGAAAATTTATATGATGGAAAAATTGCACTTTTTAGTCTATTTTAGCCACTAACGAGAGCATTTACACATTAAAAATTAGAAAAAGGTATATTTCTAGTGCTGCAAATCATTTGAAAAGCTTTTTCAGTAAATTCAACATGCAAAGCCCTAGGCTGGATGCTGTAAAGAAGGTAGTGAGCAAAACTGGCAGTCCTGACCTTCAAGGAACTTACACTCGACAGAGGAACGAAGAAACTCATCCAAAATTCACAGTAAAAAAAAAAAAAAAAAATCACAGTAAACAGTAAATGAATTCATTGTACCTAGAAATGACTGAAAATATTAAGTGAATCTTGAACATCTGATTTAAACTGGACTTCAAAAATACAGTGATCAGATGATGTAGTTCATGTGAAAGGAACTCAATCTTAAAAAAAAAAAAAACTTCCTTGAAAATCATCTGTAGGGTTAAATGAGGCAGGATGCTAGACATTTATGCTACTTTGTTTTCTGTTTTTTTCAAGCAGGCAGCCTACACACCTCCACATCAGATTTCCGGTTCTCCTGTTTGGGTAACAGCCCAGGGAGGTTGGTGTACATATTGGGGGTTTGGCGGAAGGGGTTAAAAGGGGACAGAGACTGAGTTTCCTGAAAAGCTTATCTTGTAGCTAAGCTCTAAACTTTGAATATGGTTATATGGATGCTTAAAAAAAAAGGGCACATAAATTTTAAAAGCAACTTTTTGTAAGGGTTTTTTTTTTCTTTGTAAACCAAAGTATGAATACTATGTGGTAAATATATAGCACAAGCCACATGCTATTTTTTCTTTGGCAAGGTTGGTAGGGGAAAAGCTAATCTACACTGGATCTAGTACTTTTTTTTTTTTTTTTCTTAATCTAGGCACAAGCCATCTACAAACATTCAGGAGGCTGATTCACATTTAGCTATTCAAACATGAGTGGAGCAGGGGAAAATTTTTTGTCACTATAATTTTTACATTATTTGGGGGCATTTTTCTAAATGCATTTAAAACTAAATTGAATTGTTTTTTCTTGAGGATTTGCATGGCTCCCCCCTCCCATCTTTAAACAAAAACAATAGAACTGGCTCCTTTTCTATTCTTTTTTTTTTAACTGTTAACTGCAAACATATTACCTGATATTAGATGATTTCATTCTAGTTCAAACACATTCAGAAGCCCCAAGTAGTTGACCCACAAATTTAGTGGAAATCAAAAAACTATCTCTTATTTGGTAGCAAGTTCTAAACCAAGGAAGCTGATATAAGTGAAAATGTTAAATCAGTGTCAGGTCAAACTGAATCTACTCTCTTAACTAGAACTTTGAAAGAAGGCTTCCAGCGTACGTAAAAGTGGAAAGAATTGTAGACTTGTAGAACCTCCAGGTACCCATCACCGAGTTTCAGCAATTACCAGTGCATGGCCAATCTTGTTTCATCTATAAGCAACCACTTCCCTGTTCCCCAGGCTCCCCACCTATTATTTTGCAACGAATTCCAAATATCTTATTTCATTTGTAACTACTTCCGAATGTATCTCTAAATGATTAGGACCCCTTTCAGTATTAACTGTAGATACCGTACTCAGCAAAACGTAACCACATCTAGTGGAGTATCCTCCTATGAAAACATTGCTCCTAATATTACTTCTTAACTGAAGGAGATGACCTTTTAAAAATGTAATACACAGTTGGGTTCAGAGTAATGGTTAATATATATTTGCATAAGTCTTGGAGAAGCCCAATCTTCATGGCATTTAGGAAAACTGTACCCAGAAATTCGATGACATTAAATTCTCCATCTGAAAATTTTCTATCCATGTGACATCAAGATTGCTAGATGATCATCAGAAAGCTAGAATCCTCAGCCCACCAGGCCATTAATATTGAGAATCCCTACAAAGAAGCTGAACACTTTCTTCAACAGCCCAACAGGTCATTCTTTCCGAAACGGTCACGCCGATTTCCATGGTTCCTGCCCATCTAAGCTGTTCCTGGTCCCTAGAACTCATTCATTCCCTACTGCTCTTTCAGTGCTGAATAATCACTTCACTACCACTGCTATGAAAATGCCATAACCCCAGATTGTTAGAAAAGATAAAAGAGAACTACTGAATCTTCTGTCCCTTTTCTGAATGCTTCTCTCTTATTGGACTAAGAATTTAAAGTCTTTTGTTATAGGCCCCTTCATTACCTGGCATCATGCAATGCACACAGTATGTGCACATTGTATGTTGAATAAACGATTCTTAATTCATATTCCATACCATTTAAGAGTGTCATGTGCAGTGCAGGCACTCAATATACAGACATTAAATGGTGGGGCGGGGCAGGGGGAGGAGGGGGACAGGACCACATGCTGGATCAGAAAATGGATAAATCACTCATTCTTGGCTGCAGCATACTCCAATGAAAGAAGAATGTTTCATCACTTTCATATAGATTTGTGTAATCTATATTGCAAGTAAACCACTTGAAAGTTGTATTTTTAGAAAAACTTCCTCTCAATAGGAAAAGGTTATTTTTATTAACATACAAATACAAATTTTCTAAAGCACTGCACATAGTATGTCTACCTTTTAGTAGATAAACTAGTTCTATAAAATGCAAATTAGTGGATACTGAATATTTAACAAAAAGCCTATGATTACAAGTAATGGAGTTCAAGACCCTGGCACACGTCCAAATCCCATACAGCCCAGGCAATGCCTTGTTCTGATGCGTTCAATTTGGTTTAGTAATCACCTTTGAATCTGAAAACCAATGAAGTCCAAGCCCAAGTCTCTTTTCCCATAAAAAAAAAAAAATGCACAGTCAGCCCCCCACTTCCTTTGAGAAAGAGTTCACAGCACCAGACAAGAATACTTGAATGAATCCAACCAACTGCACTGCAATTTCCAAGAAAACACAAGAGCGTAAACCACCAGAAAGCATAAGGTTACAAATTTACCCCTTCCTTTCTACTATCTCTCTGCCGTTCCTAACCGGCTTCCTCACCTTTGAAAAGCTGGTTACTTGCTAGATTGTCGCTAGGCTGTGCCGGGGGAGAGAACACCTCCACACACACTTTGCTTCCTTCCTCCGCCCACTTAGTGGGAAGGCACGAGGGCCCTTCTTTCTTCTCTCACTCCGCGCGAGCGGAGCCCGGGTCCTAAGACCAGGCTTCTCTGGCCGCGCTATGTCTTTCGGTCCGTCTGGCGACTTGGGAATCGCCCCCCGGGGCTCCAGCGGCTGCCGGCAGCGCACGCACTGCGCGGTGCAATACAACCAACCCCAGGACCCCAAATCCTCCCGGGGGTGGGTGGGAAGGGAAAGGGTCGATTCCCAACGGTAGGCGCTCAATTGTTTTTCCTGAGTGGACCTAAGTTCATTCTTTGCTTCAAGTGGGAGGTGGAAGCAGAGAAAAGTGTGCAGTCGTTTCCCGAAGAGGTGAGCGGCCAATGCGGTCTCGCCGGGGGAAATTCAAACGCACCAGGCCTGGCGAGCTCAGCTTCGGCGCGCAGGGGGCCGGGTGCGTGCGCGAGGACCAGAGGCCAGCGCTCCGGGCCCCGCGCCTGGCTGTCCCCCAGCCGGACGCTCCCTTTTTAGGGTCACTTTCCCCTCCCCAGATATGCAAGCTCTGGGGAGTCAAGCCGGGGAACTAGACTCCGTCGCCTGCAAAGTGCTGGAGGGTGAAGGCGGGTGCGCCCCGCCCGCGCGCCCCTGGGAGGCGAGCACTCACCTGCGCTCGGAAGTAAAGGAACAGGGCGACGCTGCACGCGACCTGGCCCAGCCCCAGCCCCAGCAGGGCCACGAACGTGGAGCGGGAGGCGGCGGCGGAATGGTGCGGGGCGGGCTGCGCGGGCGGCGGCGGCGGGGCGTGCAGGGCGCCCTCGTGCGGGGCGCCAGAGCCGCCGCTGCCCATCTCCTCGGAGGCGCGCAGGTACTTGGTGTAGTCTCGGCTGGCGCGGCGCATGGCGCTCGGCCCGTCTCGCTCCGGCGCTCGCCTCCCTCCGGGACTGTTCCGGCCAAGTGCAAAGGCAGCGCAGAGCCGGCGCGCGGCCAGGCGGGCCTCGACGTAGGGGCGCTCAGAGCCGGGCGCTGCTCCTGGGGCGCGCGGGCGAGCGAGGAGGGTGCCGGCCGCCCCAACTCTTATAAACCGCTTCGGGAGGGCTGGCCCCGGGAGCCAATCAGCCCCGGCCGAGCCTGCCTCTTCCACTCCCACCCCTGGCTCCCCTTCCTTCCTTTCGCCCTCCCTCCCTTGCTCTCTCCCTGAAAGGCCTCCTCCCTCCCCATCGGGGCCCTCGGAGGAGGAGGCTGTGGGTTGTTCTAGCGGTTCCAGAGGCCACTTGCCCATCCTCAGCGGCCTTTCTGGAGGTCCAAGAGATGGGCTGGGGGAGATGCAAATGAATGCCTTGGTCAAGGACAAAGGTGACATCGCAGACATTCCTGGGGCAGTTGGCATCCCCGAGCCTCAGTTTCCCCTATAGGATTTAGAAAATTGGACTTGGTGATGTCTGAAGGCCCTTCCTATTTGCCTCTCCTCCTCCCACCACCCCCCTCACATTTTTTTTTTTTTTTTTTTTTAGCAAGGAACACCCTCAGAGATCCTGAGGGTGCAGCCTCTAGCATGTTTCCAAATATAGGTTCCGAAATATGTATTTTGGCAGGCTTAGGAAACCAGAACCCACTTCCCAAACCCCTGTTTCTGCACCCTCAGAGTGGCTTTAAATGAGGCAGATTTTGAATGCGGCAGCAGAGAGCCGATAGGCACCAACTGTGACTTAAAAAAAGAAATTTGGTACAGAGAGAGGGGTAGGACCCAGTAACTTTACGTATAGGACCATATATATGAAGAGAGTTGAGTCACATGCCATTCCTACTGCTTGGTAGTTACTCTCCTTCAGTGTCCTAAAAATAAGAGAGGTACACACCCAGAGGCGGGCCACCCAGGAGCACTCATCCAGCTGTCAGTCAGGAAAGAAAGATGTTACTCAAAGCTGAGGTGTAATTAAATGTTGGTTTCCTTGCTAAGGACAACTTTTTTAAAAGTCTGTCTTCAGAATTGTGCCCCTTGGTAAGAAAATGAGAATACGAACATTGCTCACAGATTCTGATACAACTTCAGCAGGAAAGAACAGAGGTACTGGCCAATTGAAACACCTATAAAAACTTAGGATGTTTTCACTTTTTGCTACTACGTTTGAATTTTGTGTCCTCTTTCTGCATAGTTCTCGAAAGGGCATTTCCTAGGGAAGATTTTTTCACAAATGGCACATCTCTGAGTTACGAAAACTCGTGTTCGCAATTAAACACTTAGAACTCAGCACGTGTTGAGGAAGGGCAACTAGGATGGGTAAAAACTAAACACCCAAATGAAATGATTTGTTCAAATTCAAAGATGCTTTTAGCATTCATTTGTGTATGCATCTCAAGTCTGATGAGGAAAGAGGGAAAAAAACAATTTTCAAACTCCAATCGAGAAACAACAAATGTTGATCTTCTATTCCATGCAGTCTGGGCCTCTTCTTACTTTTTGTTGGTTAACTTAGGGAAGTAACGGTTGTTTTCCCTCTCTCTTCCTTCTCCTTTTTCTTCTTTTGGGAAACAATTCTATATTTCATCCTTTTTATAAATCTCTACTAGAATCAAAGATTTTTAAAAATGTGTTATAACAACTAAACCCACAGTGACTTTACTGTATAGCCCTTTCCATTCTTTTTCAATGTTTTATACATGTCTTTTATTCCTTGGCATCTTGATCCTCAGATTAGAAGAAGTTCCCTCAAATCAATGAATCTGTTCAGTTGTGTTTGACCTAGTCGCTCCATGGATAGGACCGTATATTACATTCCTACAGAGTTCTTCATGCGACATTCCTCCTGCAAGGCAGTTATTTTCCTTTCCTATCCTAAAGGTGTCATCGCTCTGTGTTCCCGCATCCACAGGCTGGATTGGAAACTCCGCTGTCAGTCCACTTGTTGCTTCTTCAAAGGTAATGAAACTTTCTGGCCTATTAATTAATTAATTAATTTGTCAACATTTCACTCCCTAATTAACTCGACATTCGCTTAATAAAAGGGGTGGTCCCGTGGTCGGCTTCGCTTGGAAAATCCTGCGTTAAACAAAATTAGTTGTTTTTTGTTGAATGCGGATCATATCAGTGACATGAATGTACAAATGTATTTTGTAAATCTCCAGAAAAGGGGTTTGGTATTCTCTGTTTTTCAAAAAGTTTTCATCTTTTTTTTTTTTTTTTTGAGGGGATGGGAGGTTCACATATCAAGTGTTTAAGAAACAAAATTTGGTAAAAACCAGATGAGAAACATCTGTAGAACACGAATGGACAGTGCAGTACAAATGGCCTGAATGTCAGTAAAATAATCAGTAGCCCGGGGAACCTACAAGGACTGAACGAACAGGAAGAGAAGAGACCAGAACAGGACCATAGAGGATACTGAAGACTGTCAGATTGGAAAAAAGCACTCAGATCCATTTTATTTAATTTTTATTTTTTTAATTTTTATCTTATATTGGAGTATCGTTGATCAACCATGTTGTGTTAGTTTCAGGTGCACAGCAAAGTGATTCTGTTATACATATCCGTGTATCTATTCTTTTTCAAATTCTTTACCCATTTAGGTTATCACAGAGTACTGAGCAGAGTTCCCTGTGCTCTACAGTACAGATCCATTCTAAAGCATCATGCTGGCCATCCAAAGCATTTCCACAGACCTGCAGTTTTCTGTCCTCGCCAGGACTTCATGGAGCCCCTCTTAAACACCACTGGCCCAGCAGGTGACTCTCAAGCTCCTTACCATGTTTCGGATCAACTTCTGGTTCCTATTGCTTCATTGCCTCACTTTTTCCCCCTGCAGCCTTACACTTTATGCCCCAGCAACACAGGACTGCTTGCACCCTCCCATTTCTTGCCTTTATACCTTTGGTCATTCAGTGTCTTCTACCAGGATTGATCACCCTGACTTTTCACCTGATTATTGCCTTATCTTCAAACATTCAGTTAAGGTCCCTTGTCCTTAGGAAGCTTTTCCTGATAGCCCACCACTGCCAGGCTGTCTGTCACGCCCCACTATTTCTATCTGATTCTTTATTACATGATGTGCGTATGTTCACCATAGTTCTGAAACTTCTTTTTATGATTTTTACTTTGCTTCTCTGTCTCACCTACTAGACTGTAAGCTCCGTGAGGGAAGTCATGACCTTTGTATTCCCACTGCCTTAACACAGTGCTTCATGAAGCTCTGTGAAATGAATGAGTGAGTAAAAAGAAAAAGAAAATAAACGTTTCTGACATTCCAATAACAGAGGGCTGAAATGGGGAGAACACTAAGTGTTAAATAGAAAACTACCCCAAATAACATCACTCTCTAATTATACTGATAACCTAATCTGACTAGGAAAACATACAGCAAACTTAAGGGCATAACATGCCCAGACAATAAGGAGAAATAGATATGTATTTTTTAAGACTAATATTGTAGAATTTTATTATCAAGCTTACAGAACTTAAGAAAATTTGAACCTGAGTGACTTTCAGATTTTATGTAATTATCTATACACTAGCAGCTCTGAAACTTTTTAGTCTCAGAATCTGTTTAGTCTCAGAATCTGTTTACTCTCTTACAATGGAAACTTCCAAAAGCTTTTTTTTTCATGTGAGTTGTAGCTGTCAATATTTACCATATTAAAAATTCAAACAGAGAAACGTTTGCTCATTTGCGGTAACAACATTAACATTATTTATGAAACATAGATGATTTTAAAAATAAAAATATAAGTGAATAGGATTGCATTGTTTATGTCTGCAAATCTCTTTAATAGAAGGCAGCTGTATTCTTCTGTCTGCTTCTGTACCCACTCTGATGTGATACATTACTTTTCTCAAAGTGTATGAAGAAAATACAGCCTCACACCAACATATAGTTAGAAAAAGGAAGAATATTTTAATTGCCTTTTCTGATAATTGTGGTGTTTTCCTTTTCTACTACACCAGAACTCAACAAGTGGTCACTTCTTAGCCATTATTTGCACTATGGAATCTAAAACCATCCGTGGAGTTTCCCTCCTCTGTTACAATAATATCCATTGATCTATATTTTTATTTGAATGGTTCTCTTACCCAGGGATGATTTGTAACACTGGTCATTTGGAAAATATTCATTCACTGAGTTCCACAGATTTTCTAAGTGTTAACATATTTCATTATACAATATCAAACACCTACATTCACTAATATCACCACTGATTTTATCAGGAAAGTCTTTAGTATTGGGAAACTGTTAAGTTCACAGAGGCAAATAGGAGTTTTTCAAAGTTCTAATTTGTCCTTGAAAACTTGAATTGTATTGGCAACAAATACTGCCGATTGCTTTTCTTGAACTGACAGACTCACTTTGTTCATTTTTCAAATGAACAAATACCCAAGTCTGAAAAGCATAAATGTTTGTCATTAATTCATCTTGCAACTTGAACAATGACTTGAATGCCTTTTCTCATGACAATCCTTCTTAGTTATGTAGCAGAAGTGCTTCAATGCATACATCCCATTTTGTCCCATGTAATATAAAAAAATGTATATTCAAGTATTAAGACTTAATAAAAATAATAGTTTTTACTCCATCAAAGATATTTTTTTTAAAAAAACTCTGAAGTGTGTAGCAGTGAAGAATACATGACTACTAACACAGTTTTCATGTCAACTGTACTGATTTATGCTATGGCTCCAGCATTTTATACATTAGTGCAAATGCCTACAAAGTAGAAAAGCAAGTATTACTATAAAGGTAGCTCAGATCTTGAGGATCCCCTGAATGGGTCTCAGGGACCTCAGAGGTCTGAGGACCACACTTTGAGAACCACTGATCTGTTGGATGGAGGCATATGTTGGCACACTCTACATAGTCCAGCCTAGTTCTGTTAGATGTGGCAAACACTTGGTCAAAAGGTCTTGGAGACATTTTTAAATAGGTTAAGAGATAAAACAGATAGAACTTGATGACTGGACATGAGAGGTGGCTCGCAGGAGTATTGGCTTGGATGACAGGGTAGATGATGGTGCTGTGAATCTAGATAAAGAATACACAAAGTTTTAGTGATGCTACAGAGGATGAAGTCATTGTGAATCTTATAGAGAGAGAACACAAGAGAGAAACCAGGTGTAGGTAGATTGGGGGCAAAGAACAATGAGTTTTATTTTGGACATGCTCTTCCTACCCTGGGTGTCCCTGCCTCTTCTGATCTCAGGTCCAAGCTGCTTTTGTTCACTGAGGGCCCATTGAAATCTCCCATCTGGGTCTGAGCTCCCTAAAAGTCTAACCCACCATTTCCATTACCTTTTATAAGCAACCTGTTCTCATCACATTCCCTTGTGCTAACAAATTAACTAATCAACTATAACAACTTAACATTGACCTGTGTCAATAGACAGTTGAATTAAGGCTTTATGTTTGCAGTCATCATGAAATATACTGCTCTATCCCTAAAGGAGTCTCTATTCCCTGAGACTCCAGAGAATCCTGAATGGGAGGTGGAGGTGAAAAAAATCTTGATCATGTTTGAAGGAAGTCCACAGCTGTACGTCTCTTCTGTGCACAATGCTGGAACTATCTAAAGTAATTTTAACCTCCAGCTTTCTAGGAAGCGACTGTGTTTGATAGGTTTCTTTTTTAATTGAAGTATAGTTGATTTATAATGTGTTAATTTCTTCTGTACATCAAAGTGACTGAGTTTTATATATATATATATATATTCTTTTTCATATTCTTTTCCGTTATGGTTTGTCACAAAATATTGAATATAGTTCCCTGTGCTATACAGTAGGACCTTGTTGTTTGTGTTTGATAGGTTTTTAATTAATTAACATTATCTCAGACTTAGTCTTAAAATGAAATCATCTGAAGTATTAGACCTTTTAAATAAACTTTTGGGAAATACAGAAATTAATCAGAGAGATTGTAGTTGTTTCTAAAAACATAATCAAATGGGATTCATGATATTAAAGAGCCTTACTGTATTTATCTCCTAAATGTTTTCTGAATCTTTTTCCTCTTCAATTTTGCTCAGGAAATAATTATTATTTCTTCTTCTTTCCCCTGCTTTGAAATTCCTGTTTTCATTATATCGGGTCTCTCCGATGTGTCTCTCATGATCCCTATAGTTTAACTTGTAATTTCCATCTATTTTATTTTTGCTTTTCATCACGAATATATTCTTTTATTTGATATTCTAGATCTTTATTTCCTTTTTCAGCAGTTTCAATTCCATTCTTCAGGTCATCTGTTGGATTTTTTTTTTTTTTTTTTTTTTTTTGGTCCGGGGGCCTCTCACTGTTGTGGCCTCTCCCGCTGCGGAGCACAGGCTCCGGATGCGCAGGCTCAGCGGCCGTGGCTCACGGGCCCAGCCGCTCTGCGGCATGTGGGATCTTCCCGGACCGGGGCACGAACCCATGTCCCCTGCATCGGAAGGCAGACTCTCAACCACTGAGCCACCAGGGAAGCCCCATCTGTTGGATTTTTAAATGCAGAATTAAATTTTATTTTAAGAAATCTTTTTTTTTACTCCCCGATTGATCTTTTGCAATACTTTCTTGTGTCTCCTTAAGAATTCTCCTTACCATCATTTTTAAATTCACCTCTACTCCTTTACTAAACCTCCTCTGACAGGCAGCTGTTTTGTTTACTTGGGCTAGGCTCCTCTTTCAAGCTTCTGAGATCCTTTCAGTGACATTTGACCTTTTGACCTGTGTATATCAGGTTACTGGAGGTGTCTTCGGCAATGGTGGACACACAGGAAGTGACCGGTAAGGAAGGTGTTTCCTCACCTTACCAGGCGGCTGGCTTAAGGAGGGCCAGTGGGATTCTCCCAGGGCTGGGAATTTCAAGTAATTCCCAATGTCTCTCAGGATGCATGCAGATCACCTGTCCAGAGCCTCTCAGGAAGCTATGGGATTGTTTTTTCAGATTTTCCAGAGTGTGTTAATGCTTAGGTCTACTCGTTGCTATCAGTAATTTTGTCCAGAAATTAGCCTGTGCTTTTCTCTTTCTCTACTGAATCCTCAGGACGTGAAGCCTCAGGTAAACCTCCCATCCCCACATACTACATACTTTATTCTTTGAGATGGGAGTGAGAGGGTGACAAAGGTATTTGATGCCAGCTTCCCAAAATGCTTGTTCCCTCCTCTTTGCCTCTAAATCAGCCTTGCGTCATTTCTTGCCTATAGTACTAAAACAGCTTCCCTCTTGTCCTTTTTGCCACCAACCTCCTCCTACTTAAACCTGTTTCTAGAAGAATCTATTTATCATGTGCAGCTGGCTGTATCATTTTCCCATTTGAAACTGGTCAGTGGCCTGTGATTACTTAAGATAAAATCCGAGCTACAAACCCCTTCTTAATTTTTTCCCATCTGTATCTTTAGCCTCATCTTCCATCACTCTCTCCTTGTACTTAAAGTTCTAGTTTTAGAACATAAAGAATAATTTATAATTTCCCTATACTCTGTGCTATTTATTTCAAACCCCTATGTCTTTGTTCATGTTGACAATTATTCATGCAACAAACATTTACTGAACACCAGCCACGAGTCTGGCACCGTGGTGAGCACAGGAGGTATGATGCTGAGTAAGATACATAGTTGTCACCACAGAGCTTACACTCTAAGACGAATGTTGCACTTACACTGAAAGAACAAAAACCTAATAAATGCAAAAAGAAGACAATGTGCACTATTTCCTGCCCCTGCAATGGGACTTTAAAACCATTCAGTAAACTCTGCTTTTATTTATTTATTAGGTAGAAGATCTCAGGCCATTGCTGGCACCATAACCATAACCAACTAGACAAAGCCAGATAAACTTTATAAAAAGTATCTTTAAAAAAGATATCAACAAGCTGCAGAGATGAAAATGATGCAGGGAAACTTAAAGGGACTGAATTCTATATGAAAAATCTTTCCTAGGGGAGAAAATATCACTAGCCACTTTCCTCCCCCAGAACATTTTCCAAGCAAACACATGCAAGTGTAGGGTCAAGTTTGCTACAGGCAGAGAGATTCTACCAGAAAAGACATGACACATTAAAATCTGGAGGAACTCCAAATGCCTAGGTAGTTTTCTCCAGCTACTTGTTTTCTCCTTCACAGGACTTTTTCTGAGTACTGGGCAGCTTACAAACCTGGGGGACTAGATTGAGACGGTAGAGAGGGACCTCCCAAAAGTCTCACAGTGTGTGTGAGAGAATATTACTGGAGAGAAAGGTTTACAATAAGCACCAAGCAAATATAGCCTTCAAGATATTTGAAACAAGAGTTGTGCTGAAACTAATTAAAGCTACAGCCTAGCTCAATTTCTGATTGGATTGAAGTCTTCCTCACCTTAGCTGCAAAATAATATCTACGTCAGTTCTTTAGTACACGGTGTCTGGTGTGCAGATTTTAAAATTACATGACATGATAGGAAGTTAAATGTGTGGTTCATAATCATGAGGAAAAAAATACATCCAATAGAGGCAGATCAGCAGATGACCCAAATATTGGAAATAGTAGGAAAGGATTTAAAAATAACTATTATAGGGCTTCCCTGGTGGCGCAGTGGTTGAGAGTCCGCCTGCCGATGCAGGGGACACGGGTTCGTGCCCCGCTCCGGGAAGATCCCACATGCCGCGGAGCGGCCGGGCCCGTGGGCCATGGCTGCTGAGCCTGCGCGTCCGGAGCCTGTGCTCCGCAACGGGAGAGGCCACAGCAGTGAGAGGCCCGCCTACGGAAAAAAAAAAAAAAATTTTATAAGTATAATAAGTAACTTAGAGGAAAAGATAAGGAAAATAAATGAAAAGATAGACTATTTCAGCAGAGAAATGGAATGGTTTAAAAATAATCAAATGGATATTCTAGAAAATAAAATAAAAATAAGACACCTGAAATAAAGAATTCATTAGATTTTTGTAATAGCAGACTGAATACAAAATGGGATCAATGAATTCAAAGGCAGTTCAACAGAAAGGTTCCAAACTGAGGCACACAGAGGAAAATAATTAGAAAATAACAGAATATATCATTAGAAATATGTGGAACATTATCAAATGATCTAACATATGTGTAATTATAGAGTTCCAGAAAGAAAGGAAAGAATAGGGAAGGAGCAACGTATAATGAGATTATTGTGAGAATTTTCCAAACTGATTAAAAACATCAACCCATGGATTCAAAAAACCAGAAACCCCCAAACAGGCATATACAAAGAAATTCACACCTAGACACACCCTAATCACACTGCTAACATCTATATTCTTAGAAACAGTAACTCATATTTTTTCTTTTCCTTTTAGTTGGAAATCTCAGGCAAGTCTCATAATTTTTTTGTTCACACTTAAATAATAAAATGTCTTCTGGACACTTTTAGTCATGAGAATACCCTTGGTTTAGTCATTAAAAGGAGGAATTCAGTTTAATAATAACAACGTTGATTCATTTAAAGTTAAATTCTCTTTCCTCCCACAGTTTAGAAAAATGAGTCTGGAAAGTTTATGGCAGGGGTGCAGCTGTGGGTTGGGTGGAGTAAAGAGCGGCCAAGGAAGGGGCACAGTTATAGCCTGGATTGGTGCTCTTTGCGCTTGGTGGGTGAATGGTCAGAGCTAATCTTTTCCTGGGGCATTTTCATGTTCCCATGAAGACTTTCCCACCAAAAACATCTGACTGAAGTGCCCTGTCCTCTGGCTAATTGTTTATAATTCCCACCTCGGTTTCTGTAACCTGTCTCTGGCTAGAAGCCCTTTTGCTTGGAGTCCCATTAAATATTATCCTCAGATCCTCCCGCTGCGGAGCACAGGCTCCGGATGCGCAGGCTCAGCGGCCGTGGCTCATAGGCCCAGCCGCTCTGTGGCATGTGGGATCTTCCCGGACCGGGGCACGAACCCGTGTCCCCTGCATCGGAAGGCGGACTCTCAACCACTGCGCCACCAGGGAAGCCCAAACTTAATTTTTTATCTGGAAAATTCACTCATTTTTCAATGGTGAAATGTATTTGAGAAAGAAGATCATTAGAAATGTGTAAGATCACTATTAGTAGTAAGTCATCTGTTTGGCTGTGTTAATACATCCAAACCTAATTTTTAAGTTATTATCAGCATACCGCAAGACACGGGGCAGACAACTGCATAACCTCATTTTATTTTTGACATTTGTATATTTGACATTTATTCTTCCTATACACATTTGTAATGAAATTGTGTGACTCATCTGTAAAGGGATTAATAACAATATGGACTTCCATAAGGTTTTCAAAGAAAAAATTAGCATTCTAAGAGCCTTGTACTGAATTACGCCAACCATTTTGAACTACGGGGAATTCACTGGCAAAATCCACTGCCTTAAAAAGTGGATGTCTATTTCTCAGAGTTTTCAAGCCCAAAATAGACAGGGAATTGGTAGAGATGTTACAGAGTGGATTGATCATCAGATGAGTGGTTAATCTAGGTAATCTTTAAGGTTATTTCCAATCCTGAGATATAAATTCAAAATCTTAACTGGCCCTTCCAGATGTCATAGGCTGCAGTTTGTAGAATGTTTTGAAATGAAAAATATTCCATATGAACCCATATTTCATTGTTCATTGTCTACATCAGTGCTGCCCAATAGAGTCTTCTGCCACAATGAGAATGTTCTAGGTTTGTGCTGTCCAGTACCATAGCCATTAGGCGTGTGTAGCTATGGAGCATTTGAAACGCAGCTAGTGCAACTGAGGAAATGAGTTTCTTCAGCCCCTCACCAGCCACTGAGACAGGTGGCTACCATATTGGAAAGCACAGATCTATATTCACTTTTCTTTATCTCTGATTTACAAATGCTTATTAGTATTTAGCATTTAAAACATCATTTCACAGAAACTCAGGTTCACTAGGACCCAATGATTCTAGAGCCAGCCCAAGTGAGTAGACTTCTTGAGGGGACTGAGAAGAAAATTCAACTTGACTCCAATTCCACATCCCAGCACAGTGCCTGGCACAGAGTATCTGTCAAAAATATTATGCACATTTTCTTTGAATTCCTTGAATCTCTTAATTCAAACATTAAATTCACCCCATCCCATAGGCTTCAAAAAGAAAGCACCAGTTTCTTATTTCATTTTTACTGTGCCAAAAGTCCAAAGATAATAAAAGTTCAAGAACTTCATGAGCCAGCTCAGCACATGAACTCAGAGATTAGTCAACAGCTTAAACAAACAAGGCTGGCCAGCTGGTCCTTGCTCTCTTTTACCACAGTCTGGGACAGGGACAAAAGGCATTTAGGAAAGGATTTATATTTCTTTCACCTCATCACCCAACCCCCTTGCTCACAACCCATCACTTCAACTTGCAAAGCCTTTGGCTGATGATAAACAAGATGGCAGCTGGTCCTGGAGGCCATGCCAGGTATCCCACAGCTGTGCTCAGGAACATCTCTCTCCATGGGACCCAGGTGAACTCACGTCATGCAGGGCCCCAGCCCAGTGAGATGCAGTGTGCCTTCCTGCACCTCCCCACCACAGACCTGCAGCCACAGGGCGGATGATTATCGCTCGCTACATGGGCTCTCAATTTCTTGCTGTTTAATGTCCAAGCGGGCAGTTCTGCAGCACCAAGAAGAGTTTAGACAAATAAACAGGATCAGGACACACTGTAATTAATGGCTCCACCACACAGCCAAACTGCCCAGCTTCAGAGTTTCAGACTATTTTGAATTCACCATACAACTTTGCTTTTTCTGCATCTGCTCCATTTAGAAGGAGAGCAGGTCCAATCTAGGCCAGGATTGAGTGGGAGGTTCACGCAGTACCTGCTGTAAGGCTTCGTGTTTCCTCGTTGGTTTTCTCCACCCCTCTCCCACTGGTATAAAGAGTGGTGGACCCCAGACCTATAGACACTAAAGATTGAGAAATACTCCTATACCAGAGTCTACCATAGCCAGAAACGAACAGGCTTTGTTATGGTTGAATTGTATACCCCACAAAATTCATATTTTTTTGAAGTCCTAACCCCCAGTCTCTCAAAATATGATCATATTTGGAGATAAGGTCTTTAAAGAGGTAATTAAGTTAAAATGAAATCGTTAGGTGGGCCCTAATCTGATATGACTGGGGTCCTTATAGGAAGAGGAAGTTTGGATACAAATACATACAAAGGGAAGATGGTGTGAAGACACAGGGAGAAGATGGCCATCTATAAGCCAAGGAGAGAGGCCTGGAACAGATCCTTCCCTCACAGTCCTCAGAAGGAAGCAACCCTACTGACACCTTGCTCTCAGACTTCTAGCCTCCGGAACTGTGAGAAAATGGATTTCTGTTGTTTAAGCCACCTAGTCTATGGTACCTTGTTATGGCAGCCCCAGAAAACAAATACGGACCTCTTCCAGCTCTATATAGGGCCATAAACTTCTTAGTACGGATATGATCTCGTTACCTTCTCTCTTCCTTTACTATCTTGAACACACAGCCAGAAGAAACACCAAGGCACTCTTCTCCCCAGATGGGAGCTATTTTTCCTCCCCTGGATACCTTTATCCAAAATGTAGCGAATAAGTTATGGCAATTCGGGGTGAGAAAATTTCAGCTTAGGGTGCTCTGGCTTTGTCATCTAAAGCTGTCATCTAATCCGTCACCTAATCCAGCACCTAATACTGCACAATGTATAGGAGGCCTTGGGAGAAGTAGAAGAACTCCAGCCCTCAAGGGTTCCACCATCTATGATAGGGGCTTATACTGAAAGGGGACTTGAATGTGAACAATAAGGAACTTATTAACAGCACTGGGCCCTTGGAACAAGTATTCGGGCCATCTCACTGGTAAAGCACTTGCCAGAAGACCATGGTCAAGAGAAAAGACATGCTCATTTCATGCTGCAGCACTAAGCTATCCTTGCTTTGCCTCCGTAATTTAACAGATATTTAGAACGCAAGAGGCATCAGTGGTCTAGATTGCCCACCCCTCAGATTCACTAACCCTTCCGGAATAAGAGTGGTCAGCCTTTTTCCATAACTCTCAGGGAGAGAGTAGCCACACATTTTCCTTGAGGATCTCATTTCAAGTATTTAAAAACTTTTTCCATCAATATGTTCTCCTTTGTAGTTAACCCAAT
This sequence comes from Monodon monoceros, assembly GCF_005190385.1. Lineage (NCBI taxonomy): Eukaryota > Metazoa > Chordata > Mammalia > Artiodactyla > Monodontidae > Monodon > Monodon monoceros. The sequence continues at coordinate 51,430,419 of NW_021703785.1, read as the reverse complement.
CCAATACACCGTCACTTTAATATTTTTATTATAAAATTTTAATTGAAAAAGCAATATGCACCTATATGAAAAATACATTAAAATATTGAGAAGAAAGTAATCACTCATCATCTCTCACTGGTGAAATCCATGTAAATAATTTAGCATGTGACTATCCTATATATTCATATAAATATGTTTATATTATTTAAATTGCATTGTACATGCACGTGTTTGTCCTGATTTTTTTCTTGATATTGTTATAAGTATTCCTCTTCATGAATAAATACCCTTTATAAATATCACCCTCATAAGTAAAGGTATGACCCTTTTTTTTTGGTTGTCATGTTTAACATATACAGTTATCTGGTGACACTAAAAACAAATCGTTAAGCTTTTTTTTTTTTTTTTTTTTTTTGCGGTACGCGGGCCTCTCATTGTTGTGGCCTCTCCCGTTGCGGAGCACAGGCTCCGGACGCGCAGGCTCAGTGGCCATGGCTCTAGGGCCCAGCCGCTCCGCGGCATGTGGGGTCTTCGCGGACCGGGGTTACGAACCTGCGTCCCCTGAATCGGCAGGCAGACTCTCAACCACTGCGCCACCAGGGAAGCCCTCGTTAAGCTTTTTATTTTAAATTATTTGTATATCAGATAGACTCATCCTATCTCTAAAGTCCAGCCAATCACTAAAGTCCTGGGGTTAGGGTCAAAGTAGGAAGAAATAGGGTTCCGGAGTTGGAGCACATGTTAAATACATCACCTTTTTTTCAACTTACGAATTGAGTAGTTTGTTCTTTGGGGACAGAAAATATCCATGGTATCAAAACAGCCATAACTAAGTGTCCTATTTTCCACTTTAATGACTACACCCCATAATTTTCTTAGCCATTGCCCATTGCTGGACTTGAAAATTGTTTCCACCTTTTGGCTGTCATAAATGATGATGTGATGAACTTCCGGGTATGGATCTTTTGCGGATTTCCACATCGTATCTTTAGGCTATATTCCTAGAAGAATTATTAGACAAAAAGGTAAAATTTTAAGGCCTTTTAAGCTATAAATTATACTCTTGCAGCCAACATCATCTTTAAAGAGCATAATCTTTCATAATCTTAAAATGTGCCATTCAGCTTCCCCCTCACTGGATCCAGTGACTTCAGTTTCTCTAAACATTAAGCTCCTCTCAAAGGAGTGATAAGATTCTGGACTCCCAAGGAATATATAATCTATCTTAGATGGAGAAGCTTGCAAACTTCAAGACTCTTCAGCTATGATGCAAGAGGCTTTGGAGTCCATTCTCCCAGGAAATCACAGGCTGCTCTCAAATGTATTCTCTCCCCAGTCCTTGGAAGGTTGCCATCCCTATTTCAACAATAAAAAAGAGAAAACAGACACAGTGAACCAAAAACTAGCATGACTGTACGTAAACCTACATACAAAGACAGTGGGACTGAATATTTTAAATCCAGACCATATCGATGGCTATGTATTTGTCTATTAATAGACATTTATTTATTATTCAGCAAATATGCACTAAGAGTCTGATGTGACCCAGGCACACATGTGGTAGATGGCAAACGGCATAGACACAGCCTCCACCTACATGGATTTAGTTTATGTGGGTGAGTGAGTATATGTGTAAGAGGTGACAAGAAGTCAGATGGGGAAGCCTTCCTGCCCAGCTGGGAAAGCCTGCGGACAACACAGTGCAGTCTGACCTTTCAGTTGCCAGCCCCACTCCCAAGCCTTCCCACACACTCAGAAGAGGAGTCTCTGTGAGTTTATCTTCTCTATGTCAACATGCTGTCGAGGAGAGGTGATACAGAGAGCAAAGAGGCAACACCCCGGATTTAATTTCCGATCTGCACAGAGGAGAAGAGGTGGCCCTCCCAGACCCCTTGCGGGGCCTGCATTCAGTGCTTCCATGAAGGAAAACTCACCACCACACTGACTATGATCTTTTATCTGCAGAGCCAGACTGGCAGGTTTCCTATGCAAATAAAGCATCTTCGCTGTGTGTCTAGGGTGGGTTTTGTTTGTAGAGCAACTGACCAAATCCTGGGGCTCTGGTGAGAGCCCAGACCTTCGTGGACCCCAGGCCGGCTCAGAGTGCTAGTCTGTCAAGGGTGTTTTCTGTCCCTTGCTTTGCTTGTCTGTTTGTCTTCTCTCCAAATCTTTAGCAATTCAATAATAAACACCAGAAACCTAACTCCACTCAAAACATTCACAAATGCACTGCAACCATGCTTAATGGCATTGAAGCGAAGGAAGTGGGGCTGGGGGAAACAGGGTGTTGGTGGGTGTTCTCAGTTCCTATGGTCACAGTTGTAGCCACAGCCTTGAAACACACGGTGTCGGGTTCTCAGCTAGCCCCCTCGGCGGTGGGAAGAGCTGGGAGTTTCTGACCTCCTTTGGGGTTAAGGATGCTGGTCTCAGTCTGCGTAAGCGAGTGGTCACAGTCCTTAATTGCAAAGGGGAAGTGGTCAGAAAACACACTCTGTCTTGGCGAGATTGATAACTTGTAAGATATCTTGGAAGGATGCCAGGAATGAGGTTGTATGTGAAACTAAATATACATGCATCACTTGCATGTTTGCTTATAATTTCCAACATATTCTGAAAAGACGAAAAAAAAAGCAGCGGGAAAGAAGTTTGAGATGGCGTCCATAACAGCAGCCAATAATATCCTCTGCTATTTCCTTTCCTTGGTGAAGGGAACTTTTTGAAATCATAACAGTTAACGTTAAATCCAACACTGACTATGTCCTGGTTACTAGTCAGCGCACTTTCTCTTTATTGACTCAGTTAGTTTGTCATAACACTCCTTTAAAACAGTCCTCTGCGCCCATTTTACAGATAATGAAACTGAGGGCCAGAAAGTTAAGTCCTATCAAATATCCCAAAGGTCTAGTTAGTGGTACAGCCAGGATTTGTTTGAGGGCAGATGGTTCCAGGTTCCATGCAATTAACAGTTACACCCAGCTGCCATTGAGAACTGAACAATTGCCGTCAGGTTTAAAAACAACATATCCCAGGGAAAAGGAACTGAAGTTTTTGATCATGCTGCTAATGAAGTTGTTGCAATTGTAATTGGAGTGGTTTTAAACTGGACAGTCACGACCCTCAATGAGACCTATGAGCTGGGAAGCAGATTTATCTTGTGCTCCCTTCACATGTCTTAAGTAGAAAGCAACCTAGAGAAAGAAAATAGACGTTGACCATATGCAGCTTCCAATGTGACACCGAATGTCATTTCTGTTTGGGGCCACCATGTTATCTGAGCTGTCATTCTGTCACCTGACCTAAATCGAAAGAATTGTTGGGAATTATCGACTCCTGGAGTTCAAAGTGGTTAAGTCTAGGAACAAAATAAATTTTCTAAGTTGGTAGACAATGAACTTGAGACCACAAAGCATACTTGGTGATCATAGGCCCGTACTTAGTCTTCCAGGAAAAACATGAGAAAGTTTCTGTGCCCTTATGAGCTGGCTCTGTTTAAAATGAAAGCCAAGGGCAAGGCTCCAGGGCTTTGCTTTTTGTTCCTGAAGGTTGGTGAAATTTCTGGAGCTTGTTTAGAAGTCTTCATTGAGATGATCCAGAAGACTACATGAAATCCAGCAAAAACTTCTTGAGTACCTACCATACAAAGAAGACCATTCTAGATATTGTGGAGGACACACAAAAATTGAAGAGGCAAGGGCTCTCTCTCCTAAGAGTTCATGGGGATAACAGAGTCATAACGATCCCCATTTGAAGGAAGACTGGGAAATAGGCCTGGGACTTTGAATTAGAGGGGAAATAATTCTATTTGAGGGGATGAAAGAAATGTCTTTGGGGAATGTGAGGTACGAACTGGATTCTGCAAGTGACTAGGATGCCAAAAGATGAATAAAGGAAAAGAAGGGAATTTCAGCTCCAGGAAATACCTGGAGTAAAAGCCCAGTGTGAGAGATTGCACGGGGAGTCCTGGACGAAGAGGGTGGGCCGGCATGACTGTGGGCCATGATGTGCCTGCGTGTGGGTACAAAAGGGGTGGGTACTCTAATGAGATCTGGAAACACAGGCCAGGGCAATGCCCTACGAGCTGGAGGATTAGCGACTTTATTCTGCACGCGTGGCAGTAGGTGGTCATCCAAGTTTCCGAGCAGTTCAATGACATGATCAGGACTTTAAGAAGATTTGAAGTGTCCTCAGGAAGTACACCTGAGGTGCAGATCATGGTGACCCTAATGATCAGACCCAGAGGATGACTTGGAAACTGTGTCCCTGAGGTCTGTTTCTGGCTCCAGTGTTGGCCTACACACTGTAGGACAGATGGAAGGTGTCGATTTGGCCCTCACTTTTCCCAGGGGGAATAATAACGTAACCAGTATTTCACCAGTAGTATGACATGGCAGGTAAACGATTGCTGTGTGATTATTAAAATTTTTATAGGAACCACCAGCCTTACGCTGATGGGCTCATCCTTTTTGGTGGAGCATGAAGCCCAGGGAAGAGAGTCCATTCTGACTCAGCAGAGGTTGTAGTGAGTGGTGTTAAGGGGATCCCAGACTCCAGATACAGAAGTTCAAGTGTGAGCTACAGACCCTATTCTCTGGGGGACCTTTGGCAAATTGCATCACCTCCATTAGCTTGGTTTGATTAGTTTGCTAGGGCTGCCATAACAAAGTATCACAAACTTGGCTTAAACAATAGACATTTATTGTTTTACAGTTGGGGAGGCTAGAAGTCCAGGATCCAGGTGTCTGCAGGGTTGGTTCCTTCTGAAGGTTGTGAGGGAAGCATCTGTCCCAGGCCTCTCTCCTTGGGTTGTAGGTGGCTCTCTTCATATTCACACAGGGCTCTCCCTTTATGACTGTGTCTCGGCCCAAATTATCCTTTCTCATGAGGACACCAGTTTGTTGGACTAGGCGCCAACCTAGCGGTCTCATTTTAACTTGATTACCCCTTTAAAGACTCTATCTCTAAATATGGTCACACTGAGGGTTAGGACTTCAACATATGAATTCTGACGGGATGCAACTCAATACATATCATTGTTTCCTTCTTTGTGAGATGTCCCTGGTAGTGTTACCTACCTCTTATATGTGTTATGAGAAATAAGTTACTAGAGCTTATTAATTTCCCTTTAGCAGTGCTTGACACATAGTAAGTACTTAGAAAATAATAGCTAGTGTTACACAAATTAACAAAGGAATATAGACTGTTCTCTAACCCTGACCATCTGTCTTGATCTTACACAAATTAACAAAGGAATATAGAATGTTCTCTAACCCTGACCATCTGTCTTGAT
>NW_021703785.1:51302445-51425140 GCF_005190385.1 Monodon monoceros | reverse complement strand
AACAAAGGAATATAGAATGTTCTCTAACCCTGACCATCTGTCTTGATTGCTCATGCCTTGCTTTCAAAGGAAAGTTGGACTGATTGATGCGTAAGCAAACCATCAAAATTCCATGACAGTTCAGTATGAAGATGGTCACAGTGGTTCCTAAGTCACCTTTCACAGCTTTGAATGTATATATTGTTTACTGAGCAAAGTTTCCTATTATAAAATGAAAAAAGAAAGCAGGCCATACGTTTAGATTTTTCTCTCAGAAAGTATAAACCTCACTGTACTTTTAAATGCAGAGTGACAACAGTCTGATTGATGAGCTTGTACAACCAAGGCCAACTGGAGTTACAGTGTTGTGGCCCACGATGCCTTAGCATCCCCCCTGCTGGATGGGAGAGCCAGGACAGCCCTGGGAAACAGACTGTGTTTAACTGCCAATGCCGAGTCAGCAGCAAGTGTGCAAGGATGGTTATTTGTGGGAGGCACGAGAGAGTGGCTATTATTTTAAAAGAAATTCTCATAGAAAGAATGTTGGATTTAAAATAAATAAATGGGCTGATGGAAGCTGAATAAAACTGTAATGTAAGTCAAATGCCGAGCATTAGACCGCGTCCATCCACTACTCATGAAAACAGCTCTCACAGGTTCTGTGCTTTCAGTGCTTTCGGGATTCACATGACAATAATCCTAGTAAAACAAACAAACAAACAAAAACGCTTCTAAAATAATAACACACATAATTGATAATGCCTACTTTATAATTTCGAAATGTAGCTTGGGTTGGGCATGGCACACCACTAGCTCTAATGATATAAGTTGAACATACATGTTTCGTTGATTTTTTTTTCACACTTTAACATCTCCAAAGTTGATACGTATCTTAAAATTGATGTTTTGAGAAATCATGTGTCATAGTTCAATTGACAGCATTTTTTGTTCTTTCTTAGTGGTACATAAATACTGCTAGGCTAAAAATCAACGGTGACAGATTCAAAGAAATATGGTAGCGATTGAAAACTTATTTGAGTTTCCTTTGGGAATAGAAACATGACTTCCTTCCTCCTCCTTGTATCTCCAGCATTTCTTCTTCTAGACCTATACTGTGGTATAAATAAGAACATTCTCACGGTGCAAATGTAAGAAAATGGACACAGAGATATTAGTGATCTAAACAATCGATAACACACCACAAATTCGCAGTGAGTGATTCAGACTCAAAAATAGTGGAATAGCTCTGTTAGGTCATGCAATAAAAAATATGAGATCTTAAAAGAGTAGCCATGGAGTTGCTCGTGTGAGTGGGAGTTTGTATCTTTAGCGCCATGACGTAGCCTGGGAATTGGAAAAGAGAAGGAAGGTGAAGTAACATAAGCAGGACGTGGTGGGTATAAGAAGCTTGAGCAGCAGAGACCTTTGGTGAGACTGAGTAGAGTGAAAGTAAAGTCAGCTCTCAACCTTTTTATTGTGCCAATATCCTGTCCCCGACTAGATACTTAGCTTCGTATCCACATTTCAGCTCCCAGTGGAACCATGCATTGACAATTCCTTATATCCTGGGCATCCAGTTAGCGCTCAACAACACCTCATTTATTTTTTCCCCATTAAAGTAGAGTTGATTTACAATGTTGTGTTAGTTTCAGGTGTATAGCAACGTGATTCAGTTATACATGTACACATATATATATTCTTTTTCAGATTCTTTTCCATTTTAGGTTAGTATAAGATACTGAATATAGTTCCCTGTGCTGTACAGTAGGTCCTTGTTGTTTATCTACTTTATATATAGTAGAGTGTATCTATTAATTGCAGACTCCTTATTTATCCTTCCTCACCTTCCACTTTGGTAACCGTAAGTTTTTTTTTCTATGTCTGTGGGTCTATTTCTTTTTTGTAAATAAGTTCATCTGTATCATTAGACTCTATGAATAAGTGATATCCTGTGATATTTGTCTTTGTCTAATACCACCTTGCTTAACAAAAACTTTATAACATATTCCTGTTATGATGTCTACCATACGCTAGGGGAAAAAGAGAAAAATGTTGGATAAATGTTTATCCCCAAGCTTCAGGAAAATTCTTCCAGCAGAACGAGGGCCTCCAGTGCCATGGAAGTTCAAAAGAAAATTTTAGCTTGTTCACACAAATTGAGAACCGATCACTTCTGTAAATACAGCTGTCTCCTTTAGGCAGGTAATGCTTGACTCTTCTTAAATCTCTCTAAGGAACCCTACGGTACATCAGACTAGAGTAGAGTTTTCAGTAGCACAGTTTTTGTCCCTGTCTCACAGCACGAACAATGTTAGACAGAGACAAACCTATTTAAGATCGAAAAGGAAACAAGCATATTTTAAAACAAAAAGGATTAAATAGATTCACCACATTACCCAAGGGAATCTACACTTTGTGCTTTCCCTTCTCCAGCTATGAAAAATGGAAATAATGGCCATCATTTAAGAAGGCATCTTAAAGACATTCTCAGGACAATATAACTGTAGAAGAAATATTTTTAAAGAAAATAACATAAGCTTATTTATTGCCATTTTTCCTTCCCTACTTCCCGTATACACTGGAAGCTTCCCACCCATCTCCATGCTGTGTTACTTGCTTCACACACAGAAGATCAACAGGTATTTACTGGGAACATTAACTACCAGGCACGCTGCTAGGCTCTAGGGATGTGATGTTGAAGAAACCAGACACAGTCTCTGCAATCATGGAGCTTAACCAATTACCAGGACAGCAGCCCAATTCCCCCATCTAGCTCTTCTGTGAATTTTCTCAGTGGGCATTTCTCCTTGAGCTCGTAAAGCAAATGAGAATGCAGCCCCAGGTGTTTACAGTAGAAATCCTAGTAAGATGGAATTTCCAACTGAGAAGACATCTCTCCCATCTCTGCCTGGGGCCTTGAGTTTTCTCTTAGGATCCTGCAAGTGTCATTGCAATGCAGTAATGGATGTGAAAAGTGCCTCATCCCTGGAGAGATCTGTAACAATCCCCCCTGTTATGATTATTAGCTCTAGATCTCCAGCACTGTCTTGTCAAGACTGGAAGAGTTCATGGCTACATTACTCTAAAAAGTAATGCAGCTTTCTTCCGGAGATAGTGAATTTCAAAAGCCTAAAGAGACTGAGATAGAAGAAAGACAAAAGGGAAACAAGGAAAGCTTGTTTAAAGTGGAACCACATGGAGGAAATAGGTTTAAGTTAAACATGAGGTGTGAGGTCCCGATTCAGTAGCAAGATATTGAGTGATAAGTCAGTGTCATTCCTACTGACAAGTTTACATCCTGTAAATTCCATGTACTGTCTTAAGAAATGTGATTTGCGATGAGGAAGAAGGACAAGGATAAGCGGTCTATTTTTTTATATGTCATTACAGACTTGGGATAGAACCACAAACCAGAAACAGAGGAGCCAGACAAGTTCATGACCCATCAGCACGACCGCCATCAGCCATTGTCATTGACTATACTTTCTCTTGCCTGCTGTCAAAAGCCCTGCTAAAGCAGAGTTGGCCTGACAAATGTGATGAGTCCTTTTTCGCCTTTGTCTGATTTTTAAAAAATATTTTTATTATCAGCTGCACGGGCTGGAGCCATGGGCGGTGCTATGGCTGAGATGTGATTTGAAGGCTCAGGACTCCTTTTTCTTTGAACAAAAGACTGGGCTTTTTCCTCACCTTGGAGGGGTCCCACAAAGAGAGATTTGGGTGACATCTTTCCAGCAACTCAGTATTCCTTCAAAAGGCTTCTTAGCCCACAGAAAGGGTGGAAGGTTAATGGTAGGCTGCTAGAAAGGGAAATTGGTTGAAACATAAATAACTGAACGAACAGATGCAGTATTCTAGAGAGCCCAGCGTGGGTGCTACAGACCAGGCTCAGCAAACTTATATGGACTTGTGTCCACAAAAAGTGAAGGAAAAGGGAAAGAAGGAAAGAAGATGAAGAGAGGGAGGGAGGAAGGAAGTCAGTTAGCACTAGGCTTCTACATCTTACAGCTCAGAGGAGGAGATAGAATTAATTGGGTAACAGCCCTCTAGTGTAAAATCACCACTGTGATTAAGTGCTGCAGAGGAGCTCTCCATACCGATATGAGTGCAGGCAGAAGAACAAGATGTGCAAAGGCCCTGTGATTAGATGAATCACAGTCTACCTGAAAAATGAAAGAAGAGCAGGGCTGTTGGAACCCAGAGAACAAGGGAATGACTGGAAGAGAGGAGTCTGCAGAGCACCTTGATCACACAGAGCTGGGTCAAGTAGCAGAGGTTTTGGTCTTCATCCTAAGGAAACTAAGGAAAGGGGAAAGCCCAAAGGATTTTAAGCACAGGACAGAGATTTTTAAAAATATCACTGTGGCTTCATTGTGGAGTCTGGGTTTTGGAGGGTGAAAGGGGATAGAGGAGACCAGTTAGGATAGGCTAGCTGTCCAGGCTGGACAAGACTGTAACTTAGACTAAGGTAGTGGAGCTGGAGAGGAGAGAGCAGACTGGGGGGGGGGGGGGGGGGGGGGAAGAAGAGAGAGAGAGAGAGAGAGAATGAAGAGAAAGAATATACCCTGGCGGGCTCAGAGGGAGGTTTCAAACTGGTTCAGTGGAGACCAGTGGTGCTCAGCTAGCAGCCAGTGGTGCCCCCCAACAAACACTGAGCGATATGTAGCAATATTTTGGGTTATTTCACCTGGAATGATGGTGCTACTGGCATCTAGTGGGTAGAGTTCGGGGATATTGCTAAACATCCTGCAATGCATAGAACAGCGGTACAGCAGAAATTTATCCAACCCCAAATAACTATAATACCGAAGTTTAGAAGCCCTAGTCTAGATCCACCTTGTTCCCATCTCAGTCCCACTGAAGACAGACACATCCCCGACCTCACATCACCCTAGGGATAACCGAGTCATGGAAAGAGCATTGTCCATAGGAAAGCAGCAAGAAAGACAAGTTGGTGGCCATTCAGCATCCATCAAACTCCCAGCTCAGGCCAAGGAAGCTCCTTGCTGCAGGTGAGGGCATCCTGCACCATTCTCCCTTCCCTCCGCCCCTTCCGGACACCATCCATCTATCCTAAAGTCTATGAGAGCTGGGAAGACTTGTCCTGCCCCTGGCTTCCAAATGCTCATCTCTCCTTAGCTTCTCTCCACTGTGTGTAGACTAGTTCCTGCTGCCCCAATGGGTGGCCCCTGAATGACTATCTTCAGCCTTGGGGAACATTCAGGAGATAAGCGAAGGGATTTGTGAAGTGCAGAGGTAGGGGAGAAACTTACAATTCAACACTTTGCATAATTTACCAATATATTACTTCTAATCAAACAACAGTTCGCCGTTCATATGATTTCTAATCAAACAGCAGTTCATCTTTCTTCACTGGTCCCGTGGCACTTGGCAATATATTACATGACCCCTTAGAATCAGGCTGAAGACCAGATCTCCAGTCCTTTTACACTTTTCCCTTTTGCTCCTACTTCACCTCTCCATTAACCAACACTCACCTTCTCCCGATGGCTCCCAGAAACGTTAACTCTCAGCCAACTCTAGGGTTAGTTAAGCCTTCTCAGAAAAGAGTTAACTTCTGCAAAACGTTAACTCTTAACCAACTCTAGAATTAGGGTTAGTTGAGTCATGGTCCCAAGGCAATAAACCTTCATTAATATTTCTCTACCTACTGTTCCTCTTTTGCAGACCTTCTTCCTCATTCTCGTAGAGAGGGTTGCCTTGCTCACCTGTTCTGAGAAACAGAATCACCACCTCTGCTTCTTAGAGAATGTGATATCCGTGATCTCACAAGCAGACCAAGAATTGGAGGAGAGAGCAGGTGAGCAGGCAAGAATGGATAAGGATAAGTGATTGTCAACACACCAACAATAAAAAAGAAATATGGTAACTATGTTCTATCAGTGAATACAAATTTTCTACATTTTCATGCAGAGGAAACATCATCCCCAAAATAATGGTCTGCATTGTAGAAACCAAAACCATTGGATATTTTGTCGCATTGCAGGGAGGAGTTCATTTCTTTTCCAAAGTCCACCTTGCCCTTACATTATCATTGTTCTACCATTTCTGAAACTGTGTGATATTACCTTTGTAAGAACAATGATGTCTCTGGAAGATCTATTGCTGAGTCTTCCACATGAAAAGCTAAAAAAGAAAAAGACTTGGATTTTGGACGGATTGATTTTTCTGCCCTATTGTAATGGGTAGAAGATTGACTTTCTTCTAAGAAATTTCAGAGAAACATTTGACTTGCTTCCTTTTGAACTCTTAAGGAGTCAATGATTCATGTCTACCTTGCTGTTGTGATCATGATGAATGGGTGAATTACACCAACATTCACGACAGATGCACAGAGCAATAGGAAGACATTTTATTTACAGATGATTTTCAAATATTAACCCAGATTAAAATAAATGCGTGTGGTATTTGTCTATAGCTAAAGTCATTTCTACATATCCCATACATAGCTTCAGGGGAGGAGGAAATAAATCCAATCCACCTGTCTGAAGTGATTGCGAAGTTGCTGGGAAGTACCTCCCTACCCTCAGCTTGCTCTCCCACGGCATTTAGCAATGTTCACATTCCTCACTTTTTAAAATTGAGCCCTTGTTAAAATGTAAGTGTTAATGAGGAAGCAAAGACATTTAGCCATTATACATATTAATAACTGTATTAGCTGGGGTTCTTTAGAGAAACAGAACCAATAGGATGTGTGTGTATATATATACAGAGAGATTTATTTTAAGGAATTGACTCATGTAATTGTGAAGGTCGGCAAGTCTGAAATTTGCAGGGCAGGCCAGCAGCCTGGAAATTCTGACAGGAGTTGATGTTGTAGTCTTGAGTCCAAAGGTAATCTGGAGGCAGAATTCCTTCCTCCTTGAAAAGATCTGTCTTTTCCCTTAAGGCCTTTGACCGATTGGATGAGGCCCACCCCCATTACAGAGTAAGCTACTTGTACTCAAAGTCTACTCATTTAAATCACATCTAAAAAATACCTTCGCAGCAACATCTAGACTAGCGTTTGATGGAACAACTAGGCACCGTGTCTTAGCCAAGTTGACATAAAATTAACCATTACAAGCACCTTGGCTTGAATTAGCCCGCCATATTTATTTGTCAGTTTCATGAGGTGTCACTACTTGGGAAAGGCTAGTTTTGACAAGGCATAAAAGAGACAGGAGAAAAGAACAGGACAGGAATGCCTGACAAAAGGAGTATAAGTCAAACATTGCAGAGGGGAATCCAAAGCCAGGATGAGGACCGTGGGGACACAGCGTCCTGGGAATTTGGCTGTGGGAAAGGGGAAGCCAGGCTTTGGAAAGGAGGTTTCCGTAGAAATTGGAGGATGAGAAGGAGTGTGGAAGTAATCTTGGAGAGAGTTAGCATAGAGCCTTAGAAAGATCATCTGTAGAGGCCCTTGGACCACTCCTGAACTAGTGCTTTGTTGGACCTTAGTCTCTATTTAGGATTAGTTTAAGAAAATAGAAAGAAGAGGAGGACTTATTGATTGGCACCCACCATGTGCCAGACACTATTCTAATTTCTTTATATGTTAATTCATTTAATCTCCCTGACAATGAAATGAAAGTGGTTCTATTGTTGTCCTCATTTTACAAATAAGAAAACTGAGACCTAGAGATGCTAAGCCACTTGCCCAGAGTCACACAAGTGGAAGTCAGCAGAACTGGGATTTGAACCTATGCGACCCATCATCAGAGCTTCTACTCATTCTGTTGTCTCCAAAACTGCTCTTGAAGATGTTGTCCAGTAAGTGGTTTTGTGTTCCTTGTGTTAGGACATATACATATACAACATGTTCCTTTTAGTACCAGGAAATGATTGTATCTCCCAAGGAACTGGTTTACTTGGATGTATCAGAAAACCTAACCCACTTGGTTTTCTCCTTCTGTGTAGTTTGTAGTTTTCTTTTTCCATTTTGGTAGCCTCAGTTTATGAATGCTTATTTTTCAAATTACCCCAAACCCTACTTGTCAGTAAGAAGGATATAAACCCTAAACAGTTGTAGCATTTTATACATTTTTTTGTTGCCTAAAATAATCCAATAACTATGGACATTGAGAAATTTCATATTTCTGAAGAAGTCCCATTATCCCAGAAAACAAAACTTTCTAAGTGATTTCTCTGACAGGAACAGCTGAGGCTCAAACAAACACCAGTATTTCAAGAACTCATATTCCAAGACTAAGTGGGAATAGATAGGAATAATCCACTGGAAATTTCAGGCTTCGGAAGAACCAGCCCCTGCTCCCCTCTGGCATCCAGAGGAGCCAGGCTTCCCACATCTGACCTCTAGGGGTCCACCTAGAGAGCACTGAACAGCACACAATGTTCTTGAAGAAAAGTGATTCAGAAAAGGTAAAACCTTAGACTTCTAAGACCTAGAACAATTCCAGAAGGGAGATAAGGGGAGATAAAATTCTGCAATTGTCTACAGGGTCTCAGTAAAGCAGCAAGTCTACTCATTGCAGTTGGTCCCTGGTTTTGCTTCAGATCATTCTCCTGATTCTGCTGCTTCTCCAGCCCAGATTTCTCTTGTTGACCAAACCTGGTCTATGCTATCCACTCCCTGGCCCTGATTTGTATAGATCCCAGTCTCCATGTGTATAGAGTTCAGCCTCCACGTCCTGTCAGGGACCTCCATCTAACATCTAGCCTTCATTCCACTTCCACTGCTAACTCCTGCTTCCCTGTGGTTGTCAACATCTTGCCTTATCTCAGTTCCAGCCCACGGTGACTCAGCTCACTGACAGCACAGCTAAAACACCGCCTTTACCCCAGTCCTTCATGGTGGAATGGTAGTGCCCACACTGTGGAACAGGGCAGAAGACCAAGGACACAAACCACGTATATCACCTGATACTCCATGGTCAGAGCTTTCAGGACCATCACACTGATGTTGTATAGTCCCAGCCTTGGTTCCTTTCTACAACAGTAAAACACAATAGGACACAGCAATGCTCAGTTTATTTCCTAGCCCAGGCAGAAGTATTCATGGAGCTATAGACAAGGCATCTTTTTCTTCCATACAGAATGAGTCTTCATACGAGCCAGCTAACTGGGCGTGGTTGCCAATGGGTTACATCCTTCATGTGCTCTGAACCAGCAACCGCAGGAGAAAACCAGGTCAGAAACACTAAGGCCAAGGTTATGAGACAATCTGGAAAGTCCAGAGGACTTCATTGAGATGTACCTCACAAATCACACGCACGTCCTAGGCAATAAAAATCCAGTCACATGGTGATAATTGCAGTAGCCTGAAGGATACTTGGGACACAGGAGGCTCAGAAGCTTCCAGTGACCACTGGTAACCAATGGTCTCACCAGTTGGTTGACATTCCCTTCCAGGCTTCAATCAACCCCCTTTTCCTTCATAGTCCTTGGGATCCAGTGTCCAGGAGTCACACTACTGCTTTGATACCCATGGTCTCAACTCCAAGTTTGAATGCTGAGCCATCCTTCAAGACTGCTGGGCCCACCCACACCAGACCATCCATTTGGAAGCATCTTTCAGACCATCTCTAAGAAGTGTTGTGATTAATAGAAGATGTCTGGCTTTGGAGGATTTTCTCCACCATCCTCATTATCATGCTATCAGCGTAGTCCTAGGTTAACCCATGCCTCCTCCCTCTGTTCTCATCCAGAGAGCATGACCTTCATGTACTTGAGAAAAAAATGTACAGTAATGGCATTTATATGGAGCCTGAGCCACCTTGGCTAAAAGCTGTACATGGATAGAAAATTTGGCAATAAGACAGACCGTGCAATCCTGTATCAACAAATGACCCATCTCATTGCAAATGATAGAAGACCCAACACAAACTAGCTTAAACAGAAATGAGATTCACTGAGCCACATGAAAGAAATGTCCAATGGTAGAGCTTGATAGCTTCAGGTTCAGCAGGATTCAGGGCCCAAGAAATGTCATTAGGATTTAGTTTTTCTTTTTCCCTCAATTTCACAATTTTGTCTTCCTCTATGTTGACTTTAGACACAAGGTACACATGGTATTAAAATATTGGCAGCAGATTCAGCCCTTACATCTTTTGGGGGTTTAGGTCCCACCAGAAATATTGAGTTACTTTCTCAACTACTTAGTCATTTCAATATTCATTGCCTTGGCTCTGATTGGCCTAATTTAGGTCAAGTCCTATCCCTGGACGTGACTGTCATGTAGAGAAAGAGTGTATATGTGTATATCAGGTAAGATTCTAGTGTGTATCAGTTAAAACTCTAGCTGAAAAAAAGAAAACCAGTTCATACCAACTTAAACAAAATAAGCAATATCTGTCTAGCTTTGAGTATGTGGAGTTCCAGATGCTCCAGTGAGGTCCTTAGGAATATCTTCTCTCTAACTCTAAGCTCTGCTTTCATCTGTGTTGGCATCATTGTCAGACACACTCTTCTCCAGGAGGGAAGAAGCTCCAGACCCACGTCAGATCAGCTTAGTACTCCAGCAAAACAGAATGCATCTCTCTCCTGATATCTCCAGCCTAAGTCCCAGGGAAGGCTCTCACTGGCCAAATTGGGTCACATGCCCACATGTCAACCAATTGCCATTGGTCAAGACCAGGAAATACTGTAAATGGCCTGGCCTAAGGCGTTTTAACATATGATTAAAAGCATGGAGCTCCAAAAGCAAATGGCCTGGATTCAAATCTCACTTCCTCTGTATATCAGTTATATGCTCTTTAAATCATTTTCTTCATTTGTATAATGGAGATAATAGTTCACCCTTATATGAGTATTGCAAAATCAGAAAAGCTAATAGCTGTAAAGTGCTTAGAACAAATCTGGTGCGTCCTACATACCAAATAAATTAGCTTATTTATTTCTATAACAATGATGAGGACGGTCATGATTAGCCCTTCCCTGGACGGGGAGTGTGGTTAGACACACAAAAACAGCATTGTCTGGGAGTGAGAGAGAGATGATTCCTGAAGGATAGGCTTCTATTATCAGAAGATGGGTAAAGAATATTGATCCAGCCAAAATAACAGGTAGATGCCATAGCATATGTGTAAACAACTGACATTCACATGTGATGTGGGGTTTGGGTATGGGTGTGTGTGAGTGATGTGTATTGGAGTATGGAAAGAGGGTTTGGAGAAAATGTGCTCCCTGTAATTCTTTTTTTCTAGCTAAACGTGCTAGTGTAATCTCCTGACCCCTTTAATGAGGAGATGGAGGGAAGCTCTGCGTTTGTTGTGCTGGGACCTCATTTGGCTTAAATGTATCCATCATAGTCTTTGATGGGTACTGCAGCCCTACTGCTCTGGTGTTGAAGGGATACAGTGATACTCTGGTGGGCTTGAATAAAGCTAACGGTTTACAGTGGAGGTCTGGCTAATGCTGGGAGAAAATCTGAGTAATGATGAAGCAGCTTTTGCCTATATTCAACAAGGAGGTTTTTATTCCCCCCAGAACTCATGAATTCACCCCATAAAATTTACTGAGTACATATTGTGTATCCAGCACCCTCTTAAGGCCCAGAGCTGAAGTACAGGGGAAAAAATGAATTAGGAATGAGGATAATAAAGTCGAGGGCTGGAGGCACGCTAAGGAGGAACCAGAAGACTGTGTTTGTTTTCAGCAAAAGTGTTATCCTTTTGAAATGATTTCCTATATTTATCTTCTAAGAGCAGAGTCCACATTAGATAGACCATAAATCTAACTGAGTTCTGAGAAATAATACATTCTCAGACTTGCCTGAGGTGGGGTTTGCATGGCTGTATGTTTTTCTTGGTTTCATTTGCATGAGAAAAAAAAAAGAATAGAAAAAAGCTTAGCAAGCACAGCTGGAAGACTTTAGTTTAAACAGGCTATTAAAATTACTTCTCAGCTCAAAAGGTAGGTTTTGATTTTTCATGAGCATATCTGGCACAAAAAGATAGCCCCATAATTTTCTTCTAAATTTAGATTATTTTGTAGATTTTCAGTCTGTCTTTCATTTAGTCAATCAATCATCTACAATGCTTCCGTACAATCATGAGTAAAGGAGAAGGAAGCTGAGGGGTTTTTTTTCCTAGCCTTAAAGAGATTTGAATTGATCGCTTCAGACGTGATTCTTTAGCTAGATTAGCTGCAATAATGAAGGCCTGCAAATAAATGCTAACCACTTTTCTGTCTAATGTTTTTTGTTTATAGTCCTTACCCAGTAAATGATTTAAATCATTTTCCACTTCCTCATTCACGATTCTTTGCTCTAAGAAAGTTGTTTGTCACAGGATGTAATAAAACATTTTAATCAGCTCGATGAAACAGGAGAATTATACATTGTTGAGTGGAACACTGTGCTTGGAAAGTATTGGCCTGACCTCTTGCTTGTCTAACTTGGTGGGCAGTGAATGTCTTCTGAAGTGGAAGAGTGATCACCCATGGGGAAGTGAAAGCCAGTGTTTCATTGGAAGATGCTCTGGCTGATACCTTGCTTGCCAAGCGCACAGAATTGGCTAGAAATCAAAATTAGTTGCGACACACAAGGTTTGGAGAGATTTTTGAAGCGGAACAAATTTCCCCCATTCTAAAAGCATAATAATTTGCTGAACGAAAACTGTGGTCTAGGAGATATCTATCTGGAAAAAAGTTGGGTATTAAAAATAACTCCTAATCACTCCCTGTCAAGTCTCATGGAACCAAATTTAGACCCAGTAAAAGATGCACGACATTCTAATGATATCCAGCTGCTCCAATCCAATGAGTGAGACCACAGAAATCAAAGGAAACCCTTTGCTCAGCTGGATCCTTGTACCGAAATCAATGATACCACGACCTTTCAGCTGTTTGAATCTTCTGGGGGGAAAAGAAGTGACAGGTCGTGTATTCTAGACAATAACAGCTACCACTTCTGACGGGCCTATTGGCTAAGTGCCTGCCACGTTTTAGCCTGTAAGCCTGGATTAGATGTGAACCAAATCATTCAAGTCTCTCAGTGTTCATGTAGTGGATTCGTCAAGTGGACCACCAACAATAGGAAATTTTGTATCTGACTACTTTGCTGACAAAATGCAGCTTGACCTCAATTTAAGGACTTTTGTTTTCAATTATTCTTACAAAATAAAGCTCTTTGACTTACATTTCTAGTAATTTCACAAATTAATTTAATGCATTTCTCTCCCTCCAGACATCATGGTACAATAGGAAGTGTATTGATTTCGGAGGAAGATGGAGGTGGACTGCAGTCACTTAACAGCTGTGAGAACTAGACAAGTTATTAACCACCTACCTTTCAGTACAAGATGCTTCTCTTCTGCACGAAGACAAAAAAATCACTTGACTTAGGTTGTTGAAGGATAAAATGAGATAAAACATGTAAAGTATCTGGTAATTCTCAGCACATAATAGCTGCTTGATAAACATGATTTCTCTTCCCAATTATTTTTGGTCCCAATCAGTCATATGCCCACAAATTAGACAGCTTCACACTTGGGTTTTGTTTGCAAGTACCCACCTGTCCCCAAAGGTCAGACTGTCCTGCTCCCAAGACCAGATAACAACACATGTTAAGACACCTGCCATATCACTCCTCTAATTACTAGTGTTATCCATTTGTTCAATGAACCCCTGCTGAGCATCTATTCTTTGCAGGCATGTGATGGGGATACTAAGATGAAGAAGACCCAAGGCCAGCACTCAAAAGGCTCAATACCTTGTGAAGAAGGTGGGCAAGAAAACCAACAATTACACCACAGTGTCATAAGTTTTATCCAGGGGATCTGCACACAATGTTTGAGAGAAGAGAATCTGGGCTCCCTTAATGGCAACAGAGGGAAAAAGGAAGTCCAAGAATGCTTCAGCTGAGTCTAAACCTAGCAGACGTGTTAGCCAGGCAAAGGGAGGACAGAAGGGGATGCAGGAAAGAGGGTTCAAGGTAAAAGAAGAAATTGCCTCTTTTCTGATAGCACAAAATCCATCACACTTAGTGTCTATAATCTCGTACTTCAATTCATCATAGATAAAGATGCAACAACTATGTGAGCATCTCTTGTGGCCAAGGTGGACTGCTAAAAAGACGTTAACGATGGAGTGAATGCCTTCAGGAAGCTTGGAATCTAACTAAAAGGGTGAGATGCACATATGGCAAATAACCACGTAAGTCTGGAAATTGATACTTGCTGCTGGAACTGTCCAAGCTACTGATACTTGCTGCTGGAACTGTCCAACTGGTGAGTACTTCATAGCGATTGATTGAACTTATTTTACAAAATTAACAGTTTCCCAGGACTAAAGGAGTTGAGTACCAAAGTATTGGAGCCTAAGATCTCCAGCCTCGGAGACAAAGTTGGAACAGATGCGAAAGCACTATTCCTGCTCAAAAGGGATGTTTTCAAGTTGAGAGCATGAATGTGAGTGTCATCTTATATTTTGAAATAATAGACAAGTTGCAAAAATGGTTAAGCACTTAAGCAGTGGGGAAGAAAGCAGCTGACCTAAGTATCTTTGGAAGACAGTGTTTTGACTGGTTCTTGTAAGGCTAAATATAAAAAGAACTGCACACAAATACTATAGTCTAGCTGGTAAATTTGTTCCTCACAGGAATATGGGTTCACAGTTCTGAAACTATTTGAAGTGGAGAATAAGGTTGAACTAATAAGTAAGCATATTTTATAATACAACTCAAAAAATATTGCTGTTAACAGCTAAGCCTTTATTGATAAACCAGATGTATTTTCAAATTATTTATATAGAGAATAAAATATAAAGAGTTCACTTATAAGATATAATATGTAAGTGATATTAACCAAACATTGTCTTGAGAAATGTGGTTTGATGAGGATTCAATATGAGTAAACGATTAGTCTCTTAAGTACAACATTTTTGTTCACCACTAATGAGAGATAATCCAAACTTACGTCAAGCAGAAGTCCCACATTTCTTGGTTTGCTCCTGGAAGTCCAAGATTCTTTAGATGTGGAGGAATGGACCATGAAGGAGTTCACTGCTGGGTCCAGCACGTGAAGGTGGAGGAACTACATCTGATAGGGGGGCTCCCCTGGATCCCCTGGCCTTGATGACCCTCAGATGGAGGTCAAGGGAGATGAACACAGTGTGACAGTTCAGGAGCCCTAAGTGGAGGGGAGGGAACAGTGCTGCTTTAAATCCTAGGCCCCCTCCTACAGAAGGGACCATCAGGGCTTGGCTCTTGGCCTCTTGGCAGGTTTGGAGAAACTCCTTATAATATCATGAGTCTCGTGACCTCTTTTAGGGACTCAAGCACTTTTAGCATCTCCTCTCTCTCCTCTTTTTGTTTTGAGCGTTTGGATTTCTCTTTCAGCTCTTTAACCAAGGAAGTTAACTTTTCCATCAACATCGAGTTGGTCCTCCTCACCTTTCTGTAAGTATTTGTAAGGCCACTTATATGTAAAGACTCTTTTGCTAGCCTGACATTCTCTAAAACTGATTCAGTCTCTGGATGCTCCTTTTCAGTCACCCTAAGCTTGTCAGTGAGTTGGCATTTCTCCTTAATGCATGCAGCCAGTGTTTCTGAGAGCTGCCTTTCATGTCGTAGATAAAGTCGGCTTCTAACAGACTGAACAAGTGTGAATATAAATAGGAGACCCACCAGTAAGGCCATAACAAGAGGACACATCCCTATCTTCCACTGGATGCTATGGAAAGTCAGTCGTGGACTCAGGTCACTGGGAAGCAGCTTCACTACCAGCTCACCCAGCTTCCAAAGGATCAGCCCAAAGCCGAGCTCCACAGAGGATCACAGCCCCTGCATCACACTGACCCACCACAGGATACTGCCCGGTAACCGTGGATCCACCGGCCACAACAGAACTAGGAGAATCCCCTAACATTCCACCTAGAACCCAACGAGCAACCGGCAGCCTGGACTGGTCAGTGGTATGGTCGATGGAGCTGGGAGAGTTGCAAATAATATATACTTGTCTTCAAAAAGTAAAAAATAAAATAGGTAAATACACTGTAGATAAGGAGATCCAGATTTCTCACAGTTGCAGAAACATGTTCTAAATAAGAAAACAGGGGAGGTAAGAAAGAACCCTGTGGTGTTAGATTGGAGTTAGAGAAATCAGTATGAACTGATTTTTTTTTTTTTGAAAAAGGAATGCTGAATTTTATTTTATTATTTTATTTAACCTCTTTATTGGAGTATAACTGCTTTACAATGGTGTGTTAGTTTCTGCTTTATAACAAAGTGAATCAGCTATACATATACATATATCCCCATATCTCCTCCCTCTTGCATCTCCCTCCCACCCTCCCTATCCCACCCCTCTAGGTGGTCTGATTTTTAAAATACATATAAATGACAACAAGGTGGTACTGTATAGCACAGGGAACTATATTCAACATCCTGTGATAAACCAGAATGGAAAAGAATATGAAGAAGAATATATATATATATGTACAACTGAGTCACTTTGCTGTATATCAGAAAGTAACATAACATTGTAAATCAACTATACTTTAATAAAATTTTTTAAAAATGATAAAATACATATAGATACAGGAATATATAAATAAATGTGTGTATGCATGAATTAGTGTACATACACGTATCCCTAGCTTTGCCTGCTATGAGAGACCAGAAACAGTGACATCTCAATAGCAATGAACCTTCTTAGAGTCCAGATCTTGGCTTCTAAATATTATTCTTTAATAAAATAAACCAGGGCATTCCTTGGAGAAGTGGTTGATTCCAGGCCTGGGGCAGGGAAAATACAAGATGAACAGTACTACAAAAAAAAAAGAAGAAGAAAGAAAGAAAGGAAAAAAGGATCAAGGCATATTGAAAGAGTACAGAAGCCTACTTGAAAGAGCCCCCAATGGCCAAATGTGAAACAATTTGATCAACAGAATAAATAACAATAGTGCTGGGTCATAACCCAGAGGATAAATTAAATACCCTGAGTCCATACTGATGTAAGTAACTGAATAAATAAATAAAAGTCCGAGAAGAAACAACTCGCCCTTACAGATCTTCCACTAATAAATGTAGAAGGAATGAAGGAACTAGAAAGTCCCCATGACTACACCCCAATGGTAATTGTTGCAGGTGAGATTCATTGATTGAGGATGGCATTAGTGGGCAAATATTTAAGGAGAAACAGGATATTTGTATAGTCTCAAAGTATCGTTCCCCAAAACTATATGTATTAGTTTTAAAGCAAAATATGGAACTTTATCGTGGAAAAACCTGTAGCTAATTGATCAAGGTTAACATCACCAGTAATAAGACAAATCAACATCATGAATCCCTGATATGATGCCCTGAGAAAAGCACATCTCTGTGGTGTTCTTCCCAATAATACAGCCTCAACCTACTCCTGAGAAAACATCAGACAAACCCAAATTGAAGACATTGAAGATTGTGAAAAACAAGGAAAGTCTGAGAAACTTTCACTGATTGGAGGAGACCAAGAAGACATGATGACTAAATGCAAATGGGGACCTTAGAATAGAAATAAAAAGGACTTTAGTGGAAAAACTGGTAAAATCTGTAGTTTATAGTATTATACCAGGATTAATTTCTTAATACTGATCATGTCACTATTATTATGTGTGATGTTAACATTAAGGAAAGCTGTATAAAGAGTATTTGGAAATTCTTCCATAAGTCTAAAATTATCTCAAAATAAAAAGTTTAAAAAATGAAATCCAAAAACATTAAGCCTCATGTCTCTTCTTTCTAAAAGTGGATTCGGGATCCTTCTGGGACTGTATTAGTTTCCTATTGCTGCTGTAACAAATTACCAGAAATTTAACGGTTTACATAGCAACACAAATTTATTACCTTATAGTTCCGTAGGTCAGAATTCAACATGGATCTCATCACACTAAAATAAGTGTCAGTAGGACTGCTTTCCTTCCCAAAAACTCTAGTGAAGAACCCTTTTTCTTTTTTTTGCCTTTGTCCGCTTCTAGGGACTGCCTCATGGCTGCTTCCTCCATTTCAGAGCCTACACTGGCAAGTCACACTGCCATCCCTCTGAGCCTCTCACAGCTCTCTCTCTGACTACAGCTGGGAAAAAGTTTCCTCTTTTAAGGACAAATGTGATTAAGTTGGACCGACCTGCATAATATTCATTTCAGTGTCCTTAACTTATTCCCATCAGCAAAGTTCCTTTTGCCATGGAATGCAACACAGTCACAGGTCTGGGGATTAGGACATCTTTGGGGTGGGGGCATTATTCAATCTATGACAAGGACTTTTCAGGGAAAAGGAGACTTAACTCTCTCCATGGGAACCCCCAAAAAGCAGATAAGACCAATTCCCAGGGCTTCCTGTATAAAATCAGTTGAAGTATCCTACACAGTGCTGTGCATAGGATGTTCTTAATTAATTCATGATGGATGATTTGTATTGAAAATAAAATTACCATAAAATACTTTAGTCGATGTTGGACTGCCTTTTGGGTGGTTCATCTTTGTCCAAATGGCGTTCTCCTTTCCACTATGAAGGCCTCTGCCTTTTTAGAGCTACACTTCCGGGCCCTCCCATTCTCAAGCAGCGCTGGATCTGGGTGTCCTAGAAGTACTACTCCTCGTTCTACTCGGTGGCACCTCTGTTCCTGTGCCCTGCATGGCACCAGTTACAGGGTAAGTATTTAATACATAATTGTTGAAATGAACTCTCAGTAGGGTATTTGGTTTTGTTCTTCTTGCAGTAGACGCATTCACCCTTGCTCCCTCTCTGCTTTGACCTACTAAGAAACGGAAGCCCATTTTCACCCTGCTCCCAGAAGAATATGAGAAGGGAGAAGGAAGTGATCTTTTTTCCATAATTTTGGTGTGGCAGAGCAGGTGATGTGTGTATGATGGCCTTTGATGCAAACAGAAAGAGTCAGGCTGAAAATACAATTTTCATGGGTTATTTAAATATTAAATCTTAGCACTTTGAAGCACCTTATACAATGCTCATACCCTCAAACTGTTCTCAGATATTTATGTGAATAAATGTATATTTTATTCATGGGCCCTTCACATGCTCTGCTGATAGTTTTTGGAAACGTTTGCTGAAGCAGCTAAACCTAGACGCTCATTATCACCACCTGAGGTGCTTTATAAAAATACTGATGTCCATACTTGCCCTTAAAAATTCTGATTTAATTATTCAGGTAGGGTCCCAGGCATCAGTATGTTTAAGCTCCCCAAGTGATTACCACATGAAACCAGGAAAGAAAACGATGACGCTAAAGAACCAAAGTGTGTTTGTTAATATTAAAGCCTCAAATGTGTTTTGCTGAAGGAATGGGTGTGAGGTAGCCACCCCAGGTTGAAATATGCCTCCATTTCTTACGTGCAAATGACATCCAGACTTTCATCTGAGACTTTCTGTCAAGGTCGAACCAGCACAGTCCTTCTCACTCCCTGTCCAAATGTTTTATTCTAGAAGCATCACCCTTCTCTCACTTGTCATTCCTTCCTCCACCCCAGATCTCTCTCTTTGTTCTGTTGCTAAACCAGGACTAATGCTCCATGTAATGCCCTCCCTGCGCCCTGCAGCCACTTTCATTCAGGCACCCCCATTTGTCATTTTCTTGGCTCTGCTGTTTTCTTTCTTTTTTTTTTTTAGATGTTGGGGATAGGAGTTTATTAATTTATTTATTTTTGCTGTGTTGGGTCTTCGTTTCTGTGCGAGGGCTTTCTCTAGTTGCGGCGAGCGGGGGCCACTCTTCATCGTGGTGCGCGGGCCTCTCACTGTCGTGGCCTCTCTTGTTGCGGAGCACAGGCTCCAGACACGCAGGCTCAGTAGTTGTGGCTCACGGGCCTAGTTGCTCCATGGCATGTGGGGTCCTCCCAGACCAGGGCTCGAACCCGCGTCCCCTGCATTAGCAGGCAGATTCTCAACCACTGCGCCACCAGGGAAGCCCTCTGCTGTTTTCTTTCATCCTCCTGTCATACATCCTCATCCCTAATAAGCCTTTGTTATTTCTAAACACAAGTAAAGGAGGAGTCAGGGTGGGAAAGCAATTCAGGTGATGTACCGCAGCTACCATAGAAATGTGCCTCTCAGTTCTCCAACTTCAGGGAGCGTGATTGACATATGGGCCCAGTGCAGTGCTCTGAAATCCACCATCCCATTAGCAGGAGGCTACTATTCCTCGGGGTGCTCCCAGCCAATGGCTGAGCATGGGTGCTAAATCTGGCCTGCCACTGGGGACCTTGAGCTCCTCTTACTGGTGACTTGGGCTCTAGCTCTCCTTATCGGCCTTGCCAAACGTACCCAGAGCTGCATCACCCACCCTTTATTCCTTCTCTTTCTCCTTCCCTGATGTCAGACCCACGTCTAGCACTGATGGTTCCCCAAGCCCTTCCCAGCTCCTTCTCCATTCCTAGCACCCCCAGTTGTTTCCCCAGATAAGTTTTTTTGCACATATAACCCCATCTTGGCATCTGCTTCTTGGAGGACCCAAAGAAGCATATGTACTATTGTACTATATGTACTAGCATATGTACTGTTGGAGAAAGTGGTGAGAATAACTGAATTTAATCTAAATAAGTGACTATTCCTCAGAATTCCCTGGTGATCCAGTGGTTAGGACTCTGCACTCCCACTGCAAGGGGCACAGCTTTTATCCCTGGTTGGGAAACTAAGATCCTGCAGGCCCCATGGCACGGCCAAAAAAAAAAAAGTGACTATTCCTGACTCATACTCTTAATCATCATAAAGTAATGTGTGTATATATGTATGTATGCACATCCACTCACTTTCAAAGAAAGATTTGTGAGGCTAATAAAGACACATAAGGAATGAACAAATTGGGCAACTGGGTAGAAAAAAAAAGGGCCCATAATACATGCTATAAGGCCCCATAGCAATGGTTCTTAGCCCTGGCTGCATGTTAGAATCACCCAGAAAACCTTAAAAAATACTGATGTCCCTCTTGAGATTCTGGTGCAATTGGTCTGGGGTCAGTGGGGCATTCGCATTTAAAAAGCCCCCCAGATGCTCCTACCGCTCAGTAAGGTTTGAGAACCCTATGCTATAGGTATGCGCAGGGATGGGCCTCAATATACAGTGCCTACAATACGTAAACTACCCAGTTACTCAGGAGAAATGTGGTTAATCGTGGTCCTGAGGGAAGAGAAAAATTTCTTCAGCAGATCTTCCTAAAGGAAACACTGTGGGATGTGCTTGACCACATCCTTAACAACATCCCTACAGTAAACACAAAAATGAGTTTTATAGAGTTGCTTCCTATGACATCCCTCAATGTTGCCAGGTTCTTTCCATGGGCTACCACTTAGCACAAGCAGGTTCTGCTCACATACAAACTTGGAGAGGAATTTTCCACTTTGGTTAGTATAGTTCACCCTGAGAAGACTTCATGCTGTGTCTTGGAGTAAAGTTCCATGGTTGAACTCCAGGGGTACCAGAGAAGATATACTTTTGTTTTTTTTAACATCTTTATTGGAGTATAATTGCTGTACAGTCGTGTGTTAGTTTCTGCTGTAAAACAAAGTGAATCAGCTATAAGTATACATATATCCCCATATCCCCTCCCTCTTGCGTCTCCCTCCCACCCTCCCTATCCCACCCCTCTAGGTGGACACAAAGCACCGAGCAGATCTCCTTGTGCTATGCGGCTGCTTCCCACTAGCTAGCTATTTTACATTTGGTAGTGTATATATGTCCATGCCATTCTCTCACTTCATCCCAGTTTACCCTTCCCCCTCCCCGTGTCCTCAAGTCCATTCTCTACGACTGCATCTTTATTCTTGTCCTGCCTCTAGGTTCATCAGAGCCTTTTTTTTTTTTTTTAGATTCCATATATATGTGTTAGCATACAGTATTTTTTTTCTCTTTCTGACTTACTTCACTCTATATGACAGACTCTGTGTCCATCCACCTCACTACAAATAACTCAGTTTTGTTTCTTTTTATGGCTGACTAATATTCCATTTTATCTATGTGCCACATCTCCTTTATCCATTCATCTGTGAACGGACACTTAGGTTGCTTCCATGTCCTGGCTATTGTAAATAAAGCTGCAATGAACATTGTGGTACATGACTCTTTTTGAATTATGGTTTTCTCAGGGTATATGCCCAGTAGTGGGATTGCTGGGTCATACGGTAGTTCTATTTTTAGTTTTTTAGGGAACCTCCAACTGTTCTCTATAGTGGCTGCATCAATTTATGCTCCCATCAGCAGTGCAAGAGGGTTCCCTTTTCTCTACACCCTCTCCAGCATTTATTGTTTGTAGATTTTTTGATGATGGCCATTCTGACCAGTGTGAGGTGATACCTCATTGTAGTTTTGATTTGCATTTCTCTAATGAGTAGTGATGTTGAGCATCCTTTCATGTGTTTGTTGGCAATCTGTATACCTTCTTTGGAGAAATGTCTCTTTATGTCTTCTGCCCATTTGTGGATTGGATTGTTTGTTTTTTTGATATTGAGCTGCATGAGATGCTTGTAAATTTTGGAGATTAATCCTTTGTCAGTTGCTTCATTTGCAAATATTTTCTCCCATTCTGAGGGTTATATTTTCATCTTGTTTATGTTTTCCTTTGCTGTGCAAAAGCTTTTAAGGTTCATTAGGTCCCATTGTTTATTTTTGCTTTTAGTTTCCATTTCTCTAGGAGGTGGGTCAAAAAGGATCTTGCTGTGATTTACGTCAAAGAGGGTTCTTCCTGTTTTCCTCTAAGAGTTTTATAGTGTCTGGCCTTACATTTAGGTTTTTAATCCATTTTGAGTTTATTTTTGTGTATGGTGTTAGGGAGTGTACTAATTTCATTCTTTTACATGTAGCTGTTCAGTTTTCCCAGCACCACTTATTGAAGAGGCTGTCTTTTCTCCATTGTATATTCTTGCCTCCTTTTTCAATCATAAGGTGACCATATGTGCATGGGTTTATCTCTGGGCTTTCTCTTCTGTTCCATTGATCTATATTTCTGTTTTTATGCCAGTACCATGCTGTCTTGATTACTGTAGCTTTGTAGTATAGTCTGAAGTCTGGGAGCCTGATTCCTCCAGCTCTGTTTTTCTTTCTCAAGGTTGCTGTGGCTATTCTGGGTCTTTTGTGTTTCCATACAAATTGTGAAATTTTTTGTTCTAGTTCTTTGAAAAATGCTAGTGGTAGTTTGATAGGGATTGCATTGAATCTGTAGATTGCTTTGGGTAGTATAGTCATTTTCACAATGTTGATTCTTCCAACCGAAGAACATGGTATATCTCTCCATCTGTTTCTATCATTTTTAATTTCTTTCATCAGTGTCTTATAGTTTTCTGCATACAGGTTTTTTGTCTCCTTAGGTTTATTCCCAGGTATTTTATTCTTTTTCTTGAAGTGGTAAATGAGGGTGTTTCCTTAATTTCTATTTCAAATTTTTCATAATTAGTGTATAGGAATGCAAGAGATTTCTGTGCATTAATTTTGTATCCTGCTACTTTACCAAATTCATTGATTAGCTCTAGTAGTTTTTGGGTAGCATCTTTAGGATTCTCTGTGTATAGTATCATGTCATCTGCAAACAGTGAGAGCTTTACTTCTTCTTTTCTGGTTTGGATTCCTTTGATTTCTTTTTCTTCTCTGATTTCTGTAGCTAAAACTTCCAAAGCTATGTTGAATAATAGTGGTGAGAGTGGGCATCGTTGTCTTGTTCCTGATCTTAGAGGAAATGGTTTCAGTTTTTCACCATTGAGAACAATGCTGGCTGTGGGATTGCCATTTACAGCCTTTATTGTGTTGAAATAAGTTCCTTCTATGCCTGCTTTCTGGAGAGTTTTTTATCATAAATGGCTGTTGAATTTTGTCAAAAGCTTTTTCTGCAACTATTGAGATTATCATATGATTTTTTTTTTCTTTTTTTGAGGTATGTGGGCCTCTCGCTGTCATGGCCTCTCCCATTGCGGAGCACAGGTTCCAGATGCGCAGGCTCAGCGGCCATGGCTCACAAGCCCAGCTGGTCCGCGGCATGTGGGATCTTCCCGGACTGGGGCACAAACCCGTGTCCCTTGCATCGGCAGGCAGACTCTCAACCACTGCACCACCAGGGAAGCCCATATCATATGATTTTTATCCTTCAGTTTGTTAATATGTGTATCACATTGATTGATTTGCATATATTGGAGAATCCTTGCATTCCTGGGATAAACCCCACTTGATCATGGTGTATGATCCTTTTAATGTGCTGTTGGATTCTGTTTGCTAGTATTTTGTTGAGGAGTTGTGCATCTATGTTCATCAGTAATATTGGTCTGTAGTTTTCTTTTTTTGTGACAGCTTTGTCTGGTTTTGGTATCACGGTGATGGTGGCCTCATAAAATGAGTTTAGGAGTGTTCCCCCCTCTGCTGTATTTTGGAAGAGTTTGAGAAGGATAGGTGTTAGGTCTTCTCTAAATGTTTGATAGAATTCGCCTATGAAGCCATCTGCTCCTGGACTTTTGTTTGTTGGAAGATTTTAAATCACAGTTTCAATTTCATTACTTGTGGTTTGTCTGTTCATATCTTCTATTTCTTCCTGGTTCAGTCTGGAAAGTTGTGCTGTTCTAAGAATTTGTTCATTTCTTCCAGGTTGTCCATTTTATTGGCATATAGGTGCTTGTAGTAATCCCGCATGATTCCTTGTATTTCTGCAGTGTCAGTTGTTACTTCTCCTTTTTCATTTCTAATTCTGTTGATTTGAGTCTTCTCCCTTTTTTTCTTGATGAGTCTGGCTAATGGTTTATCAATTTTGTTTATCTTCTCAAAGAACCAGCTTTTGGTTTTATTGTTCTTTGTTATTGTGTCCTTCATTTCTTTTTCATTTATTTCTGATCTGATCTTTATGATTTCTTTCCTTCTGTTAACTTTGTAGTTTTTTTGTTCTTCTTTCTCTAATTGTTCTAGGTATAAGGTTAGGTTGTTTATTTGAGATTTTTCTTGTTTCTTGAGGTAGGATTCTATTGCTATAAACTTCCCTCTTAGAACAGCTTTTGCTTCATCCCATAGGTTTTGGGCCATCCTGTTTTCCTTGTCATTTGTTTCTGGATATTTTTTGATTTCCTCTTTGATTTCTTCAATGATCTCTTGGTTATTTAGTAGCATACTGTTTAGCCTCCATGTGTTTGTATTTTTTACAGTTTTTTTTTCTCCTGTAATTGATATATAGTCTCATAGTGTTGTGGTCGGAAAGGATACTTGATACGATTTCAATTTTCTTAAATTTACCAAGGCTTGATTTGTGACCCAAGATATTATCTATCCTGGTGTATATTCCACGAGCACTTGAGAAGAAAGCATATTCTGTTGTTTTTGGATGAAATGTCATATAAATATCAATTAAGTCTATCTGGTTTAATGTATCATTTAAAGCTTGTGTTTCCTTATTTATTTTCATTTTGGATGATCTGTCCATTGGTGAAAGTGGGGTGTTAAAGTCCCCTACTATGATTGTGTTACTCTTGATTTCCCCTTTTATGGCTGTTAGCATTTGCCTTATGTATTGAGGTGCTCCTATGTTGGGTGCGAAGATACACTTTTATTTATTTTTCATACCAGGGTTTGTATAAAATTTTGTTTAGCCAAATGATTCTACTGGTGACTAATATTTGAAAATCACTCTCCAGTCTATAGAAAAAGTAATCCTCCCATTCTTCAATAAGTCTAGGTGGGTCTCAGTTGAATCCGCAAGAAATCCTGACTTCAGAAATTCAGAAATAATTAATTTCACTATGGGATGACCAATAAAGATGAACTTCAGACTCTGACTTGATATCCAAACAGGCAAGGCATACCTGGCCAGTGGTATCAACACTGAATAGACCCTATCCGGTTAACACCAGGTCAAAACAGACCAGAGAAAATAATTCCTCCCACATGGCCAGAAAGTTTAATGGCAGTAACCCAAAGACCGACAGAGTCCCTATCTCATAGTTAATTCTTTTCATTTCTTCATAGTCATGGACAGAAAGTCTTTGAAACACTGAATATGAGGAATTATGTTTGTGAAAGTCCAACCTTCTTGGGACATAATACTAAAACCCATCAGAAAGACCAGCTGTTGGATTCTTACCTCTAGGTTCCAATCGGGTCATCCTGTTTTCATGACACACATCCCACTGAGCCTCTGCACATGGGCACAGAACATGCCTGCACAGACACACAGGGGCGTACCAGCTTCCCATACCTGATTCACATCAATGCTGCATGCTGATCTTCTGGCTTCCTCTCTTCCTGAGTTTTCCTTCCCAGAATTTTTGCAACCAGCCTGGAATATCAGGGTTTAAGATGTTGAGTAAATGAGTTCTCTCCATCAGTTATGATTTACTAACTTCCTTGCTTATTGAGCTACAGTTCACTGTAACTCCAGGGAAACTGATTAGAAAAGAAATTTAATATACAGTTCTATTCCCTATGAATTAATGTATGCTTCAAGGACACTGCTTTTTAGCTGATGGAGGGTGCAAGCTATTAGCATTGTAGAACGACTGTAGTGGTGACTTTGAATAACTCAAGTAAGAGCTGGATTGAAAATCAAAGAAACAAACAGCAACAGTTGAATGTAAGTTCCAAGGTGGGTGTTTGCACCATTCCAAATGGGTGAGCAACACTGTCCAAAGAATCAGAGTTCAAGGACACCAGAATAAGAGAGCAAAAAGAGAATAATTGTATCTGTTGACCAGTTGGGATCCTTGTTATTACATCAACAGTATTCTTGGCTTCAAACAAATATACACAGAAAATGCTTATGTGGAGCAAGAGTCTTATATTTTATGTATCATGATTTATAACTTGAAATGAATATTCACCTACTCTACTCCCTTTCCATTTTTACTAATGAACATTCTCCATGGGTGGTATAAGTAGAAAGAGCCATCATTACTCTCCTTACAGAAGAAAGGGAGCCCTCTACAACTGGTAGAATATGGGGGACAACCAGGTACCCTCACCTTCCCCACCAGCTTACCAACACTTGCCTTCTGCTAAAGTTGCATGTGGGGGTAATAAACCTGTTAGATTGTTTCTGGAGAGAGAATCTTGATAATGCGGAGGTATAAAAAACTGGTGAGCATGTGAGTAAAATAAAGCTACCCAAGTAGGATCAACGTAGAAGACAGCTGAAGATTCAACATTTTACCAAAATCACCAGCATATTGGTTTTACCCTATACTGGCCTTAGGTACAGACCTGATATTAGTAGAGCACAGTGGGCCAAGGAACTCACTAATCCAGCCGAGCACTGAGATTCACCAAAAGTGTTAATGCTTTTCAGTTTCTGTTCGTTCAGTCTTTACTTCTTCCCACTATTCTAGGCCCGTATGCTGCTGACCCAGCTAGGCCACATCAAGGTGGATTGGGAAGCCGTCACATGACACAGTCTCTCCACACGAAGTTTGGTCAAGGCTTGTGGTGGATTTACAGGTTACAGAAATAAAATCTGCTTCCTTACTTCTAGTTTTAAAGGCTATTTAAATGATGCATGTGAGTAATGACATGAGTGATATTTAATACCTGGTGATTTGCTAAACATTTCACTTCTCTTCAAACCTGCAAAATCTTTTTAGAGACAATGCAAGGACAGGTTTTGAGGTTCATTTTTCAATCCTGAGTGAAAGACAGGGAACAGGAATTTAAAATGAAGGGCTCCCATAAAAGGGGAAATTGACAGTAACACAGTCATAGTAGGGGACTATAACACCCCACTTTCACCAAGGGACAGATCATCCAAAATGAAAATTAATAAAGAAACACAAGCTTTAAATGATACACTAAACAAGATGGACTTAATTGATAGAATAGGACATTCCATCCAAAAACAACAGAATACACTTTCTTCTCAACTGCTCATGGAACATTCTCCAGGATAGATCATATGTTGGGTCGCTAGTCAAACCTTAGTAAATTTAAGAAAATTGAAATCATGTCAAGTATCTTTTCTGACCACAACGCTATGAGACTAGATATCAATTACAGGAAAAATATCTGTAAAAAATACAAACACATGGAGGCTAAACAATACACTACTTAATAACGAAGAGATCACTGAAGAAATCAAAGAGGAAATCAAAAAATACCTAGAAACAAATGACAATGAAAACACGATGACCCAAAAGCTATGGGATGCAGCAAAAGCTGTTCTAAGAGGGAAGGTTATAGCTATACGAGCCTACCTCAAGAAGCAAGAAACATCTCAAATAAATGACCTAACTTTACACCTAAAGCAATTAGAGAAAGAAGAACAAAAAACCCACAAAGTTAGCAGAAGGAAAGAAATCATAAAGACAGATCAGAAATAAATGAAAAAGAAATGAAGGACACAATAGCAAAGAACAATAAAACTAAAAGCTGGTTCTTTGAGAAGATAAACAAAATTGATAAACCGTTAGCCAGACTCATCAAGAAAAAAAGGGAGAAGACTCAAATCAATAGAAATATAAATGAAAAAGGGGAAGTAACCACTGGCACTGCAGAAATACAAAGGATCATGAGATATTACTACAAGCAACTATATGCCAATAAAATGGACAACCTGGAAGAAATGAACAAATTCTTAGAACAGCACAACCTTCCAGACTGAACCAGGAAGAAATAGAAAATATGAACAGACAAATCACAAGTAATGAAATTGAAACTGTGATTTAAAATCTTCCAACAAACAAAAGTCCAGGAGCAGATGGCTTCACAGGCGAATTCTATCAAACATTTAGAGAAGACCTAACACCTATCCTTCTCAAACTCTTCCAAAATACAGCAGAGGGGGGAACACTCCTAAACTCATTTTATGAGGCCACCATCACCGTGATACCAAAACCAGACAAAGATGTGACAAAAAAAGAAAACTACAGACCAATATCACTTATGAACTTGGATGCAAAACTCAACAAAATACTAGCAAACAGAATCCAATAGCACATTAAAAGGATCATACACCATGATCAAGTGGGGTTTTTCCCAGGAATGCAAGGATTCTTCAATATACACAAATCAATCAACGTGATACACTGTATTAATAAATTGAAGGAGAAAAAACATGTGATCATCTCAATAGGTGCAGAGAAAAGTTTCGACAAAATTCAACACCTATTTATGATAAAAAACCCTCCAGAAAGTAGGCATGGAGGGAAATTACCTCAACATAATAAAGGTCATATATGAAAACCCAAATGTAACATCATCCTAAATGGTAAAAAACTGAAACCATTTACACTAAGATCAGGAAGAAGACAAGGTTGCCCGTTCTCACCACTATTATTCAACATAGTTTTGGAAGTTTTAGCCCCAGCAATCAGGGAAGAAAAAGAAATAAAAGGAATCCAAATCTGAAAAGAAGAGGTAAAGCTCTCACTGTTTGCAGATGACATGATACTATACATAGACAATCCTATAGATGCTACCCAAAAACTACTAGAGCTAATCAATGAATTTGGTAAAGTAGCAGGATAAAAAATTAATGCACAGAAGTCTCTTGCATTCCTATACACTCATGATGAAAAATCTGAAAGTGAAATTAAGAAAACACTCCCATTTACCATTGCAACAAAAAGAATAAAATACCTCAGAATAAACCTACCTAAGGAGACAAAAGACCTGTATGCAGAAAATTATAAGACACTGATGAAAGAAATTAATGATACAAATAGATGGAGAGATATACCATGTTCTTCGATTAGAAGAATCAACATTGTGAAAATGACTACACTACCCAAAGCAATCTACAGATTCAGTGTAATCCCTATTTAACTACCAATGGCATTTTTCACAGAACTAGAAAAAAACATTTCACAATTTGTATGGAAACACAAAAGACACCAAAAAGCCAAAGCAACCTTGAGAAAGAAAAACGGAGCTGGAGGAATCAGGCTCCCAGACTTCAGACTATACTACAAAGCTACAGTAATCAAGACACTATGGTACTGGCACTAAAACAGAAATATAAGTCAATGGATCAGGATAGAAAGCCCAGAGATAAACCCATGCACATATGGTCACCTTATGATTGAAAAAGGAGGCAAGAATATACAATGGAGAAAAGACAGCCTCTTCAATAAGTGGTGCTGGGAAAACTGGACAGCTACATGTAAAAGAATGAAATTAGTACACTCCCTAACACCATACACAAAAATAAACTCAAAATGGATTAAAGACCTAAATGTAAGGCCAGATACTATCAAACTCTTAGAGGAAAACCTAGGCAGAACACTCTATGACATAAATCACAGCAAGATCCTTTTTGACCCACCTCCTAGAGAAATGGAAATGGGACCTAATGAAACT
Source organism: Monodon monoceros (assembly GCF_005190385.1). NCBI lineage: Eukaryota > Metazoa > Chordata > Mammalia > Artiodactyla > Monodontidae > Monodon > Monodon monoceros. The sequence continues at coordinate 51,394,965 of NW_021703785.1, read as the reverse complement.
TAAACGCTTTTTCACAGCAAAGGAAACCATAAACAAGACGAAAAGACAACCCTCACAATGGGAGAAAATATTTGCAAATGAATCAACGGACAAAGGATTGATCTCCATAATTTACAAGCAGCTCATGCAGCTCAATATCAAAAAAACAAACAACCCAATCCAGAAATGGGCAGAAGAGCTAAATAGACATTTCTCCAAAGAAGATATACAGTTTGCCAACAAACACGTGACAGAATGTCCACCATCATTAATCATTAGAGATGCAAATCAAAACTACAATGAAATATCATCTCACACCGGTCAGAATGGCCATCATCAAAAAATCTACAAATAATAAATGCTGGAAAGGGTGTGGAGAAAAGGGAACCCTCTTGCCCTCTTGGTGGGAATGTAAATTGATGCAGCCACTATGGAGAACAGTATGGAGGTTCCTTAAAAAACTAAAAATAGAACTGCCATACGACCCAGCAATCCCACTTGTAGGCATATACCCTGAGAAACCATAATTCAAAAAGAGTCATGTACCACAATGTTCATTGCAGCTCTATTTACAATAGCTAGGACATGGATACAACCTAAATGTCCATCGACAGATGAATGGATAAAGCAGATGTGGCGCATATATACAATGGAATATTACTCAGCCATAAAATGGAACGATATTGAACTATTTGTAGTGAGGTGGATGGACCTAGAGTCTGTCATGCAGAGTGAAGTAAGTCAGAAAGAGAAAAACAAATATCATATGCTAACACATATATATGGAATAAAAAAAATGGTCATGAAGAGCATAAGGGTAAGATGGGAATAAAGACGCAGACCTACTAGAGAATGGACTTGAGGACACGGGGAGGGGGAAGGGTAAGCTGGGACAAAGTGAGAGAGTGGTAGTATATATATGCACATATATACACTACCAAATGTAAAATAGATAGGTAGTGGGAAGCAGTCACACAGCACAGGGAGATCAGCTCGGTGCTTTGTGACCAGCTAGAAGGGTGGGATAGGGAGGGTGGGAGGAAGGGAGAAGCAAGAGGGAAGAGATATGGGGATATATGTATATGTATAACTGTTCACTTTGTTATAAAGTAGAAACTAACACTCCTTTGTAAAGCCATTATACTCCAATAAAAACGTTTTAAAAAAAATAAAGGGCTCCAATAGTGCCAGGCTGAAGGGCAATGAGCATAATTCTTGCCTGTGGAAAATCTCAGTAATTCAGTTCTGGAAATTGTCTTTCTCCTTCATCCCCTAAGGCCAAAAAAAGTGAAGTAAGGGATGAGAGGTTTTATCAAATTGGACTTCACTTCATTATTCCTACTATATCATGAATCCATCACTCTCCAAGTTAACCTCACCCCAGACGATGGTTTCTAAATGAGGTGTTCTTTCTCAGACTTATCTAGTCAAAATTTATTGGTGACTATGTGGAAAGGTTAAGAGTGGGAGATTCTGCCACCAATGCTTTTGAGATAGGCCTGAGGTATTCTTAAATTTATTGAGCCTGTTCTACCCTGTGTCTATGTATGTGTATGTGGTCAATGGCATTTTTAATATATCTTTTGAAGATTTTAAAAAAGATGTTACCAGTTCAATACGGCAGAGTAGAAAGACGTGCACTCATTTCCTCTTGCGAGAGTACGAGAATCACAACTAACTGCTGAATAATCATGGACAGGAAGACACTGGAACTCACCAAAAATAATACCGCACATCTAAAGGCAAAGGAGAGGATGCAGTGAGACAGTAAGAGGGGCACAATCACAATAAAATCAAATCCCATAACTGCTGGGTGGGTGACTCATAAATTGGAGAACACTTATACCACAGAAGTCCACCCACTGGAGTAAAGGTTCTGAGCCCCATATCAGGCTTCCCAACCTGGGGGTCTGGCAAAGGGAAGAGGAATTCCTAGAGAATCAGACTTTGAAGGCTAGCAGGATTTGATTGCAGGACTTTGACATGACTGGGAGAAACAGAGAATCCACTCTTGGAAGGCACACACAAAGTAGTATGTGCATCAGGACTCAGGGGATGGAGCAGTGACCCCATAGGAGACTGAACCAGACCTACCTGCTAGTGTTGGAGGGCCTCCTGCAGAGGCGGGGGGTGGCTGTGGCTCACCATGGGGACAAGGACACTGGCAGCAGAAATTCTGGGAAGAACTCCTTTGCATGAGCCCTCCCAGAGTCCTCCAATAGCCACACCAACGAGCCTGTAGGCTCCAGTGTTGTGTCGCCTCAGACCAAACAACCAACAAGGAGGGAACTCAGCCCCACCCATCAGCAGACAAGCAGATTAAAGTTTTACTGAGCTCTGCCCACCAGAGCAACACCCAGCTCTACCCACCACCAGTTCCTCCCATCAGGAACCTTGCACAAGCCTCTTAGATAACCTCATCCACCAGAGGGCAGATAGCAGAAGCAAGAAGAACTACAGTTCTGCAGCCTGTGGAAGAAAAATGACATTCACAGAAAGACAGACAAAATGAAAAGGCAGAGAACTATGTACCAGACGAAGGAACAAGATAAAACCTCAGAAAAACAACTAAATGAAGTGGAGATAGGCAAACTTCCAGAAAAAAAATTCTGAATAATGATAGTGAAGATGATCCAGGACCTCGGAAAAAGAATGGAGGCAAAGATTGAGAAGATGCAAGAAGTCTTTAACAAAGACCTAGAAGAATTAAACAACAAACACCTAGAATAATTAAAAAACAAACAAAGAGAGATGAACAATACAATAACTGAAATGAAAAAATTCCCCAGAAGGAATCAATACCAGAGTAACTGAAGCAGAAGAACAGATAATTGACCTGGAAGATAGGATGGTGGAATTCACTGCCATGGAACAGAATAAAGGAAAAAGAATGAAAGGAAATGAAGACAGCCTAAGAGACTTCTGGGACAACATTAAACACAACTTTCACATTATAGGAGTCCCAGAAGGAGAAGAGAGAGAGGAAGGACTCAAGAAAATATTTGAAGAGATTAGAGTCAAAAACTTCCCTAACATGGGAAAGGAAATAGCCACCCAAGTCCAGGAAGTGCAGAGAGTGCCATACAGGATAAACCCAAGGAGAAACATGCCGAGACACATAGTAATCAAACTCACAAAAATTAAAGACAAAAAAATTATTGAAAGCAACAAGGGAAAGACGACAAATAACATACAAGGGAACTCCCATAAGGTTAACGGCTGATTTCTCAGCAGAAACTATACAAGCCAGAAATCAGTGGCAGGATATATTTAAAGTGATGAAAGGGAAGAACCTACATCCAAGATTACTCTACCTGGCAAGGATGTCATTCAGATTCGACAGAGAAATCAAAAGCTTTACAGACAAGCAAAAGCAAAGAGAATTCAGCACCACCAAACCAGCTCTACAGCAAGTGCTAAAAGACCTTCTCTAAGTGGGAAACACAAGAGAAGAAAAGGACCTACCAAAATAAACCCATAACAATTATGAAAATGGTAATAGAAACATAACTATCGATAATTACCTTAAACGTGAATGGATTAAATGCTCCATCCAAGAGACACAGTCTCGCTGAAAGGATACAAAAACAATACCCATATATATGCTGTCTACAAGAGACCCACTTCAGACCTAGGGACACATATAGACTGAAAGTGAGGGGATGGAAAAAGATATTCCATGCAAATGGAAATCAAAAGAAAGCTGGAGTAGCAATTCTCATATCAGATAAAATAGACTTTAAAATAAATAATGTTACAAGAGACAAGGAAGGACACAACATAATGATCAAGGGATCAATCCAAGAAGAAGATATAACAATTATAAATATATATGCACCCAACATAGGAGCACATCAATACATCAGGCAATTGCTAACAGCTATAAAAGAGGATATCAACAGTAACACAGTAATAGCGGGGGACTATTACAGCTCACTTACACCAATGGACAGATCATCCAGACAGAAAATTAATAAGGAAACACAAGCTTTAAATGACACAATAGACCAGATAGATTTAATTGATATTTATAGGACATTCCATCCAAAAACAGCAGATTGCACTTTCTTCTCAAGTGCACACGGAACATTCTCCAGGATAGATCACATCTTGGGTCACAAGTCAAGCCTCGGTAAGTTTAAGAAAATTGAAATCATATCAAGCATCTTTTCTGACAATAACACTATGACATTAGAAATCAATTACAGGAGAAAAAACGTAAAAAACACAAACACATGGAGGCTAAACAATATGTTACTAAATAACCAACAGATCACTGAAGAAATCAAAGAGGAAATCAAAAAATACCTAGAGACAAATTACAACTAAAACATGATGATCCAAAGCCTGTGGGATGCAACAAAAGCAGTTCTAATCGTGAAGTTTATAACAGTACAAGCCTATCTCAGGAAACAAGAAAAATCTCAAATACATAATCTAATATTGCACCTAAAAGAACTAGAGAAAGAAGAACAAACAAAACCCAAAATTAGTAGAATGAAAGAAATAATAAAGATCAGAACAGAAATAAATGAAATAGAAACAAAGAAAGCAATAGTAAAGATCAATAAAACTAAAAGCTGGTTCTTTGAGAAGATAAACAAAATTGATAAACCTTTAGCCATACACATCAAGAAAAAGAGGGAGAGGACTCAAATCAATAAAACTAGAAATGAAAAAGGAGAAGTTACAATGGACACCGCAGAAATACAAAGCATCCTAAGAGACTACTACAAGCAACTCTATGCAAATAAAATGGACAACCTGAAAGAAATGGACAAATTCTTAGAAAGGTATAGCCTTCCAAGACTGAACTAGGAAGAAATAGAAAATATGAACAGACCAATCACAAGTAATGAAATTGAAACTGTGATTCAAAATCTTCCAAAAAACAGAAGTCTAGGACCAGATGGCTTCACAGTTGAATTCTATCAAACATTTAGAGAAGAGCTAATACCCATCCTTCTCAAACTTGTCCAAAATACAGCAGAGGGATGAACACTCCCAAACTCATTCTATGAGGCCACCATCGCCCTGATACCAAAACCAGAGAAAGATATTACAAAAAAAAGAAAATTATGGACCAATATCACTGATGCATATACATGCAAAAATCCTCAACAAAATACTAGCAAACAGAATCCAACAACACATTAAAAGGATCATACACCATGATCAAGTGGGATTTATCCCAGGGTTTTAAGGATTCTTCAATATACAGAAATAAATCAATGTGATACACCTTATTAACAAACTGAAGAATAAAAATCATATAATCATCTCAATAGATGCAGAAAAAGCTTTTAACAAAATTCAACACCCATTTATGAGAAAAACTCTCCAGAAAGTGGGCATAGAGGGAACCTACCTCAACATAATAAAGACCATATACGACAAACCCACAGCCAACATCATTCTCAATGGTGAAAAACTGAAAGCATTTCCTCTAAGATCAGGAACAAGACAAGGATGTCCACTCTCACCACTCTTATTCAACATAGTTTTGGAAGTTTTAGCCACAGCAATCCGAGAAGAAAAGGAAATAAAAGGAATCCAAATCGGAAAAGAAGAAGTAAAACTGTCACTGTTGGCAGATGACACCATACTATACATAGAGAATCCTAAAGATGCCACCAGAAAACTACTAGAGCTAATCAATGAATTTGGTAAAGTTGCAGGATATAAAATTAATGCACAGAAATCTCTTGCATTCCTATACACTAACAGTGAAAGATCAGAAAGAGAAATTAAGGAAACAATCCCATTCACCATTGCAACAAAACAAATAAAACACCTAGGAATAAACCTACCTATGGAGGTAAAAGACCTGTATTCAGAAAACTATAACAAAGTTTTGTTTGTTTGTTTTGTTTTCTCTCACCCAGAGAAAACCATAATTCAAAAAGACACATGGACCCCAATGTTCATTGAAGCACTGTTTACGATAGCCAGGTCATGGAAGCAACCTAAATGCCCATCAACAGACAAATGGATAAAGATGATGGAATATTACTCAGCCATAAAAATGAATGAAATTGGGTCATTTGTAGAGACATGGATGGATCTAGAGACTGTCATACAGAGTGAAGTAAGTCAGAAAGAGAAAAACAAATATTGTATATTAACGCATATATGTGGAGTCTAGAAAAACGGTGCAGATGAACCGGTTTGCAGGGCAGAAATAGAGACACAGATGTAGAGAATAAACATATGGACACCAAGGCGGGAAAGTGAGGTTGGGTGGGGTGGTGGTGGTGGGATGAATTGGGAGATTGGGATTGACATATATACACTAATATGTATAAAATAGATAACTAATAAGAACCTATTGTATAAACAATAAATTAAATTAAATTTAAAAAAAGATTTTTAAAAATTGTTTTTGTCTGATTATAAATTAAGAAAAAGCATGATTACTGTAGAGAAATTACCATAAGGAAATCTTCAGAAAGTTATGCAAAGACCTATTGACAAGGGGATTCATCGCTGCATTACTTTTCCTTCTAAAACTGTAAACAACCTAAATGGTCAAAAGTAGAGTTTAGATAAATATAACTATGCTGTGTAGTCATTAAAAATCATTTAAGGCTGTAACAACATTGTAAATCAACTAAACTTCCATAAAAATTTTTTTAAAAATCATTTAAGGATATGGGATAGTGATCACAGTATATTAAGGGGAAAAATAAGGTTATAAACAATATATACATTATGATTCCATTTGCTTTTAAGTATTTATTCATTTATTTTTATGGATAAAAAGGACAAATTCCGAAAGGTTAAGTGTTATACTTTCAAGTTGGTGACTGCAAGTTATTTTTATCTTCTTTATATTTTTCTGTATTCTGCAAAATGTTTGCAATCACTGTACATTACATTTAGAATCAGGGAAAATGGAATCATTGTTACTTTCAAGTTCGAACATGTCAACTACCCCAATAACCTAAAGAACTAGTTGTGTTCATAATGGCTAAGTGTGTGCTTTACGGGGCTGGGTCTTCCAGTTATAGATGAAAGAAGTAGGTACCTCTGCCTCTTTTGTAGCTAGAGTCAATGAACTTCTAACTAGGCTCCTTGTCTTTCAAGGTGTTTGGCTTCTGAAACATCTTTGGATGGGGTACAATGTGCCCCTCCCAAAGGCTTTGGTTTCCATCTTGTTAGGCCAGGCAGGCAGGAAGAAGACACACAGCCTGTATCCACCCACTCCGTCAAAGCAGTGACCATCCACCTTGGAGATTTTCTTAAAGGATGAGGGCACCACCACCACCACCATCATTGAAAGGTGACATGAACCATCATGTTCCAGACAAGGAACCTCAGGACCAGATAGATGAGGTGGTCAGAGTTCTAGAAAAGCACCTAGTTCTCTTGCTTCTCCAACACTGCACATTTCCACCTTCATTTAAGGAAACCAGAGCACATTTGAGTGAGAAAATAGCACAGTAACTATTTGCTGTGATGGTGAATCCAGGTCTCCCTACCTATGTTTCTTCCCAGGTGGTTAGCCACTAGGTCAGTGTTCCAGAACTTTAATCTCAACGCATGTAGATCTATCCTCATCAATAAATTTTCACTGGGTACCCTCTCTGCACCTGGTAAAATTGTAGGTGTACAGAAATAACTGCAATTTTACTTTCCTGAGGAATTAGAATCAAGGGAAAATTACATAACAATATGGGAGTGTGAGCTTACTGTAGGTGGAATAATATATGGGGGACTTTCAGCTTTTATTTTAAGCCACTCTGTGCTATAAATAAGTAGAATGACCAGAATAACATTTTTGTGCAAAATTAAAATTCAAAAACATTTTTTATTGTATTCTCTCCAAATCTCAAGACAGTGTTATTTAATGAATGTAGCTATTTAAAGATACAAATCAGCCATCACTTTTCATTTTCTGAAAAAGGTGGTGAGTTTAACGATATCATTATCTTCACTAGCTTCTAAAGCAGGGAACCTAAGGTTGATCCATTTCCCCCAAATTTTTTGTGTAGTAAGTTTATATGGAAGTGGAAAACTTAGTGCTAACAGAAACAAATTTGACCACACTTTTTAAATTATAGGATAATTGCTAATTCTGTGGTCATTCATTCCCATGCCATCAACTCCAACACAGGAAACTATGAGAAACAGAACCACTGGTAAAATTAAACCTGTAATTTAGCACCAATTTCTAGGATATGTTGATTTTTCTCTGTTTTGCAACATGTACACATATATATAAAATTTTCACATTTGTTTCTCACATGTTTACCCTGTAAATCCAGAGTTTGTCATGCCATGACAATTTTACTAAATTTAAGACAGTTTTTGATCCTGCTTATAGCTTTCCTTTTTAGTTGATTTTTAATGTGAGGGTGATAACATACTCAGTGTATTAGTACAAACTACCCTTGAAAACACAAAAGAAAGAAAGAAGAGAGAAAGAAAGAAAGAGAGAGAGAAAAAGAAAGAAAGAAAGAAAGAAAGAAAGAAAGAAAGAAAGGAAGAAAAAGAAAGAAAGAAAGAAGACAAAGGAAGGAAGGAAGAAAGAAGAAAGAGAAGGAAAGAAAGAAAGGCAAATCCATGCTTTATCTTAATTCACCAACATTTTGGCTAATAATTATCTTTGCCACCTAGTATTTGAATCAATCTCTGTTGTTTGCAGTGAATTCCCATCACATTTCATATCTTTGCTAATATCCTCCATCTACTTCCAGAATTTTTTCTAGGTACCCTTCATTTCGCTCATCCACTACACTCAACCCTTCAGTTCTTAGAACAATGTACTCAAGGTTTCACTATACCTTGACTTAAAATCATTCAAACAGCCCCCCAATTTTCCTCATTGGTTGAATCCCCCTCTAGCTAGAATCCTCCTTCCATCCCCATTATCTGCATAACTAGTCTTTGGTCTTTTTCCTTTTCTATAGCCATAGCAAAGTATTAATTAAAGTTCATCTAATTTTCTGGATCAATATTGTCAGTCCTTTTTTTTTTGGCCCTGCTGTGCAGCATGTGGGAGCTCATTTCCCCAACTGGGGATTGAACCCACCACCCCCGGCAGTGGAAGCACGGCGTCTTAACCACTGGACCTCCAGGGAAGTCCCGATATTGTCAGTCTTAAATGATTGGTTTCATTGGCAAGTGCCCCGGCTAATTCAAATGACATGACCAGACATCTGATGTGACACAGCCCCACCCATAGATCAGAAGTGGGAAGGACAGTAATCAAAGTAATAATAAATACTGAGCACTTAGTGCTTTGCATGTACTATCTGGATTTAAACTCAGATAGTCTAAATGTGAAACTGCCCTTTTTACCACTATACTGTGCTCTTGTGATGAGGAGGAAAAGGAGAAAAAAGGCAGAGGAGGAAGGGGTGAAGGTATAATAACAGTGGGTAAGTCTCTAATGTTGAAGAGTACTAGAATGGAATCCTGACTTCCATGCTCTATGGCTGCATACATGGCCCAATGCAGCATGTATTGAATGATTACGAAGTTTCATGCCCTAGGTAGTGTGCTGTATGCTACACGCTGCCTAGCGAGAAAAAAGTGATATGGTCCCCGTCTTCCTAGAGCTGCAGTTTAGTAATGGAGAAAGGCAAAGGAGCACAAAAGGACACAGAATTGGGGGGGGATGGTCTTCTCCAGGTAAGTATTGTCTGAAATGTTGTCTGAAGGATGGGTCAGTGTTAATCAGAAAGGAGCAGGGAAGCGCACGACCAGCAATGCAACCAGCACGTGCAAATGCCCCACCTCATATGAAAGAGGAGGTTTATTAAAATAATTCAAAGAAAGTATCTAATACAGTTCCCGGTACCTGATAAAGATTAATATGTTAACAATGTTGATGATAGCAGGAGTAATGCTCCTACTGCTGCTGACGGTGATGGGGGTGGGGGTGGTAATGGTGAGGGTGGTAGTAGAGGTGGAGGTGGTGGTGGCAGTGGTTTTGGTGGTGATGGTGGTGGTGGTGGTGGTGGCAACGATGGTGGTGGTGATGGTGGTGGTGGTGACGATGGTGGTGGTGATGGTGGTGGTGATGGTGGTGATGGTGGTGGTGGTGATGATGGTGGTGATGGTGGTGATGATGGTGGTGATGGCAGTAGTGGTGATGGTGGTGGTGGTGGTGGTGGCAACGATGGTGGTGGTGATGGTGGTGGTGGTGATGATGGTGGTGGTGGTGGTGGCGGTGGTGGTGGTGGTGATGGTGGTGGTGGCAGTGGTGTTGGTGGTGATGGTGGTGGTGATGGTGGTGGTGATGGTGGTGGTGGTGATGGTGGTGTTGGTGGTGATGGTGGCAGTGGCAGTGGTGGTGGTGGTGATGATGATGGTGGTGGCAGTGGTGGTAGTGGCCTCAACAAGAAATATCTACTTCCAAATTATTGCCCTTGGATTTTCTTAATCAACAGTAGAGCTGATTAACTGAGATTTATTCTTTTTCCCAGGTTCCAGGTCACTCTTTAGTGAAGGTTTTTAGTCAAAGTGCATTTCCTTGAGGGCAGGCAAGAAAAGGGAAAAGGAAGGAGAGCTAAAAGTCTAAATCATGGACATCTGACTAGTATTTCTTTTATTTGTAAGTCTTTTTAGTGTAGTATTACCAGGCTTATTGATTTAAGCTTTACAGATAGAAGAAAAAATACACAGATGATCTATTGTGTTCATTATGATACGGGTGCCAGTTTCTCCAGAGAAAAATCTAACGAGAGCAATTAGATGAGACATTTACCTGATACTAGAAGTTTCTCAGTACTGCAGAACATAGAAAACAATATTTCTTTCAGAGTAAACAATACCTCTTCCAAACCACGCCCCTTCAGACCACTTCTTAGCAATCACTGTTAATGGCAATGACTTTTAACAGCCATGCAGATGGTATGGAAATTGTGGTCCATGCAGTTTCCTTGTTCACTTTCATGTTTACCAGCCATCTCAAATAGGTAGGCACTTACTTTAAACACTTTGAAATGCTACGGTAAAATATGCAGTGAACTAGCGTTTGCATGGCTGATTAAGCCCCTATCCGTGACCTTCACCTCTTTCTACAGCTGCTGTACATATAGCAAGGTTCAAAGGATGAGAGAATCTCACAAACACCGAATTTCCACACCCAAAACATTTCCATAAAAGCCAAATAAAAACACACAGAAAGGTGTGGTTGCTCACCTTCATTTTCTTTTAAGTAGATTGGCTATTTTCTATTATAGCTCACCTGGTTAGTTTATTTAATGTTTACTTCCAGTAGGCTATTGCCTGAAAAAGGAGAAAACAATCATTGCAAGCATGAACTAGAGAAATGGTAATCTTCCTACCAGTGCATGGGAAGTAAATTAATTCTTTAAAGCAGAGGTTCTAGGAGGAGCGTCACTCCACCTAAATCCTGAAATTATGTGTCCATATGCATAGGCGTACCCCTCCCCGGGGTGGGTGTGGGGAGAGGAGCCATCGCTTTCTTTAGATCTTCAATGAGGTCCATAACCACAGAAGGATCGTTAAAACCCATTGCTCAGCAGTGTCCTCCTTTTGCTATTCTTTCCCTGGGCAACTTTTAAACACATAGAAAGACATTTAAAAAGGGCAGCACCACGGTTTAATTGCTCGTAAATTAAGTCTGAGCAATGTAATGTACAATAAATATAAAAATGATATGGATGTTAAACAGTGTTTATAGAATAAAGTGGTCACTTGTCCAACCATCAGAAAATATCAGAGAAGGGTAATGGACAAACTGGAATATATGACTATTTAAATTTTTTTTCAATTATTATTTTTAAAAATTTCAAAACCTCAGGATGTGTGGGGAATATTGTGTGATATCCCTGGGACAAAATTCTCTTCAGTTGACATACAAGACAGGAATTTGAGTGCTGTAGAAAAATCACATTTGCTGATATCATCTTTTTCCCAATTGTCATGGTCTGTGAATTTTTGGAGTCATAATTTCTTTTCCCGCACTTAGTCCTTCTATGCCTTGCTCATTTTTTCCAATGATTCTCACCCTTTGGTGGTTATGATTCCAAATGTCCTCCAAGGTGGGATGCTATGGATGATGACTGAGTTCATGTGCACCTATAACGGGTAACCTATACTGGAGAGCTAAACTAGCAATTCTGCCACAAAATGAAATGCTGGAGGAAAGGGGTGGTTGACTGTTTGTTTACTTAAGGTGCTACTATTTACTCACCTGCAGGGATGTAAATGAATACCTTGGATTCTTTCCCTACAAAAGTAAATAATTTCACTGAGCTTATGTTAATTATGTGATGTGCCTTTTTAAGACGTCTGTTAAGGTAGATCATAATGAATAATGTGCCATTGTAAAATGATAGAAAAGGGTTGTCTTTAAGGAAGGAGAAGAAAGAGGAGAAGGAGGAGGTGGAGAGAAAGAATTGGAAGAAGAAAAAGGGGAGGAGGAAGAAGGGAAGAAGAGAAGAGGATAGTCAATGAAAAAACTTTTTGCAGAACAGCCTTCAAAGAACATCCTGGGCCAATATACAATAACGTCTTGGAACTAAATTTCTGTCTCTGTCTGTGGAGGGGAGAAGCAGAAAATGAGAGAAAGAAGCCCAGTGAGAGGGCTTAGTCCTTTCAACTGAGCTCTGAATGGAGTCATCTTGGGGAAGGGACATGGGGAAACATAGATAGGGCCCCCATAGTGCCAGGCTGAGCACTGAGACCATGTACAGGGAAATTATTTGTCTAAAGCAAGAGTTCTAAGAGGAACATACTCAAAATTGTGTGTTTATAAACATGGATCATGTTTTTCCCCTCAGAAGAGGAGACATAGCTTTCTTTAGATATTCAGTGTAGTCCACAATCTCAAAAAACTTGTTAAAACAAATTGCTTAGGGTCAGGGCTTCCCAGAACTTCTCTTTCCAGAAGCATCCAAGTTGCTCTGCAACTCCTAAGTCCCGATTTTGACAGAAGGAGGATAAGCAACAAAAGAGGGTATTGCAACAGCTTTTTCCTGAGTGTGAAACCTAAGTAGCTTAAATCCATAGCCTCACTCTTTTTAAGCTCATGTTCTAAGCTGGTTAACGAGACCAGAATTCAGATGAACTGCATAGTTATATGTAAGCAGGATTTGGCATTTTTCCAACATCCTCTCCCATTTGTAATGTCATTTGTTCTTCACACACTTCTGGAGATAAGTAGGTCACCTTACCATTAGTTCCCATTCACAGAACAGGAAATTGAGGGCCTTAGAGCTAAAGTAACTGGTTCAAGTTCACGAGTGGTGGTGGCCTGACAGGCTGAGAATCTAGGCGTCTGACTCCTAGGTCAGTGTCTGTTCTGCCACAGCATGCTTTCCCCAGTTTTATTACGTGCAGGAATTCAAAAAACGGTAAGACATGTCTTCCCATGAAGAAGTTAAAATCTAAACACAGTTTTATTTTTTCTCCTAGTGGCAAAAAGATGTTTTTAATCCCCTCAACCCAGCCCTACACATGTCCCTGTTATGTGCCCTGCCCTTTTTCAGAGGTAGACTGAATCAAGACCATTTAAAGAGAAGCAGTGCTCTTCCCAGACAACAACGAAAGTAGCAAGAGCTTATCATGCTGCCACAAAACTCTGGGCAGATCAGAAAAACAAACAAATAAACAATGTTCCTCATCACATTTTTGAAGATATGTTTTGTTTGAAAGAACAGAGTCAGAATCTTGCTAAGAGGGGAAGCCATCTTCCTTCAGTAAATATGTATTGTACAAATTAATATTTTTTAGAAATATGTTTATTTACTAGAATTTGTGATAGGAAGTCTTATTAGCTCTATTTTTTTTAACCTCTTCCTGTATCTACACTCCTTTCCACATAACTGTGCAATGTACATCCAATTTGGGTAGCGTGTAGTTCTGTGATTCTTGGTTTTGACATATGACTCACTTTTGCCAATAGAATAAGGTCAAAGGCATACTGTGCCAATTCTGAGCCAAGGCTTCAAGAGGGCTTGTGTTTTCTCTAGCCTCATGTATCAATATTTCTGCCAATGACCTTGAGAGGACCGCGCCAGACTAGCCCACTGGAACCAGGAAGAGGAGGCTGGATATTTGGGATGGGGGTGCACCAACCAAGTCACCCAGCTGAGCTGAGTCTACATTAGCCAATCCCCCAAAAGACACCTCTCTGAAGATGTCTCCAAGGCCAAACCATCAGCGGTTCATGTTATTGTACAAAGTAAAGTTCTTTTTCATAAACAATTATGTATTTTTGGTCCAAATGCAATCACGTATATTTGGTCCCAATTTTAGTTGAACTTTCCTGTTGAATTTTAATAAAGAAGTTTCAACACTCCTAGTTCCTTTTTCATGAGATGCCTTTATAGCAGGAATAGCCAGATACACCTGGGGGAAGGGGATTCTGGCCCAATTACGAACTGGACTGTTAACCAGTACCTCATCTTCCATACCTACCCATTGTTCTAGTCCACTTGAAATTTGTTTTTAAAGATATGGAATCATAAAGAGAATAAATTACAGACCTACCTCAGAGATATTGTAGGTTCAGTTCCAGACCACTACAGTAGAGCAAATACTGCAATAAGGCAAGTCACATGAATTTTTTGGTTTCCCAGTGCTTACCAGGCCCTCCCACGTAAGGATTTGGTGAAAACACTCATACAAGTATGACAAAGAGCCTTGCTCCAGGCAGGCTTCCGTGACAGAAGTAAGCTCTACAGGACGTTATCTGAGAGACTAGTTTTTTCAATTGTCTTGAGGGAACACAGCTAGTACCCTAGTACTACTGATGCATAGAACTTTCAGGATTAAATCTCTTACAAAACCCCAGTTGAGAAGGACTAGTAACAAGACAGCTTCTGATCTGATTTAAATCCATATTTTTCTTCTTTTAATGCCCAGTTCTGTTCTTCTCCTTCTCTGGTCTCATATTTCGTCTTTGGTTGGCCATGTCAGTATGACCCATACCAGTGTGCATATCCAGTGTATGTATATATACATTTACAGTTGCTCAAAATGCCCTAAATACAACTTTCTAATCAATTGTATTATTAGGATGGTGAGATCGTTATCAGGGAAGTTCCCCAAATTGTTCCAGCTCTCCTTCTAGTCGGCTGGTAGGATTATACTTCCCTGACTTCTTGAAGTTAGATGTGCCCATGTCACTTCCTTTGGTAAAAGTGCTGAATGTCATGTTCAAGCAGAGTCTTTAAGAGCTCGTGCATACTTCACCATGTTCTCTTTTCCTGCCTCAACAAACATAAACTCACATGTTGCGGTATAGCCCAGGTCTCATAGTAACTACAGAGAGCAGAAGGGTCTTACCATCCCACATTGACCATGTACCATGGATGTAGAAAGCACTTTTGTTTGTGTTCAGCCACTGAATTTTTTGTGTTGTTTGTTACTGCAGCATATCTTTACTTATCCTGCCTGAAACAGATGCTTCTTCCAAAATGCTCTGCAAAATTCCTACCTCTACTTATATACTAGGAGCGATTTATCTCTATAGGCTTTAGTGATCCTGCTTTGTGACTCCCTCTATTTGGAACACTTCATGGTTTCTGGCTCAGCTGACTCTGTCTTCTACCATCAGTGGCATGAAGAGGTCTATTACTTTTCTAGAACTCTACCAAAAGCAGGGCACTGGGAATGGTCCATCCCAGGTGCAGCAATAAGAGGATGAATTGTATGTAACAAATTTTAAAACAGTCATAAAACCAACTAAAAATCAGTGTGTTTTTATTATTACCATGTGGCTGCAGTGTAAAAGTGCCCATTGCATAGTACGCGCAAGAACTTTACCAGCAATAAATATCCAAACCAGTTGGGATATACGAATTCCATTCATTTGTTTTCTCAGCACCTCTTAGGTGCAACACCCAGTGCTATGCATTGCAGATGGAGTAGTGAACAGCACTGACACAGTCCCTGCCACTCGGGGTGCAGGGGGTGGAATCCAGCGAGTGTGCACGTTGGCATGAAAGGCATTTCTCTTCCTTCTTGAGAGGATAACATTTGAGTTAGACTGAATGATAAGGAAGAGGCAGCAGTGGAAGACCTAGGAGAGCATTCCAGGTGGAGTGAAGGTCAATGCAAAAGCCTTGAACCAAGAACAAGTCTGTATCTGAAGCATTGTGGTTGAGGTGGTGAATGGATAAGGTGAAGAAAAGGGTGGGAGCAGGAACTATGCAGGTTCTTACAGGCCATGGTAAGGAGTCTGGATTTTAATCTGTTTGCAAAGGGGAAGCACTGGAGAGCTTTAAACAGGATGAGAGTCTTAACAGTGGATATGAAGAAAATGGTCAAATTCAAAAACTGTTTTGGAGGTAGAGAGAATACGACTTATAGGATTGGATATTGGCTGTGATGAAAGACAGGACACATAAATGACTCCTGGTTAAAATTATTGATTAAACAATTGAGTGGGTGATGAGCATCAGTTACTGAGAAATTTTCTTCTTAGCTTATGCTCTGCTAAAGTAGAAAAAGAAAAATTTAATTCCCCTTCCCCAACTAGCTTTTGCATTGACAAAAAAAGAAATACTAAAGAAACATGATGAGAGAAATATTTTTCAGTTAATTAACATTCTCATATTATTCAGGCCACTGGACAATATCATGGGTCAATCTTCTGGGAATCGCCATCCTGGAGCATCCAGGACTGAACTCAGACAAGAGATGTGATTGGCCCACGGTGATATCATGATTCTATTTCAGAATAGAACTTGGGATCTGGGTGTTGGTGCCCAGAGCTTGAGGTCGGGCTGCCCACTTGTCCCTAAGTCCTGGAGGGAGGCATGCTGTGTAGAAACCATGCTATGAGCTGATAAATTGCTCACATGGCTGGACCTTGGGTCAGAGGGTTGTGTAATGCAGTCCATAATGGCAGTGGAGGTAAGATTAGAAACCAGAAAATATATGTCAGTGTGGTCTGACGCCTTGCTGGGTTCACATGAAAATCCCATCCGCTTTCCAGAAAGTAGTGGTACAAGCCATTGTTCCTGTTCACGAGCTCTCTGGGGCAGTTCTTCAAGGACACAGCCCTCTCTTGCACTAGAGATTATTTTAAAAGTAAACAACACAAGATACCACTATTTAAAGAAAGTCTGTGGCTCTAACATCCTTCTCAGAAACATTTTATTGTTGCACAAAAAGGGACTTCATTACAAAGAGTTTTATTCGTAGATCTACAAAGAAGTGGAGACCATGGGGTGTCTGGCCATACCTAGGAGGCAGAATTAAACAGCTCCATTCTCAAAAGGCAGCAATGAATTCCAAAACAGATTTCTTCTATGAAAATGGATTTTTGCCTGCTGCCAGCTTACAAGAGAATCCTCACATGTCTAACCCTGTGTAATGACTTGAGGCTTTCAAAAGACACAGTATTCAATGTAACCATGCCGTCAGTATAATCTGTAATTCAACAAATTGCAATGTCAGTTTCCTTTTCAGTGCATATTTCAAGCACTGTGCCTGGAGCTGAAAGGTAGTGGGGTCCGAAGTTGATCCCCTAAGCTTTAGCTCACTCCGCCCGGGGGGTGTTGAAGGCATCTCTGCCACCTAGCTTATAGCATGTCTCTGATTAAGTCATTGCTATAGGATGAAGAAAAATCTCAGATTGTGGAATCGCACTAATGCAATGTCAGATGGAGCCACAAGATCATATCGATGCAGTTCACAGCAGTCATAACACATGGAGTGCACACACATGTACATACACACAGTACCTACACTATAGCAGGTCCATGATCTAGCAGACAGTATATCATAGTGGTTAAGGGCTTGGATTCTGGAGACAGACTGCCCAAGTTCAAGCCCCACTTCTCTCACTTATTAGTTGTATATGTTAAGCCTTGGCAAGTCTGTTGAATGGGGTGACAACAGAGTATATTTCATAGGATTGTTGAAATGGTTAAATGAGTTAAAACACAAATGACACAGAACAGCACACCAGCAAAGAGGAGGTACTATGTAAACATTTGCTACTGTTATGATTATACTGCATTCTTTTGTCTCAGGTCACATGTAGTGAGTATTTCTTTCATGACTTTGTGTGCTGTCAGAAATCATCTTAAGAGAGGATAGGAGAAACCACATGCATTGAGTCTCTATTACATACCAGGCACTGTTCTAGAGAATAGATGCACCACCTCAAGTCTGAAACATCCCTCCCCCTGCAGTAGCCCACGACCCAAGAAGGGAAAAACTGTGGTTTCAGCCAGGCACTTAGCACTGCCTTGCAATAACCCATCCTCCATTCAGAACCTGATTCTACCACTTAATAGCTGTGTGACCTTGGGCAAGTTCCCTCAACCCTCTGAGCCCTCATTTCCATACCTGTAAAAGAGACATAAGAACTAATTTTCACAGTGAGGATCTAGTGAGTTTATACATGTAAATTAAAGTGGCTGGCACACACACCAAAATAAAGCAAATGAACAAATGTAACAAAACAGAAACAGACTCACAGATACAGAGAACAAACTAGTGGTTACTAGAGGAGAGAGAAGTGGGGTGAGGGGCAAAATAGGTGAAGGGGATTAAGAGGTACAAACTACTACCTATAAAATAAATAAGTTACAAGGATGTAATGTATAGCACAGGGGATATAGTCAATATTTTATAATAACTTTGTACGGAGTTGAATCTATAAAAATATTTAATTACTATATTGTACACCCGAAAATAATATAATATTGTAAGCCAACTATATTTCAGTAAAAAATGAATGAAAAAAATAAGGTGGCTGTGGGCTTCCCTGGTGGCGCAGTGGTTGAGAGTCCGCCTGCCGATGCAGGGGACACGGGTTTGTGACCCGGTCAGGGAAGATCCCACATGCCGCGGAGCGGCTGGGCCCGTGACCCATGGCCGCTGAGCCTGCGCGTCCAGAGCCTGTGGGAGAGGCCACAACAGTGAGAGGCCCGCGTACCGCAAAAAAAATAAATAAATAAAAAATAAGGTGGCTGGCACTGTGCACACTCTTAAAAGTAATCTTGCTCCTATAATTAGTTGTTAACTTTTCCTTCCCAGGGAACTGGTAGCCTCCCTTGGAAAACCTCAAGGCCAAATTTGACTATTTAAACATGATTTATTACCATCCTTTCATAGAAAAAAAATAACATTTTAAATCATTATATGTATAGTGAAAGATAAAAAATTAATGCTTGTTAAATTTCCAACAGGCATAAGCTTAAATACTTAGCTTATATTCACTGCTCAGTCTGATATATTTGACAATTTCCTTTCATTTCCCCAGTAGCTTTTTTTTTTTAATCAAAGAAGAAAAATTGAGACAGAGAGGAAGATGGGATGATGATCAACACTTCTGAGATGACAAGGAGTGATGGCTTTTCTGGTAATCAGAAAAAAGGGGGGTTTATCCTATTCATTCTGAAATCAATCTATGGCTTTGTCAAGCAAGTCTTAAGGCTTTGAGGGCTATGTAGCTTATGGTTCTGAAGCTGGGAGGGCTGCAAGATGGCAGCCCCTCCAAGGATCTGGGCTATACATTTTGGTATCTCTGGCCCTTCCTTTCGGTTCCAAGGCATCAGTGGGGATGTGCAATTACACAATATGTTAAATTAAGGCCCTTAAACCTACAAACACGCCTCTATTTACTATAGCCTGGCACTGGACCAGGGACTGGCCACAGCATACAAGGCCACTTGGTGTCACTGACGATTATGTGCGTTTGTGTCGGACTGCGTGGCAGAAAGTACCAGAGACCAAGCTGACTAATACAAGGTTGAGATTCGATAGGACCAGCATCAGAATAGCAGGCACTTGGCGGGACAAATGACCGTAGGGGGGCCGGGAGGGAGAGGCCAGCAGGGACAAGGCATGGGCCTGGACAGAGACAGCACCCAGTACTCCTTACTGGAAGAGATCACTCTCTCTGTCTTTTAAATATGACACACCCTTCTGATGACCTAGATTACTGGGACTCCCTGCCCCAGCAGGACTGCTGAATACTAAAGTCACAGCCAAGCCAATCAGGAATTCACTCCTTTAACAAATATTTATTGGTAGGGACCTAATGGCGCTTACATTCTAGCAAGGGGAGACAGATAATAAATAAGGAAATTATTTAGTAAATTATAATAAGTAATTATAATAAGTAAATTAGTATTTATAAGTAAATTATTTATTATATTTAGTATATTGGAAGATTAAAAGCACTAAGGGAAACAGAAAAGAATGCAGGGTAAGGGGGATTGTGAATGTAAGGGGTGGGCTACAGTTTTAAATACAATGGTCAGGGTAAGTCTCATTGAGAAGATGATTTTTATTTTTTGGCCAGGACACGCAGCTTGCGGGATCTTAGTTCTCCGACCAGGGATCGAATCTGTGCCCTCTGCAGTGGAAGCGCTGAGTCCTAACCACCGGACTGCCAGGAAATTCCCAAGAAGATGATTTTTGAGCAAAGACTTTAAGGAGTGAGGAAGACAGCCATGTGGTTCCCTGAGTCAAGAGTGTGCCAGGTGGTCAGAACTGCCAGTGCAAAGACCCTGAGGTAGAGGAAGCTCAAAGAGGGCAGTATGGCTGGAGGGCAGAAAGGGAGGGAGAGAGCAGTAGAAGGTGACATCGGAGAGGTAGCAAGGGAGTTGACCAGACCACAGAAGGCTGTAAGAACTTTAATGTTCTTTGGGTAAAATGTGGAGCCATGCAGGGTTTTGAGCAGAGGAGTGATATGATCTGACTAATGCTTTTAAAAGATTAGAAGGCTGTTTCACTAATCCTGGTAAGATACCATGGCAGCTCAGACCCGAGTGGTAGCAGCAGAGGTGGTGAGAAGTGGTCACATTCTGCATAATTTCTATATCAGGATTTTTCTGGTGGATTAACTGTTGGATGTGGCAGAGAAGACTTGGGAATGGCTCCATGGTATTTGTCCTGGACAGTTGGAAGGTTGAAGTTGCTATCAATGAGATTTGGAAGGAGCAGGTTTGGGGGAAGATCAGAAGTTCAGTTTTGGACATGATAGGTTGGAGATGGTTGTGAGATGTGCTGGAGGATATGTAGACACTTGCCTACGATGAGCCTGGAGTTCAGGAGAGAGGTCTATACTGGCAATAAAAGACAAAGGCTTTGTGGCAGGATGAGATCTCTAAGGGAGGGGTGCTGACACAGAAGAGAGTCAAGATGGGGCACTTCAACTTTAAAAGATAGCCGAGAGAAGGAAACAACAAAAGAGCTGAAGCATTGACCAGGAAGGTAATTTCTTGCAAAGGAGGAGAGAGTAACTTCTCCACTGGCAGGAGGGAGACCATTGGCCAGGCTATCTTTACAGCTTGAAATGTGTGATTTGGGGTGATGTGATGTGATCCTTGTGTTTGGCTTGTGGTGGTTTCATGGAGGCTCTGGGGGTAGGGAGAGCAGCCTAGATTGTGTGTGTGTGTGTGTGTGTGTGTGTGTGTGTGTGTGTGTGTCTTTTAGCATGTTTGGATTATGTGGCTAGGTGGGCCCACATGACCCAAGAGATAGAACCTCATGACCAGGGAAGCCCCCTGGGTAAGGTTGCAGGGGCATCTCCTTCCATTTAACAGAGGGGAAAACATTTTGTTTTTCATTTTGTCAGTTGAGAGCATTTTAAAAAATAACTTCCCGGGCTTCCCTGGTGGTGCAGTGGTTGGGAGTCCGCCTGCTGATGCCGGGGACACGGGTTCGTGCCCCGGTCCGGGAAGATCGCACATGCCGCGGAGCGGCTGGGCCCGTGAGCCATGGCCGCTGAGCCTGCGCATCCGGAGGCTGTGCTCCGCAACGGGAGAGGCCACAGCAGTGAGAGGCCCGCGTACTGCAAAATAATAATAATAATAATTTCCCAATCACTTGTGGATATGAAGCTTATGAGACAGAAATGGTCTGCAAAAGCCTCTTCTGAATTCACTGTATCCAACTCTTCTTCAGAGAAGGGGTTTTTCTAAGGTGCTTATTGACTATTATGTGCTATTTTATCTTCTTTTGAAAATATTCCTTCCTCTTCATTAACGTATGCCCCCTTTATCATTTTGTTCTAAAAGGGAGAGAGCAGTAGAAGGTGCTCAAATTGAGAATTATGTCCCATCCCATTTAGAGAAATTTGTTCCCCAAACTGACTCAGCCCCGGTATCAGGACCCAAAGATTTCCTCTCCATGAAAAGTCTCCTTAATAGGAGCAATTTAAAATTACTTGGTCCCACAAACATAGAGGATATTTTTCTGTAAATTAAGATATTATCCTTCAGGTTTTTCCTGGGGTTGAACTGTGCAAAAGAATATAAATTCTTATGTTTCCTCTCCTGTGTATTTAACAATCATCATAAAGCAGCTATGTTGTGATTGGCCAGAGCTAAGAGCTGGACAAATACTGACTCATTTTATCCTCTCAACAGTCTGTGAGGTAGGGACTGTTATCATCACCATCCCCATTTTATAGATGAGGGAATGCATTACAGAGAGTCAGTTTACTTGCAAAGGACACACAGCGAGTTAGTGGCAGAGGTAGGATTCGAACCCAGCAGTTGGGCTCCAGAGCCCCTGTTTTTAATCACTTTTCTTTGCTATGCTCTGTGCCTCTTCGAGGAGTTTTCCACCAAGTGAGCTGCTCTGTTTTCTTTGCTATCCGGCACTTCTGAATCACCCTTCAAGTTCACAAAACAGCATCTGAAAAATGGGTGACCCACTCTGAAGATGATGTGGCGAGCCAATGAGACCACTGACCGTAAAACAACCAAACGAAGGGCCACACAGATGGAATCCCTCGGTCGTTTTCCTTGTATGAAGGTACTGATTGTAGCTATTGGTAGTCGAAGCACAATCAATCTAGAAGTGACTGTTTTCATACACTAAGGAATATGTCCATAGAAAGGTTAAAAATGTTTAATCTAGGATAAACAATAAGGTCTTACTGTACAGCACAGGAAACTATATTCAATATCCTTGATAAACCATAATGGAAAAGAATATGAAAAAGAATATATATATATATAAAACTGAGTCACTTTGCTGTACAGCAGAAATTAACACAACATTGTAAAGCAACTATACTTCAAAACAATTTTTTTTCAAAAGAGAGATTAAAAATGTCTAATCTATTTTTTCTCAATTTGATTTTTTAAGTGAAAGGCTCATTGCAAGCAACTGTGTTTGGATGTATTAGAAAACAGTGTCGATCAGAGGGTCGAGTCCCTAGTAAAGTCCTTCCTTTACACTCTGTCCAGCGTGACAGCAGCAGGAGCAAGCGTCCTGTTTCTGCAGGTATTTGATTCTCATCCTTTAGCCAGCATCATAGCATCTCTCCTGGCTGAACCAGCTCCGCAGTGCCCGATTTCTCTGCAGATGTTCCTACGCACGTCAAAGTCTGAGAAGTTTGCTTGTTAGACGCAGAGACTGGCTCAGCAGTCTGGGTGGTGCCTGAGAGTCTACATTTCTAACAGATGTTCAGGTGATGCTGGTCTGCCCAGCTCCATTTGTGCAGCAAAGCTGTGGTTCTCAACCTTGGCTGCTCTGCTGCAAATACTTGGGAAGCAGAAAAACACTACAGTGTAATGCCTGGGTTTTGTCTTCAGAGACTGATTTAATTGCTCTAGGGTGTGGCCTGGAAGGCGGGATTTTTCAAAGCTCCTTGGGTGAACTACTGTTCCGCCATATTTCAGACCCACTACTACAGTTGAAAACAGTGGTCCTCAAGATGTGGTCCTGGTCCAGCAGCATCAGCATCTCCGAACAACAGGTTATGTTGTTATGCAAATTCTTGGGCCCCACTCCAGACCTGAATCGGAAACTCAGGGTAGGCCCAGCATCTGTGTGGTAACAAGACTCCATATGATCTGACAATCATGCAAGTTTGAGAAACACAGGCTCATAGAATATATTTTCCATTTCTCTATCTTTCCCCTCATTTTCTCTCTCCACCCCCCTTCCTCTCTCCCCACTCCAACCCTCCAACTCCTAACTGCAAACTGTTTGAATTAGTAGTGCCATGCCAAGATACATTGATAAAAGGTCAAGAGTTTGAGGATGTGTGTGGAGAAAGCAATCCAGTTGATGCCAAAAATTAAATATTTGGGTCACCTCAAACGGGCAGTTGGTCAACTTTCAGTCTATTTAGGCATTGTGTACCCTCTACCAGAGTAAACCTGATGCAAGAAAATTTTGTAAATCCTTTAGTCATACAGATTCACATTTCTAAGTAAAACCAATAATGTCACACTGTAAGAGATGGAGGAGAAATAGGAATTGTCTTAGTACATGCTGCTGCCAATTCCATCCATTAAAATGCTCGTGCTTTAATGGATGCCAGGTAGATGTATTCAATCAGAATGTGCCTGAGCCCAGGGCAAAGCAGCACCACTGTCATTAAACCACCAGTGGGCCTCCAGGGTGATGTTCTCAAAGTCCGTGCAACTAGGTCTTCACTTCTGTCTATTTTAACTCTTCATCCCTGAGACCGTCAGTCTCGGGACACTTGAATCTCACTGCCCTTCACATTGAGGAAGAGGTGAACATTCATGAAGGACAGGCTGGCTGGCTGCCCTGGCAGCTCAAGGAGGCAAAGCAGTTCCTGTTGGGGAGTTTCCAGTCCAGGAGGAGGAGGGGTACAGCGCACAGAAAAGAAGGGAGACCTAACATGAACACATGGTCACTGGCAAGCTGTTTACTACTGGGGAGAGTCTCGTAGGCCTGGTCCCAGGGGGAAGAAGGATACATCTTACCTGGGTTCTGCCTAAGGGCATTAATATTAGGCTTCTTTCTTTTTAAACTGTGGATGTATGCCCCAAAGTAGGATTACTGGATCATATGATAATTCTATTTTTAATTTTTTGAGGAACCACCGTACTGTTTTCCGTAGCTGCTATAACATTTTACAGTTGGCCCTCCATATCTGTGGGTTTTGCATCATTGGATTCAACCAACCATGGATCAAAAATATTAGAAAAAACTTCCAGAAATTTCGAATAAGCAAAACTTGAATTGGCTGCATTTACATTGTATTTACAACTATTGACATAGCATTTACATCATATTAGGTATTGTAAGTAATCTGGAGCTGATTTAAAGTATGTGGGAGGATGAGTGTAGGTTATATGTAAATAATATGCCTTTTTTTTTTTTTTTTTTTTTTTTGTGGTACGCGGGCGTCTCACTGTTGCGGCCTCTCCCGTTGCGGAGCACAGGCTCCGGATGCGCAGGCTTAGCGGCCATGGCTCACGGGCCCAGCCGCTCCGCGGCATGTGGGATCTTCCCAGACCGGGGCATGAACCCGTGTCCCCTGCATCGGCAGGCAGACTCTCAACCACTGTGCCACCACGGAAGCCCATAGCAGGCAAACTTTTAAACCAAAATTCAGATTACTCCCATCTTACAACCTTCACATGACTTCCCATGACGTGTAAAATCTAAACTCCTTACCAGGAGGAACCAAAACTTCATCTCTCAGTATCCTTTCTTCGTCCATAGTGCTCCAGCCACGTTGACCTCTTTTTTGCTCTCCAGGCTGGTCCCTCTTCCCCAAAGGCTTTTTACTCACACATCCATCCAATTATTTATTCTGCACATACTTATTGAGATCCTACTATGTGCTGGGCTCTGTTATAGGCACTGGAGATACAGCAGTTAACAAACACTCATGCTGAATCCCTTCTGACTTTTAGCTGAGAGGCCTTTCTCTAAATTGGTTCTCCTTCTCCTCCCTGCCCCCCAGTCTCCAACCTTTTACTCTGCTTTACTGCATTCATAGATTTACCTTAATTCTTCATTTTGTTGGCCTGTATATTATGTGTCTCCTGCGCCAGACTTTAAGCTACAAAAATCAGAGACCCAGACGACACTGGGTGGGGGAGCTGGGGGTGGCCCTCAATATATATTTCTTGAAAGAATAAACTGAGCTTAGTTGATAATTTTCTGAGAGGACAGTACTGCTGTGTAGCAAAGGATCTCTTTTAGAGGACAAAGTGGTCAGTCACCTTTCTGAGCCCTGGACATTGCTGTAGATTGGGATGTCAACAAATCAGCATTTAGAAGGTTAAACTTGTGCTAAACACAGAATAAAGTATTGTAGCTATAATTTCATGGTTAAAAGCAAACAGAATTTCTGAGGACGCTGAACTTGTTTTTTCTCCTCTTTTGATCTAATCCTTCCCAAAAGAAATAGGGAGATAAGAAACATAGTTTCTTGACATACAGATGGCCAACAGGTACATGAAAAGATGCTTAACATTGCTAATTATTAGAGAAATTTAAATCAAAACTACAATTAGATATCAACTCACACCAGTCAGAATGGCCATCATTAAAAAGTCTATAAATAACAAATGTTGGAGAGGGTGTGGAGCAAAGGGAACTCTCCTCCTCTGTTGATGGGAATGTAAGCTGGTACAGCCACTATGGAAAACAGTATGGAAGTTCCTAAAAAAAACTAAAAATAGAGTTGCCATATGATCCAGCAATCCCATACCTGGGACATATATCCAGACAAAACTTAATTCAAAAACATATATGCACCCCTATGTTCATAGCAGTACTATTCACAGTAGCCAAGACATGAAAACAACTGAAATGTCCATTGACAGATGAATAGATAAGGAAGATGTGGTACATATATGCAATGGAATACTACTCACCCATAAAAAAGAATGAAATAATGACATTTGCAGCAGCATAGATGGACCTAGAGGTTATCATACTAAGTGAAGTAGCTCAGAAGGAGAAAGACAAATACCATATGATATCATTTATATGTGGAATCTAAAATATGACATAAATGAACTTATCTATGAAACAGAAACAAACTCACAGACATAGAGAACAGACTTGTGGTTGCCAAGGGGGAAGGGAGTGGGGGAGGCACGGAGTGGGAGTTTGGGATTAGCAGATGCAAACTAGTATATATAGAATGAATAAACGACAAGGTCCTACTGTATAGCACAGGGAACTATATTCAATATTCCTGTGATAAACCACAATGGAAAAGATTATAAAAAAGAATATATGTATAAGTGAATCACTTTGCTGTACAAAAGAAATTAACACAACATTGTAAATCAACTATACTTCGATTTAAAAAAAAGGAAATGTACCTTCTTGTGTCACCTGAGAGCAAGAATCCTACTTGCTCTGGTATGTTAGAAAGTGAAAGAAATTATTTCCTCTCAATAACTAGCTTGTACTTTTTCTACTTATGGATATGACTGACTGATTCAAAGTCATTGACTTAATGTAGAGAGTTGTTAGATTCCATTACTTTTCTGGATAAAAATGCTTTTAAAATGTGAGTCAATCCAGGTTTAACCAAAAGGAAGAGGGGCTGCTTCCCAAATCATCCCAGTTTTCAATGGTCATTTGATTAAATGTAGCCACTTATGTTACCGCTCGCTGCCCAAATTACAAATGTGCCTCTACCACATTTATGTCACCCAAGTATACTGATATTTGTGAGGCCTTTTCACCACTTTCTTCCTTTGGGTTCACAATCCAAAAGTATTTGCTCCCAGTCGATGAGTTTAATATGAACACATATTTGCAAGGTTACCTCATAGTCAAGCACAAGGTAAATGGATGTGTCCTTATTAAAAAAACCCCAATGCCATACTATCACTTTACACCATTAAACTTGCCCAAATTACGTTTCATATCTTTCCTGAATGTACGATCCTAAATTACTACTTCTTAAACAAAGTAAGAATGTCAGAATCGTTTGTCCTGTGTGAGAAAAATCGTGTGAATTCTATTATTTTATCAGACTTTGTTTTCATTCAGTTTCAGTCTCCTGCTACACATTCAAGCTAAACTGTTTTTTAGTACGTTCTCCTGGCCTCTTACCCATGAAAGGATCAGATACTACAGTGATTATCTTGCAGAGGCTCATTCATTGTTTTTGGAAACAGGCCACAGATGAAGTAACAATAACCGCACTGACAAAATAAAAAAGCTAAACCAGCAATACGGTATTATGACAACAGATCACGTCTTGATTTGAAAAAGAAGAGGTGGTATTCTGGCTTTTCTGACTTTGTATATACAACGTAATTTCCCTGGACATTCTGCTCCTATCTACCACCAATAAATCTTCATCCAAGAAAGATGGTTCAAAGTTTTCCCCAAGGATCTTCAGGAATGACTGAGTGTAGTTGACAATACATGAGAAATTTTATTTCAAAAGTAAATATTTCCATTATACTTCCTTAGGGGATACATGAGGTCAGGATATGTTATACAATTTTGCTTCATGGCATATAATCTGCTAATTTTCACCACGATTATTTCTCTTCAAAACATATTAGAGTCCTTGCCAGAATGTTCCCTACAAGATGGCCTAGAGTAACTAAAAATGAAAAGCAACCCGAGTGTCCAACACCAGGGGATTGGTTGAATACAACACGATGTACACATATCGGTGGATATGATGCAGCCATTAAAATGATGCTATAAAATATATTTATTAATGTGGAAAGCTATTCACTTCATATTGTCTACTGAAGAGAACATATTAATTAATAATTTATATTATGACAAATAGGAGAAATAACATTATGGTTATAATATATAAAATTATGTATGTATTATAATGTAGGAGACATTATATTTTATAATGTGTTAATATACATTACATGCACATATTATTTCTTTGGTAATGCTTTTCCGGACCTCAGATTATATCATGCTCTCCTATCAAATACTCTCCTAACATCCTGTATTTTCCTTTAATAGCACTTATCAGAGTTGTAAATGAACGTTTCATTGCCTAGTTGTTGATTTTGTCTTTCCACCTGAATATAATCCGCTGGAGAGCAGGGGCATGCCTGTCTTATACACTCTGCTATATCTAACTTAATCTAGGTTTTGATAAGTAGCTCAAAATCTATTTGTTGAATGAAAGTATTAGTGAGCGACTAATTAATATGCACAGAAAAAAATCTGGACATATATATATATATAAATGTTAACAATGGTTTCTCTGTGGACAGTGGGATTACAGGTGATTTTTCCTTTCTTAATTTTCTAATTTTCCTACAATGGTTATGTACTTTTTTAATAAAAATGACTTGATAGAATTTTAAAACTGGAAATTGTTTTAGTTGGCTTTTGCTGTGATAATGCTTCAATCGGTTCCAAAATATCAAGTGTTACAACAATATGTCTTCATTTCTTGCTCAGTGTCTGCAGGTCAGCTGTGGTAGCTCTCTTCCAGACTCCAGGTCAAGTTCAGGTCTTGTCCATTAGTCTTCTCCTACAGGGAAACAGGCAGAAGAATTAGTTCCTACTTGGACATACTGTTCTCATGGCAGAAGGACGAAGCACAAGAGGATGAACAGAAACACGTGACACCTTTTAAAACCTCTGCTCAGGATCCACACTATCCTCTATGCCCACCTTCTACTGGCCAAAACAAGTCACATAGCAAAGCCCAAAGACAATGGGGCCAGGATGTATATCTGCCTCTGTGAGGCATGGTCAGTCTTATGATAATGGGCAAAAATGTATTATTACAGAGAGCAAACAAAGCTTTGGGTCCCATAATCCAATCTATCACAATACTTAATACTTTCTAATAAATAAGGTCCATTTTATGCTAGCAAAGTCGAAGTCTAAAAGTCAGAATCACAAATAATACCAAGTTCTGAAAACAAGGGCCGAATCCCTGAGCCAAAGAACAGCTTTTCAAAAACACGTATGTCGGGCTTCCCTGGTGGCGCAGTGGTTGAGAGTCCGCCTGCCGATGCAGGGGACACGGGTTCGTGCCCCGGTCCGGGAAGATCCCACGTGCCGCAGAGCGGCTGGGCCCGTGAGCCATGGCCGCTGAGCCTGCGCGTCCGGCGCCTGTGCTCCGCAACGGGAGAGGCCACAGCAGCGAAAGGCCCGCGTACCGCAAAAAAAAACAAACAAAAAACCCATCATCTCCAGGTGGAGCATGACTGTCCCAGCAGAATAAATTTCTCTGGCTTCCGTATTCCCACAGTTCTGGATTGTTACCTCTGTAAGGGCACTTAGCTCTTCGCTTTGGGATTTATCCCTGAGCAACGACTCTGTCAAATGGGCCAGGAGTTCCCCTAGGGCAGGACTCCTTCTTCTTCCCCAATGCGCCCCCAGGATCCAGGCCCTTGTCCAGCAGAAGGAGAATATGCGATTCATGTTTGTTGAGTGAATAAATGAATTCTATTATACGGGTGAGGAAATCAAGGCTCAAAGAGATTAGCTAACTTAGTTAAGCTGCACACACATTGACTCATTTTCCTTTTAATTTGAGAAATACTTGCATACAAATTAAATCTGCTAAAATAAGAATAAGAGAGAATTAAAAATAAATTGAAAACATGTAAAGGACTCAGCTTATAAGTGATGAGCCAGGACCTGTAGCCAGGCTTTCTGAATATAAGCTCAGTGTTTTTCCACTGCCCCAGGCTCTTACCAAAAGTGGGAATATGTCATCTGTGTTGACTAGCAGAGACTTATTTCTTATTTCTTGTTTAGGTGACTTCAATCTTAAGGGTTGAACTATAGTACGCTGGGAGCAGCATGTTTTCCCACTAATATTTCGCTACAGACACAGCCATGAAATCTATGGCTTCTGTCCAATGAACCCCTCCAGTCACCGCAATTGCACAATGAAGCAAATGTAATGTGTCAACAAAATGGCTCAGAACACAGAACGGAGCTGTAGCACTGACAGCCACAGAAAGAAATGAGATACCAAGCGAGTGTGTCCCACTGACAGCACTCTGAGCAAGCAGACCAGCGCGTTTATCTGGCGGCCACTTGGCTCCCAGAAAGCAGCTGGCCGACATGAGTTGGCAGTACTCCCTCGGGCCATGCTTATTCCTGGTGGCATTGGGCAGGATGCCAGGCATCACCCTCTGTATGTGAGACAACAGGGCAAGGTGCCCAAGGGTTAGAGACAAAAACATCTGTCGGAGTCACCGAGTTGTTGGTTGCCTGAGTTCACCCACAGAGAAAGCCAGGGAGTCAACTGCCAAGACATTTCCAGGATGTGTCCTGTCCCTGTGAGGGACACTGCGAGCTCCAGAACCCGAGTCCAAAGGTCAGCCAACATGACAACAGATGCAAAAGCCTCTCTGTCAGCATCTTCCGGCAGA
Source organism: Monodon monoceros (assembly GCF_005190385.1). Classification (NCBI taxonomy): domain Eukaryota; kingdom Metazoa; phylum Chordata; class Mammalia; order Artiodactyla; family Monodontidae; genus Monodon; species Monodon monoceros. The sequence continues at coordinate 51,363,970 of NW_021703785.1, read as the reverse complement.
CAAGGGTTGGGGGCAGAGGCACATCCCCTCCTGACTCAGGCTAAGATGGAAAACGCCAGGTTTGAATCATTTCTAAATGACAGCCAAGCAACTGGTGGAAAAGTAAACAAAAAGTCCATCATAATTTCTTCTCATGTTGTCTCTTCAACAAGACACCGAGTAAGAGCTTGATGGATTTTTTCCACAGAAAATACTGGTTCTGAGTGCAAAATTTCCTATTTTGTTTTCTTTTGTTGGTTTTTATGGACTTAGAACACTTCAGGGACACAAGAGTCCATAAAGGTCATCTCCACCAGTCCCCTGATGCACGCACGGAATGGCCTCGGTCTTTCTGCTGAGTTAGAAACTCCTCTCGGTTATAACAAATTCAGATGGGGTGGGTGTCAGCTAAGACTAATTAGCTCACCTTCCTGACAGGAACCTAAGTATCAGAATCATATTCCTCACTAGTGACCACCCAAGCTACTTTGCCATTTGGTGCACTGTTTTATTTTTCTTAGTCAGAATTTATTCCTATTTCTCATGATACCCATGCCTCAATTACGATCTGTGGGAATAACGTGATCATTTGGAGGATAAAAGCAATATGACCAACTTGTTTCCAAAATACATGAGGCATTGTCTTAGTCTGTTTGCACTGCTATAACAGAATACCGCAGGCTGGGTGGTTTATGAACTACAGAAATTCATTTCTCACAGTTCTGGAGGTTAAGTCCAAGATCAAGGCACCAGCAGATTCGATGTCTGGTGGGAACCCACTTCCTGGTTCATAGACGGCCGTCTTCTGGCTGTGTCTCCTTCGGCTGTGTTCTCAAATAGCAGAAGGGGCAAGGAAGTGCTCTGTGGTCTCTTTTATAACAGCACTAATCCCATCCATGAGAGCTCCACCCTCACGACCTCAGCACCTCCCAAAAGCCCCACCTCTGAATACCATCTCATTGGGGATTAGATTTCAACATATGAATTTGGGGGAAACACAAACACCAGTGCATAGCAGGCACCATGCTGGGTACCAGGGCTATCATGCTGAATAAAAGCCAACACTTTCCCTCAGAAAACAGTCTAGCTGGAGATCTTCATGCATCAAATCGACGCGCTCTGAATGTAGGGAAGGTGTAGAAGCTCTAGCGTGGTGACATTTAGAGGTGGTAGGGCAGACCCCGTGACCACTCGGGCTTTCGAGAAAACCCAGCACTTGCCTTAGAGAACTCGGTGAAAACATGGTTTTAACTAACACATATCTTTAGCTGGTTATCTACTTTTAATCACTCACCTTAAGTCTGGCTAGAAATTCTTGAAGATTAAAAGGGTTAGCCATCACAATACAATAGCAGGGTTTACTCATTGGCTAATCAACCATTGTAAAGCTCCTCAAGGGAAGAGTACCATTTGCAAACAGCACCTCTGACATAAGGAGCCATATCCGGATCGTAAGCCCGAGGCTGGTTGTAGCCTGTAAGGTTGGTTGCTGCAGGTGAAGCCCTCACACTGGACTGTGTCATTGTGATGGAAACCTAAAATGGGATTTAACTTGGTCAGCGTAACTTTTATTTTAATCATTCCCAGTTCAGTATCATTGGCATGATCTCTATATTATGCCATTCAGCACATCTTTTCCCCTTGTTCTTTCATCTGTATAATTTAGAATTCATTTTCCTAATGAGCATTCAGCTGTATGAATCTCAGTAGCATCGCTAAGATGGTAGACACATCCTGAAAAATCTGCATGTAGTTGACGGAGACATTCCATTCAGAGCTAGTGAGTTTCACAGGAAGCTAGCTGTTGGGTTAAAAAAACATATAGGCCAAACATACAATGACATCAGGCCTCCTTCCCTGACGCCAGCTCAGTGTTTGATGTGGTGACATTCTGAAGCCATGTGATGCCAGTCTCAGTTGCAATGATTCACATTGTTAACCTTTGGAAATGCTGAACATACATGAATGACCCTAAATGCTACCCAGCTGTACAAGAAACACTATTTGTAAATAGTCTCTTCCCTGGTATAGTATTTGAACTTGAAGAAAGTTACTCAGCAATTTAGGCAGTTCAACAGTCCGTAAAGTAACTACGGTCACAACTTGCATGCGGCTTTACCTTACCACTTTTGCTGCTAACGAACCGCAATCAGCATTTATCCTAAAATATCATTAGTCTCACGTTCCTACTTAAAAAAGAAATGAATCAGAAACAACAGCTTCAAGGTTTAAAGGCCCAGTTCCCCTCATGTAACTACCCCCATCGCCCAGATGGAAGAAATCCTTAGAGGGTCCATACAACATAACATTTGAAGTCTCACACACTTTCCTATCATGAAACTACAGAGAACATTTGGAATAGGAGGTTGACACCATCCTGAAATCATGTGTTGTCTTTTCAGAATAAAATATGAGAACTGCTACTGTAGTTCTAATGCTGTTAGACTTCTAGCCCCTACGTTCAGAAAAGCCACACGTGGTAGCATTTGTCTGGAAAATGATTTTCTGATATAGATTCAAAAGGAAAAAGATTTTGCTAATATCTGTTTTACATTTTAACTCAAGTACAATAGAAAAATGAATGGCCATGCACCATGCAACACATGAGAGTGTTCAGTGAGTCATTTCAACAGAGATGGTGGTGGAGGGTCATTTATAGTTTCTTTTATTAACATTTCTAAGCCTAATTCCATAACAAGTAAGACAGTAAATAATTTACCCAAATTAGTTCTTTATTGCATTTTCTCCACACATCTATTATTCTCGAAAGACCAATCAGCTTGATACTACATTCTTCCCACTTTGAGATGCCTCTAATCCACAGACTTCCTATAAGGTATTTTAATTTTAAGCATATGGTGATCTCCAGATGTCTTCACCACTGTATATCTCAATAGCCACCTGGTGTTGGCTGAGTGCTTCCTCTGTGTCAGCCATTACGCTCAGCACTTTACAGACCAGATCTTATAATCTCATTCCAGCCCAACTATTTTGTATATTATTGTATTCTATGTTATATTCAGTTGTGATTTGATTATTAGTCTCGTTTCCCAGATGATGGCGTCACAGAGATTTTAATAAGCATTCTGCAGCCCGACAGTAAGTATATGACAGATTTGGGGATTGAGACCCAATTTTAAGTGGCTGTGAGATATCCAAACATTGCACCCCTACCCTGTGTGACCTCTTGGTAGCAATTTAACCACCCTCACATGTCTTCTGGTACAAAAAATACTATGTAACTCTCTTTAATTTGTCTCATTTTGGCCCAGAGATTGGGATGTGGTAGCAAAGAGGTCAGTTGCTCATTCGACAAATGACACTTTTAAATTGGGAAAGTTGAGTTAGTGCTGCTGCCATGGCAACTGACCAGGAGCATTTGCTGGTAGTTAAGAAGCTGCTGGGATCCCCAAACGTTAGCAGCCTTGCTTAAATGAAGCAAGATATTTTAAAGTCACAAAGTTGAAACTGCATCCTAATCACAGAGACTATTTTCAACATGTTTGATGTTTTAATGTAATTTGAATTTGATTAAATCACTGGTGGAGATAAATATATAGGTCACATGAAACTAAATAATCAGTGTGACTCAATTTTTAACTGGTGGGCTTTACTTTTGGGGTCAGAAACAAGATAGAAGAATCCAAAGGTAAATTAAATAACATTGAGATACAGGAAAGGGGTGCTGAAGTTCACTTGGCTCCAAAGATAGCTAATTTATTTAGGGAAATGAGATCTTGAGACAGCATTTTAATCAAGAGTCTTCCAGTTGCAGTGACAGAAATACAAACTGAGCTGACTTAACTTAAAAAACGGCTTTACCAGCTCATGTAACTGAAAAGGTGAGGAGGTAAGTCTGGCTCGTCAGAATGAGAAGGTTCACACATTATCCTCAGGAATCTGTTTCCCTTCACTTCCCAGGTCTGCTTTCCTTCGTACTGACTTCCTTCTCAGCCAGGTGCTTTCTCTGTAGCAGGGCACGTGATCCCCAGCCACTCCATCCCATCAGCTTAATAACCATAACAGAAATAAAGTTCTTCTGAAGACTTCTGCAAAGATCTCAGGACAGGCTCCCCTTGGCTCACTTAGAGTCACATGTCTACCCCAGATCCACCAACACTGTAGGAGAGGAGGGAATTGTCTGACTCTGAACCTCGTCAGATAGCCACTTCTGGAATACTGGGGGACACTGGGAGAAGGAAAGGAAAATCAGGCTACTATTATCTAAAGAAGGAAGAAACCATATTTGCAGAAACAACAGATTCTAGGGTCAGGAAGAAAACCATTCTGAGGTAATAATTCAGTTTCTGCCAGATAACTGACTTTATTTCTTTGACACGTTTTAAGTTACATGTCTCCGATAAGTCTCTGAGCATCTCATACAGAGAATAACCACTCTGCAGAATTAGGCATAGAAATAGGGAGCACGGTCCCTCCTCTACCCATGCCAAACATCCCCACCAGGTCCCTGCAATTCCACCATTAGAGTCTAATTCCTTTGCATCTTGAAAATGTTTCAGATTTTAAGACTCTTCTATTAAAATGCAAGTGCCCTTATAGAGAAGCTGTACCTTAAACCTTTACCAACTGTTTGAGGCTTTGAAATGGAGTGATAGGAGAGAGTGAGAGGGTGCTGAAAAGAGAGGTTGAAACACACTGAAGAAAAACTGCCAACCACAAGTTCACTGACTGATGACTAGGGCAGCCATCTTTGAATCTGATGGCTGGTAACAATGGATACATACACTCATATGTATATATAATTTTTATTATAAATAACTGTTTTGGTACAAAAATAATACATGTTCATTTTAGAAAATTTGAAAGATGTAAATAAATTAAAAGAATATAAAAATCAACTGTTCCTCCCCAAAACCATAATTCCAGTCTAATTATGAGAAATTCCAACAATAGGGCATCCTACAACATATCTGCCAGGACTCCTCAAAACTGACAAAGTCAATGAAAACCATAAATGTCTGAGAAACTGTTGCAGCCAAGAGGACCCTAGGAAGACATCATGACTAAATGTAATGCGGTCTCCTGAATAGGATCCTGGAACAGCAGAATAACATTAGATAAAAAAGACATATGAACAAAATATGGACTATAGTTAATAATAATGCTTCAGCATTTGTTCATTAACTGTAACAAATGTAAGAGGTAATAATAGCTCATGTATACTTGTGTAAGATGGTAATAATAGAGGAAAGTGGATGTGAGGTATATGGCAACTCTACTATCTTCTCAATTTTCTGCAAATCTGAAACTGTTCTAAAACTAAAGTCTTTAATTTTTTTTTTTTTTTTTTTTCGCGGTACGCGGGCCTCTCACTGTTGTGGCCTCTCCCGTTGCGGAGCACAGGCTCCGGACGCGCAGGCTCAGCGGCCATGGCTCACGGGCCCAGCCGCTCCGCGGCATGTGGGATCTTCCTGGACCGGGGCACGAACCCGTGTCCCCTGCATCGGCAGGCGGACTCTCAACCACTGCGCCACCAGGGAAGCCCCTGTTTCCCATTTTTCAATACTAATAAACAACGATTTAGGGTTTTGTCCTTGTGTTTTGTTTTACAAAATAGAGTCCTGTCACACATGGTATTTTACATACTGCTTAAGTCACTCACAGTACCTTGTAAATATTTCTCCAAGTCTGTGAACATGAGCTACAACATCGAGCCCAAATCTGGACCCTCGTCAATAGCTGCATCTGTTAGCTAGCAGTCCTCAAATTTCTTTTAAGTTGGGACTTTGTAAAAACCATGAAAGAATGTAGAATTACATCAGGAATTAAGTACAATTTATTATCAGATGAACTTAAGCATGAATTTATATTAAACAGCCCACAGCCGGAATACTCATTTAATAAAGAAGTAACTGTCTTCTTAACTAGCAAGATCTCCCCAGTTAAGAGATGAACCCAAGAGCCGGTTCTCTGCCCTGGTTCTGATTTTTTTTTGACCTACTTCTGAGGTCATCTGTTGGTCCCTGTTGTAGTCCATCTGTGCCTACAAAACACAATGAACATCATTAGATGGTATCAGGATTTACCTACAAATTTCAGAGAATTCCTAGCCTTTCTGCAATTACTCAAAGGTTGATTTTTTTTTTTTAAGCACAGAATCTTTATTTCCTTGGTTCTAACCATGTCTATTTTTATTTGCTACTTCCTTGGTTTTAACCACCCTATTTCCTTGGCTTTAACTGTGTCTATTTTTATTTACCACTTTATAGATTCCAATTGTATAGTGAGATAAGCTATATAGAGCACTCAGCATGGCACACGGTAATTACGCTGTAAGTGTTATTGGTTGGTATTCTCTATACAAATGCTGCAAACACAGAATCCACAGAATGACAGCTCTAAAAGGTCTCACTGTGGTAGGAGAAAGAGTGTTAAAGCTTCTCCTAGCTTTTGGCAGGAAAGGATCAATTTCTGGGCTGTGCAGTTCCTAAAGGACCTCCAACTTCTCTGCTTTGTAGACATCAGTTGCTCTATATGTATTTTTCATGTATCACAATATCCCTCCCCAACAGTTATAATTACAGTTAAAAAGAAAACATTTTGCAGCCTCACCAGGTTCCTTCTGTAGAAGGTTAATCTTAAGGATATGCATGTTGTATTCGCCATCTGAACAGTAAACTGGGTTTCAGACTTACAGACATACAAGAAATGTGTACATCGATTACACAAGTTATATTCTAGCTGTGCCTTCCTTATCTGATTTGTGACCTGGGCATTAAAAATCATTTGCAATATCCCTGTTTATACAACAATTTTGGAAAGATTGAGATAACAGTAATTAAGCTCTAGTGAGTAAAAAGCCTTCAGAAGAAGTACTGTAGTGTGGGCACCTCGCTTATTAACATAATGCTGGTTTTGCCACTGTAGTATTTAAATATGAAAAGGGTAGGGCTTCCCTGGTGGCGCAGTGGTTGAGAGTCCACCTGCCGATGCAGGGGACACGGGTTCGTGTCCCGGTCCTGGAAGATCCCACATGCCGCGGAGCGGCTGGGCCCGTGAGCCATGGCCGCTGAGCCTGCGCGTCCGGAGCCTGTGCTCCGCAACGGGAGAGGCCACAACAGTGAGAGGCCCGCATACCACAAAAAAAAAAAAAAAAGGCTCTGTTTGCACAGTTTGCTATTTCTCAAACCCTGTGTTTAAGTTTTTTTTTTTTAAACAACTATTCCTATTTCCATTTATTATTTGCTACCAACCAATCCTCAGACATGGCTATCTGTGTTTATTCAGCCACCCCATTTGGCAGTCAGCCCATTTGGACTCCAATCTCTGTGGGTTATTAGTTACTTAAGCACTTGGTCCTACCTGAGTTCTCCTCCTGTTTCTATCATGCTCTCTATTCTTTCTGGGAAAAACGTCATACAAATCTCTACTTCGCATCTGATTAAACAACATGGCGGAGCCATATCGTCTGCTCCCGCCTTGGGGTGAGTGAGTGGCCTCCACCCTGCGGGAATCCGCTGCCCACTGGGTTCTTAGAGGCCCCCAGGGAGATGCTGGCTGGGCCTGCTCTGGCTCTGCTCCTTCACACGAAAGAGGTCCCAGAGCAAACTGGGAAAACAGACAAAGTCGATCCTGGGTCCACTAGGGTGACTCCTGACTGCTTAAATCCATCAGTGCTCCTCTGGACAGCACAAGATTTTACTGTTCTCCCTTCTTAGAATTTAGTGTTCCCATAGTCTCATCCTGCAGCCTTGACCTGACCAATTCATGCTAATGTGTGAATGAAAAGGGACCTATTATCCTACTCAGTAAAGAGAGCTGCACCTTAACAAAAGCCTTCTGGAGCTAATGTTGGAACCGAAAGGAAAACCTCTAAAAAGAAGCGATTTTCTAACTCTAAGAAGACTGCTGGAGGATAGGTGTTTGAGGCAAATAAAGCTCTCAGCACCTCTGAAATTATAGGAGGTAAGCAGTTCTTTATTCTTCCTTAGGGCAGGCCAGTCCTTACAAAGCAGATATGTCATTGTAGGATGTGTCACTAGATGCAAAGTGGGGGAAATTGGGGAGAGTTAATCTTATGTACATTAAGCTGAAGGGAGAGATAATCAGTAAGTATCTAATTTACTGCTTTTGCCTTGGAGGAAAGAAAGGGGATGAACATTTACTGAAACTCAACCATGGGCTAGCCATCATACTAAGATCTTCATATGCACCATCTCATTCATCCTAGGAATAGCTACTGTTTAGTAAGTGCTTGCTTTGCATCATATCCTGGAGTAAGAGTTTGAAATATATTACTTAGTTGAATCCTCCTAATAAGCATATAAATAATCCTATAGTTTCCTAAAATACTATGTAAGTATTATTCTCTCTCCTTTTTCCAGCCGGGAAGCAAGAGTTGGGGAGTCAACTTAGTACCACGCAGCTAGTCAGTGACAGAGTAGGAGTCAGACTTTGATCTAAGTCCAAATTCTGTGCTCTTAACATAGCCCTTTAAGATAACTGTATGGTCCCATTTTTCAAGTAAGAAAACTGAGATCAGAGAAATTAAGTAACTTGCTCTGTGTCTCGTCAGAGATGCACCCAGCTTCTTCAAACCCAGGTCTACCAGAACATAAAGCCCATGTGCTCCCTCCTGCTGACCCTTGGTGGGAGCTGAAGAGATACTATCCTCCCAAAGACCTTTGTGTAAGTACGTGGGTAATTCCAATATAAATAATGTGGGTGAAAAATCAAAAAATATGTACAGAAAGCACAATGACCCGTCCTTAAAATAAAAACTGATCTAAATGTCTGGGGTCTCATTTCTGTGAATAATATAGTATGCTGGTCCCTGAATGTCTTTCTCTCAATTTCACTGTCACCACACTTCAGGGTAGGATGAGGAAAGACTCGGGTGTTGAAGGAGGGCTCTGACTATATTTGCTGCAGGTAATTGCTCATGTTGTTTATTCTGATGAAATAAAGAACAGTAGGAGTGAGGAAGGTAGAAATGAGAGACAAGCAAATGTTGAAATGAATGAAAAGCCACGTCTAGGGGTGTCAGTACAACATTTTTCTAGAGGATGAGGTTGGCGAGGGTGGGAGGGAGGTGGGCAATTGAGGAAAGAATAAACTTGAGAGGGAGTTGGAGAAGAGACGGAGAAACAGATCAGAGACAGAAACAGGCTTCCAACAACTCTGTCACAGGAGGAAACACCAGCAAGGGTTTATCTCTTTTTCTTTAATGTCTTTATTTTTTTTCTTTATTTTTTTATTGGGGTATAGTTGTTTTACAATGTTGTGTTAGTTTCTACTGTACAGTCAAGTGAAGTAGAGTTCCCTGCGCTACACAGCAGGTTCTTATTAGTTATCTATTTTATACATATTAGTGTATATATGTCAATCCCATCTCCCAATTCATCACACCACCCTCCCTGCTACTTTCCCCCCTTGGTGTCCATATGTTTGTTCTCTACATCTCTGTCTCTATCTCTGCCTTGCAAACCGGTTCATCTGTACCGTTTTTCTAGAGTCCACATATGTGCGTTAATATACGATATTTGTTTTTCTCTTTCTGACTTACTTCACTCTGTATAACAGTTTCTAGGTCCACCCATGTCTCTACAAATGACCCAATTTCTTTCCTTTTTATGGCTGAGTAATATTCCATTGTATATATATATGTACCACATCTTCTTTATCCATTTGTCTGTTGATGAACGCTTAGGTTGCTTCCATGACCTGGCTATTATAAACAGTGCTGCAATGAACATTGGGGTGCATGTGTCTTTTTGAATTATGGTTCTCTCTGGGTATATGCCCAGTAGTGGAATTGGGTTTATCTCTTTCTCCAGAGGTTTCACTGGGGAGCTGCTGATTCTCTGTTCTCTCTGAGGGTGGCTGGTGACCTTGGCCTGTACTTCCTGGGGTTGAATTCATGACCTCATTTGCCTGATCCCCCTCCGCCTCTGTAACCTAGGTTGGGAGCATGTAGGTACCAGCAGAGCCTCCGTGAATTCAGCACAGACGTTTATGGGAATGACCATGTTGGGGGAAAGGTGATGGCCAGGGGAAAGAGCATTGGTCTGGGGACCAGTAGACCTAGTTCCAATCTCAGCTCTAACACTGAAAATTGAACTCTGCAGTTCCTTGGTTTCCCTAATTGTAACATGGGTATATTGTGCCAGCTTCCTAAGGTTGGAGAAGTAAATGTGGAAATGTACATGAGACCATCTCATACAACACCTGGCATGTGGGACATTTACGCTCCTTCATCTTGTGTAGGGCATTTTCATAAGAGGATATCAATTCTCCCTACCTTGGCTTTAAATTATGACTAATTATTTAACCTCCTCCCATAGAGTTTAGGCAAAAACTAAAGTCCTCTTCAGAATCCATATCAAATTATTTTTCATATTTTCATGATTCCAAATCTTAAACTTTTAATCATGGTTTTGATCTGGAGAAACATCCCAAAATCATTCAGCACAAAACCTGGTAGATAAATGATAATTTTTTGTTTGTTTAAAAATACAGATTGAAGGAAAACAGGAAGGAAGGGAGGGGATGGGTGGAAGGGAAGGAAAGAGGAAGACAAAAAAAATGCCCTGAGCACCTGACTTTCTTGGGTGACTCAACTGATATAATATTAGTCCAAGAAGGACTTTCTAAAAACGGCTTCATTGCCTCTGCAAGGGTAAGATATAGACTGTGGCATGCTTATCTCTATTGTTTTCTCTGGGTTCACAAGATATCTTGAGAAATAGCACAGAAACACCACTCTGAAAAATGAAGTAAGAAAAGCAGATTCAAATGCTGGTTATATGTGCAACACTTGGCATCGCTTAACCTCTCTGAGCCTTAGTTTCCCCAGCTCTTCATCTGTAAAATAACTGGATTGATTTTAAGGATCTTTTGGACTCCCCCACTTTGTGGTTTCTGCCACTTTCCTTTCTCCTCAGAGAAGCAACGTGACTTCCACTGACCCATAGATGCAAAGGTGGATTTCCCAGGAAGTAATGAAGCTTTAGATTCAGGGCCACTTACCTGCACAGGGCCCTTCTTGGGTCTTGGGATGAGAGGCTGTGTTCACATCTTTTGGTAAAATTTGCCAAAGTAGATATTCTTATATTCCTTTTCTTAAAGAGGACCCTCAAGATCGTTTAAAGCCCAAACTTCACAAAATCTCGATTTGTGTTGTACAGAGGATGTATTTCTTGACAAACCCACTAATAAAAATCAGAGTTCATGAAGAGTAGACAAAACCATCGAGTGATCAAGAAAAGTCCAGAAGCTCATTTAAAAAGCAGCCACTTCCGACTTCCCGCACCTCTCATCTCCCATTCAGCTTGTCCTGCTTTTTCAGAGCAAGAGGCTGAGACCTTGGACAGTGCAATGGCTGATGCAAATTTACAACCTGTATTGAAGTTATAAAATACACTCCTGATAATAGGGTACTGTTCTCTACCCCAGTAACAGGGGCACCCAAAACCCTGAAAACACGTGGTGATCTACTTTACGAATAAGAAATCGCAAATGGTGCAGAACCACCAATGAAACGGGATAGAGCCCGTTGCCATCCCTAGAAGGCCCGTTTTCACATTCACTTCGTGTTTTTTTACATCATTTAAAATAGAGTAGCTGGTGGCTGTTTTTCAAGCATGGTAGAGATTATTTTTACTTTCAATTACAGTCACCAAAATAGCAACTACTGCGCTGGGAACAGAGAATGGGCCGGCATTTATTTAACTGGTTTTCAAGATAGTGTCAGTCTTCATTTAAGAAAATGTTTTTCTTTTTAATGATTTCTCCCAGTTGCTTTTTGCTCCCTGGGACTTGCTTTCCTAGATGACATCTTCAAATCCCATGCGTGTGGCTTGCTTTGGGGGTTCAACTAGCTATAGGCATTCTGGCAGATCCTCACAAGCCACCTCAAGGTTCTTGGAGTTTGCACCGAGGTCCTTGCACTGTATGAAGTGACCACACTCTGTCAGGCTGCACCCAGTCTGTTTTCCAGCCCCTCTCCTCAGGGAGAGCATCAGGGATGGGGCATTCCATTCCCAGAGGAGCCCATCGCTGCTTGATTACTAAACAGCCATTCTGGTCCAGCTGCGAGGGAGCCAGGAGAAGCATCCTTGGGGGGTAAACTACACACAAACATATTTATTCAACTTGTTGGGAATGTGAGCTACTAAGTGATATTTCACAAGCCACTTATGCAATGGTCAGCCTGCTTCCCGAAACTTATCTTGCTGGCTGTGCGGGTAGGAGAGATATATCAAAGGAATTTTTTCTAAACCAGTGGTAATTATACAAATATTAAATGCTACATTCCTTTGTCCTTGCAAATTGTTTCTTTCCCCAATTTGTCTCCTATGGTGTCTCTGGCCCCTTGCTCTGCCCCTATCCATATCCAATATTGCTCTCTAGAGACATTAGTTGTCAAACACACTTAGCATTCAATCAAAAAAATATTTATCAAGTGCTTACCGTGTGCCAACACCGGGTTTTGCTCTGGGGTGGGGGGGCAAAACTGAAGAAGAAATCGTTTCTGCCCTCATTGAACCCAGTGGGAGCGCTGGAGGTGTAAAGCAGAGCACACAGTGCATTGTAGTAAGTGTTGTGATGGGCAGCAAGCTTCACTGGTGGGACGTCTACATCTGAATCTGTGCAAGTGCTTTTAGGGGCTGCCTGGGAGGAATGTGCAGTTGAGATCTCCAGTGATCCAAATATTTCACTTGAAAAAAATGTTCTACTGCTTTTAACACAATTAATATCTGGTGTACTGGTTTTCCACTGCTGCCACGAAAAATTACCACAAACTTAGCAGCTTAAAACAACATTCGTGGGCTTCCCTGGTGGCACAACGGTTGAGAGTCCGCCTGCCGATGCAGGGGACACGGGTTCGTGCCCCGGTCTGGGAAGATCCCACATGCCGCAGAGCGGCTGGGCCCGTGAGCCACGCGCTGAGCCTGCGCGTCCGGAGCCTGTGCTCCACAACGGGAGAGGCCACAACAGTGAGCGGCCCGCGTACCGCAAAACAAAACAAAACAAAACAAAAACAACATTCGTTTATCATGACACAGTTCTGTAGGGAAGAAGTCCAGCTGGCTTGGTCAGATACTCTGCTTAAGGTCTCACAAGGTCAAAGTCTAGGCTTGGGCTCTCTTACCTGGAGAATGTGTTTCCAGGCTCATTCGGGCTTTTGGCAGAGTTTCTTTCCTACTCATAGTTCCCATGTGACCTCCTCTATCTTCAAGCCAGTAATGGTGAATTGAGTCCTTCTCATGATTTGAACCTCTTTGATTTCCTCTTCTGCTTTCAAGGGTTCATGTGATGACTTGGACCCACCTGGATAATCCAGGATTTACCTTACTTTAAGTCAGCTGACTAGTAACCTTAATAACATCTGCAAAGTCCCTTTTGCCACATAACAGTATAACCACAGTACTAATACCAGGGGCAGAGATCATGGGAGGCCAAAATTCTACCTACTTCAGTCTACCCCCAGCTCCCGGGATCCATGTCCATATCACACACAAAATACATTCACTCCATCCTAAGGTCTCCAAAAGTTTCATCCCATTACAGCATAAAATTCCACCTAAATCTCATCAGTCCAGAAGTGCCACATCTCATCATCTAAGTCATCTAAATCAGGTACAAATGAGGCTTTGGCTATACTCCATGAAGTAAAACTTGGGAGGCACAATTTTTCTCCATCTGTGAACCTGTGAAACTAAAGAAACAAATCATGCTACCCAACATACAAAGATAGGACAGGCATAGGATAACAGTTAGAGACATTCCAGCTCAAAAAAAGGAAAAAAATGTGGCGGAAGGGGAGGTAAAAAGAAGTCACTAGCGCAAAGCAGTATTAAAATCCAGCCAGACAAACAAATGTATGGATATCCAGGGGGAAAGCGGGGATGGGAGGAATTGGGAGATTGGGGTTGACACATATACACTATTGATACTATGTATAGAATAGACAACTAATGAGAACATACTGTATAGCACAGGGAACTCTATTTAATGCACTCTGGTGACCTGAATGGGAAAGAAGTCCAAAAAGGAGGGGATATATATATATGGCTGATCCATTTTGCCATGCAGTAGAAGCTAACACAACATCGTAAAGCAGCTATACTCCAATAAAAATTAATTTTAAAAAATGAAAAAAGATAAAAATGTCAAAGACAAGGAAAAAAATCCATCCAGACAAACTCTACTAGGCTTCAACGCCTGGAAATAATTCTCTGTGGCTCTCAGTTCTGCCTTCTGAGTCACTAGGTAAATTGAAATAGCACTAATTATACTCCAGGCACTGTGCTGTGGGTTTTATGTATATTGACTTACTTAATTCTCCAGTTACCCTATGAAGTATAATACATTGCAATTAAGTATCCTTGTTTTACAGACAAGGACTCTAAGCATATATGGGTACAGAGCTTGCCAAGTTCATACATTTGGGCAGTGAAGATCTGGACTCAGACCCAGGCAGTCTGGCCTCAAGGCTGTTAAACTACACTCTACTCTCTGGAGAAATAAGTAATAATTTTAAACCACTGAGTTCTACTCAGGAAGGAAGGAATTTGGAAAATATTCCAGGCTTTGTCCATTACACAACACTATTTTCTCTGAGACATGGGTGTAGGCTTATATGTCCATGTGCAGGGCCAGCTTCAGAACAGGGGATTAAAAGAACACCTGGCATCTCTGTGGTGGGATATAGAGGTGAGAGTGTTAAGGGAAAACCCAAGCCTTGGACCACTTACATGCAGGACTCTTCTCTAAAAACAATATGTAACATGAGTTTATATGTGAATTCCTCCTACTTCAATGTAATCTGTCCCCTTCTTTTAAGAAAAGATCATAACTCTTCATGTACATAAAGACAATTATTTTCCAGTCATCCTTTAGTCTTTGCCCCTGATAGAGGAACACACTGGTTTAATACTTCCTCATGGGGAGGTGGCATCTCACTGTGGTTAGGTATGGTGCCTCAGAGGTTGGACTACCTGAATTTGAATGCTGGTCCACCACTTCAGAGCTCCTGAATCCCAGATTACTAAGTTAACTTCTCCGAGACTCATTTGTAATATGGGGAGCATATCAGTACCTATCTCATAGAGATTTTGTGACTATTAAGTGCATATAAACTCTATGTGCTTGGGATCTGGTAAGTCCTCAATAAATCTTAGTTACCATAATTTTCCTATTTAAAAACTTTTCCATGTTTTTATTTTGCATCTTTTCTAGTTCCCTCCATGCTATAATATAGATACAATTCTATGCTTAAAAGAGCTGCATGGTACACAGCTGGTATTGTGGGAGGCCTCTCCACTGTGGCCATGTGTGCACCCAGTGAGAAGTTTTTGTACATGGGAGCACCCCTGGACGTGGGTCTGGGTGTCGTCTTTGTGTCCTCGCTACGATCTATGTTTCTTCCATCTACCACTGTGGCTGGTGCCACTCTGTACTCAGTGGCAATTTATGGTGGATTAGTTCTTTTCAGCATGTTTCTTCTGTATGATACACAGAAAGTAATCAAACACGCAGAAGTAGTACCAGTGTATGGAGTTCAAAAATACGATCCCATCAATTCGATGCTGGGAATCTGCATGGATACATTAAACATATTTATGTGAGTTGCCAGTATTCTAGCAACTGGGGGCAACAGAAAGAAATGAAGTGACTCAGCTTCTGACTTCCTTAATACATCAGATATCTGGCTTGTTTAATAGGGGCAGATATTCTTTAAATAGTTTGTGCAAGCAACTTTCGTTGAAGTTTAGAAGTTAAGAACTTGTCAACAAGTTTCAGGTGTTCCAGTAATGTGATGCTTCAAGTCTGCTTTTTCTTCTGGAGAATAAATTCAGTAGTTCTCTTCCAAAAAAATAAAAAACAGAATTATTCTTTCTATTTTATTTTATTATTTGAAATAGGTGTGGTTTAGAAACTTTTCCTCAGGAAAATATTTTCTATAAAGTAATTCATTCCTCATTCTAATAATAATCTGAAATGAAACATCAGGAGTTGTTCTTAAATTTTACATTTTCAATTGAATATTCATTTTCATACAAACCCAGTTTCATTTTGGCTTTTCAGAAATAATTCGTTGACACATAATACCTTGCAAATATCTTTGTCTTATTTTGGTAGCCTGTCAGTTTTTCCCAATATTTTGTAGAATTTTTGTTCCAACCCTAAATAGGAAGTTGGCAGTTAACCCCAACACAACGGACAGTCAAAATACTTGAAAGTTCAATCACAAGAAAGAAGTCTGTGACAGAATCAAAAGTTCTGAATTGTATACCCTACACCCTTTAGGATGGCTACTATAAATAAAAATATCAAGAACAGAAAATAACAAGTGTTGGCAAGGATATGGAGAAATTGGAACCGTTGTGCACTATTAAGAGGATTGTAAAGTGGTGCAACCACCATGGGAAACATTACAGAGGTACCTCAAAAAAAAAAAAAAAAAAGAACTATCATGTAATCCAGCAATCCCATTTCTAGGTAAACACACAAAAGAATTGAAAGCAGGATCTCAAAGAGATATTTACATACCCATCTCTCTATAACAGTACTATTCACAATAGCCAAGGTGTGGAAGCAATCCAAACGCCCGTTGACTGATGATTAGGCAAACAAAAGATAGTATATACAGATAATGAAATAATATTCAGTCTTCAAAAGGAAACCCTGACATATGCCACAACGTGAAACCTTGAGGATGCTATGCTCAGTGAAAGAAACCAGTTACAAAAAAGACAAATACTGGATGATTCCACTTATATGAGTTATTTAAAGTACGAGGGGCTAGGGGAAGGGGACCAAAGAGAATTGTTTAATGGGTATAGAGTTTCTCTTCTGCTAGACACAGAAACTTGCAAACAAAATTGTGGATATCTGTATCACAACAATGTGAATATATTTAATACTACTGAACCGCACACTTAAAAATGGTTAAGATGGTAAAGTTCGTGTCATATGTTCTTTACTACAATTTTTACAAAAGGAATAGAATGTACAACACCAAGAGTAAATCCTAATGTAAACCATGCATTTGAGTGAGGATGATGTGTCAACGTAGGTTCATCTACTGTAAAAAATGTACCACTCTGATGGGGGATATTGATAGTTGGGGGAGTCTGGAGGAGTGGCAGGGGTTATATGGGAACTCTCTGTACTTCCTGATCAATTTTTCTGTAAATCTAAAATTGCCCTAAAAAAATCAATATATTTCTTTTTAAGTTCTGATTTCTCAGCTGCTTAAACATTCTAAACATCCAATGATACTTTCAGAAGGACTTAGCTTGGTGTATCACAGGTGAGGACATCAGTGGATGATCTCAAAGGCATCATCAGTGTGTTGTAACACAAGTTATAACCTATGATTAATTATATTCCTTTGGAATAGGCAACACTCCCTGTTTCTTCATCGGCAATGTAAGTGGTCACATTGAGTATAGGCCTTATATGCGATTTTCAATGAGTAAAAAGTTGTAAAATAGATGACTTAATTTGGGGATTTGTGTTTGTGATTCATGCTTACATAATACTTACCAGATTCACAGTTTAGAGATGCAACAGAAGTGCCTGTTTCTATGAAATACCACTCAGTTATAACTTGAATTGTCATGTGTAATACCTAAAAGTAATTCAGTTGTCCTTATTTAAAAATACTACAGTCACAAAATGTCTCTATAAATTTTTTGAAAGATAGAAATTATACAAAGTATGTTTTCCAATCACAATGGAATACAACTAGAAATCAATAGCATAAGGAAAACTAGAAAATTCACAGATATGTGGACTTGAACAACACACTCTTAAACAACCAATGGATCAAAGAAGTCACAAGGAAAATTAGAAAATACCTTGAGACAAATGAAAATAAACTTATGAAATGCAGAAAAGCAGTGCGAAGAGGGAATTTTATAGCTATAAATGCATACGTTAAAAAGGAAGAAAGATCTTGGGGCTTCCCTGGTGGTGCAGTGGTTGAGAGACCGCCTGCCGATGCAGGGGACACAGGTTCGTGCCCCGGTCCGGGAAGATCCCACAAGCCGCGGAGGGGCTAGGCCCGTGGGCCATGGCCACTGAGTCTCCGCGTCCGGAGCCTGTGCTCCGCAACGGGAGAGGCCACAACAGTGAGAGGCCCACGTACTGCAAAAAAATAAATAAATAAATAAAAATTAAAGAAAGAAAGATCTTAAATTACTAAAATTAACAAACTAACTGTATACCTCAACAAACTAGAAAAAGAAGAACTAACTAAAGCTAGAAGAAGGAAGGAGATAATAAAGATTAGAGCAGAGATAATGAAATAGAGAATAGAAAAAAACAATAGAGCAACAAAAATAAAGCAATAGAAACTGAGTTTTTGTTGGTTTGTTTGGTTTTTGATGCACTGAGTGGCTTGTGGGATCTTAGTTCCCTGACTAGGGATTGAACCCATGCCCCCTGCAGTGGAAGCGTGGAGTCCCAACTACTGGACTGCCAGGGAATTCCCAGAAACTGAGTTTTTTTAAAAAGGTAAACAAAATAGACAAAGCCTTAGCTAGATTAACTAATAAAAAAAAGATTCTACTAAAATTAGAAATTATAGAGAGGACCTTACAACTAATGCCACAGAAATAAAAAGGGTTATAAGAGATTACTATGAACAATTGTATGTCAACAAATTGGATAACCTAGAAGAAATATTTAAATTCCTAGAAACACACAACCTATCAAGATTGAATCATGAATAGAAAATCTTCACAAACCAATAACTAGTAAAGAGATTGAATCAGTAATCATAAACCTCCCAACAAAGGAAAGCCAGGACCAGATGGTTTCACTAGAGAATTCTACCAAACATTCGAAAAAGAGTTAACACCAATCCTCCTCAAACTCTTCCAAAAAAATTGAAGAATAGGGAACACTTCCAAGCTCATTCTACAAGGCCAGAATTACCCTAATATCAAAGCCCGGTAAAGACACTACAAGAAAACTACAAACCAATATTTCTGATGAATGTTGGTGCAAAAATCCTTAATAAAATCGTAGTAAACAGAATTCAACAGCATATCGAAGGATTATATATCATGATTGGGTGTAATATATTCTGGGAATTCAAGGATGCTTCTACATACAAAAAACAATCAATATATTACACCACATTAACAGAATGAAGGATAAAAACCACATGATCATCTCAACTGATGCAGAAGAATCACGAGCTGGGGGAGGAATCAATGACTCCATTATGGATTTGTCCTTCATTTTCAAAAGCTATAGATGGTCCAGGCATTAAGCTTGGCAAAGACAAAAGCTCCCCAAGTGAGCTTGAGAAAAAGAGATAATGGAGTTCTTGTCCCATAAGGGGGTCAGAAGGATAGGAGGAGAAGCAGGAAAGAATGTAGATGGAAATAAGTTTTGATACATGGAGGTTTCACAGGCATAAAGGGGATTTCCACAGAAACAGCCCATGGATTCTAAGGCAAGAGTTAAACAATCAGCGAAGCCCCTCTCACCCTTTTTATCTAATGTTCAATTCCAGGGAGACTCAAGTTATCAGACAGCATCCATTAGGAGTGAACTCTTTTGCATTAAAACTGCGTCCTAATGGAATCAAGAGAAGGGAGAAGATGTTTTAGCATACAGAGAATATTAATCATCCAAGAAACTCTAAAATTTCTATAAATGATACCTAGAATATATTACAACATCTACTGAATAGTTATTAAGTACTGTGATAAAGCTGTATGCTAAGTGCATTTCATTTATTAACCCATTTAGCTTTCACAGTGAGAGAGGTACTGCGTAAAGCAACCCCAAATAAAGAAATGAATGCTTGGAAGGGTCAAGTGATTTATCCCATAACATATAGCTAAGAGCTAGAGTCAGGATTTGAACCCAGGTCTGTCTGATTCCAAAGCTTGAGAGCAGAGCCACTGTGCTGTCACCATGACTTTGCAGTTCAGATCGTGGCTCTTGGGCTGTCCTTATCACCATTCTGAGGAAATCAGTACAGAGCCACCTTGGGTAACGCTGGGTTGAGAATAGGCTATTTCCTGCCACAAGGATGAAACTTCTTCAGCTGCATTACACAGGGAGATCAGCTCAGTGCTTTGGGACCACCTAGAGGGGTGGGATAGAGGGGTGGGATAGGGAGGGTGGGAGGGAGATGTAAGAGGGAGGAGATATAGGGATATATGTATATGTATAGCTGATTCACTTTGTTATAAAGCAGAAACTAACACACCATTGTAAAGCAATAAAGACGTTAAAAAATAAAATTAAATAAATAAAAAATTAAAAAAGATGAGCTTTCTTTCATTCTCGCCACAGAAAATAGCCTCTCTCTTCCTTCTCCTAGCAGTGCAAGGAGCTGCCAGGTAAATTGGGCTCATTAGGTTGATCACACTCCTACTGCCTTACAATTTGAGGATATGGTTAGGAACGGAGCTATTGCACAATGAATATAGCAAAGAAGTCAGGCGCTGTTATTAATCCCTTTTAAAAAAGATTAATGCATGGGAGAAATACAGATCATTAAAGAAAGAATTTGAAAAGACTCTGAAAGTAGTGGGCTCCTACAAAGCTAGTCTAGACAATTACTTCTTATTCGTGGGCTCTAAAAGGTACTGGAATAAAATCTATATACACCTAATAGATTTCACTTAGACTTAATTAAACTTATAGGACTTATCTAGGTCAATTTCACATGGACAAAGCAAGTCAGATTCTCTGGCTAATGGCCTGAGTAGGTTTCTCTGGAAGCCAGTGGAAAGTATAGAGAAGCGAGCTGTGCCCTTTCGGGGGTGGGAGGCCTGGCGTGGCTTTGCTCCAGTGTTTCTCATTGTGTACAGGGTTGGCTGGCTCTTCACTTTGCTTGATATTGGTTTGGTAGCAAGGGGCCAAGGGCTCCGGGCCTCACGCAGTCACGCTAGATTTTTCCTCTGTTGTCTTTAAAACAGATAATCACAAAAGAATCATGCCCTTGGCAACCGTGTGTGACTACATGTACCTGTCTGTATATCGTGCAAGTTGCCATTGTGTTTTTGAGGGGATCCAATCCTCCCTACATTTTTGCCATTAAAAATATATTCCTTTTATGAAGTGATGGAATGTATTGATGCTTGTATTAGTTTTTTATTGCTGCTGTAACAAATTACCACAAACATAGTGGTTTAAAAAAGCACAGATTTACTCTTTTACGCCTCTGGAGTTCAGAAATCCAAAAGTGGGCAGGCAAAACTGCATTCCCTCTGGTTGTTCTGGGAAGAACCTGTTCCTTTGCCTTTTCTAGAGGTTGCCTGCACTCCTTAGCTCACAGGCCACTCCCTCTGTGTTCAAAGCCAGCAGCTGAACATCTTCTATTCTCTCTCTGACTTTTACCCTCCTGCCCCCTTTTATAAGGATTCTTGTGATTACGTTGGGCCCACCTGAATAATTCAGGATAATCTTCCCATCTCAAGATTCTTAATCGCATCTGCAAAGTTCTTTTTATCATGTAAGGGTAATATATTCACAGGTTCTGAGGGCTAGGACATGGATGTCTTTTGGGAAGGTGGGGGACGAGCTGGGGTGCAGGGCACTACTCAGCCTAACACATGGCTGTTTATTTTTACTGGACTTTCTTGTCAGAATGACAAATTGGAAACCTTATGTTAGTCCCCAGTGGGTTTTTTTGTTCTCTTTTGAGTTTTACTCTCCATGAAACAAAAGTTGGGTTATACAGTTGTGAGCATCCAGCCAGCCAAGAACTGAGGCTGAACTTAGATGAGAAAAAGAACAGCAGAGCAGAAAGAACCTGTCTCAAAGCTGCTCAAGGAGGGAAAGTTACAAAAAAGATTATTGTTTTTATTCATGCGTTCAACAAACACGTACTTAACAAAGCACAGAGATTTTTGCCAGGTACTTTGTAGGTGCTCAGCACTATGGAAATGCAAAGAAAGATAACGTATGATTCCCCAGAGGCCTCCAGTAAAGCCAGAGCAGCAAGGCATCTAGGGACCAGAGAACAGCCCTACAGCAAGGGGATTTTTTTTATGTTTGATTTTGAAGGTTGAGCCTAATTTTTATCATTCTTTATCCTGGCTGAAGCCAGACAGAAGAGCTATAGCACGCTGAAACAAGCAAAACCTCCCCACCAGCATTTTGATGATAGATATTCAAGAACTAAACACATTCATACATTATATTCACCTTGGAGCTACGATAATGTTTTGGCGACCAGAACAGAGAGTCAAAACACGTGAGGGTTACTGACCAAACGTTTTCAAAAATATGGGTTTAAAAAGGGATAAACCATGTTTCTGAATGGCTGTAATCCAGGGAGTGCACACAAAGGGAATTTTTAAAAGAGATGCTATACCAAATGAATATCAAAGTGGCATTTTTTTAAAATGATGATATTTTAAGAATGAATCTATCACATCATTCTGAAAAGCCTAGCTGAGTTTTATTTATTCCCAAGCTCTTGTTGCACGTGGAATCTGCAGAAACACCCAGAAGTCCAAGTTCACCTGACCAGTACTGTAGCCCCAGGAGGAGATTCTGTGGCTCAGCCACTGGAGAGGCCTCATCCTGGCTCAGAACTGCATCAGGGCCAGCCCCATCCAGCTCATTCTGCAGGTGCTTGAGCAACCCAAGAGGGTAAGGAGTGTACACTGCCTCCCAGCCTTACACCTGTGTGTGAAAAATAATCTTCCCACCACCTCCACTGCCACTGCCGCTGATTGATTCAATCTCTTCCGTGAAAGCAATAAAGTGGACGATATAATGATAATAAGAGCTAGTATTTACTAAGAACCTACTCATGCCAGCCAGTGTTCTAAGTACCTAGCATATTTTAGTCAGTTAATTTTCTAGCAGCTTATGAAGTAGATCGTATTATTATCATCTCCTCATTTTACTGATGCAAAACTGCAGCACAGAGATGTGATTTGCCAAGTTAGTAAGTTGCCGAGTTGGAATTTGAACCTACGTGGTGAAAGCCATACTCTCAATCATGGTACTAAAGCACCTTGCTTTACAGAAAGAGTCCTGGGGCTGGGAGCAGGGCTTCAGCTTGGGGAGTAGAGTGGCTCCTTAGAGAGGCAACCCAAGCTGATGGAAAAGAAGCAAAGAGCTGGAGCCACACAGACCAGGCTGGAATCCATCCTAGCTGGGAAATTTGAGGGCTTGGTAGCACTAACTGCAAAGTTCGTGCTGTGGTCTGTCAGGCTGCCGTCATCTGGCCTGGAGCGTTGTGTAGGCAGAGCGCCCCTGCCTCTGGATGGAGCTCCAAAACTCATCTTCAGTAGAAGAACCCAGCTGCCATCCATGAAGAGGCCTGCAGATCTAAGAGCTAGAAGACTGCTCAATCCTTAAAAATAGACTCAAAGCAAGGAGACGCAAGAAGGGGAGATATGGGGATATTTGTATATGTATAGCTGATTCACTTTGTTGTAAAGCAAAAACTAACACACCATTGTAAAGCAATTATACTCCAATAAAGATGTTAAAAAAAAAAATCAAACTACAGAAATCTGATACAAGAAAAGGGCCTCTTCCTCAAGGATCACAGTCTGGGAATGTTTCCAGTTCGCTGGGACCTGCTCCAGAAGTATTATGAGGCCATCACACACTACTCAGAAACCCCCAAGGGTGCTTATTATGGCTCGTGGAATCCAATGACAAGCAGGAGAAAAGGATTTCTTAAAGTTTTTCAGACATCTGCTCTATTGAGAACCAAATAAACAAGCAAAAATCTTTGTCCATCTGTCAAAATTGTCAGTCTATTCCCCATACCACCATCGTACCATCTATATGTTAATGTTTTCTTTTATAGAAGATGGTTGCTTAATTGGTTTAAAAATATATATAACTACATATCATGTATATTCCAGATCCAAGAAATAAAGACTTCCTTCTCATTCTCTATGTTTTAGGTAGATTTTTGCTCTTGCAGTCATCTTAGTTATCTTTCATGTGTAACCTCACAGTACATGATTTTCAACAATAGAAAAAAATGCAATGAAAATCTGAAATTATTATAACCTAGAGTGATTATAACCAAAAAGCTACTGATGTTTTCATGAAACTCAACTACTACAGTGGACTCCAGGAGAGCTGCATTGGACACCATCATGAAAGATCTATCGAGCTGACACTGAGAGTCACAAATCACCATATTGGTTGCTATGTACAAAATAATTTGGGTTCTCGTTCGTTGGGTTTTTTTAGCAAATGAATTGAGCAGGTCCCAGAACTAATTCTAAATTTCTTTATAATTGATTCATAGTGAAAGTATTGATTCATTAGGGAGTTTCTAGGTCAGAAATGCATCTTTCATTATTATTAAAAGACTTCCAATCATGTGTGTGTGTGTGTGTGTGTGTGTGTGTGTGTGGATTTCACTAATATGAAACACACGCACTCGCATTTTGAAAAAGTATTTAGGACACCTGAAGTCATTCTTCTTTTCATCTCAGATGATTACTTATTTGAAGAAAATCTGGTTATTTTGCCAGATTTGAAGAAAAAGAACCAAACCTCATGTAAATTACCACCCAGATAGGAGGAAAAAGACCTGAATTTTAATGTTATTATTGCTTTTATTTCATGGAGCCAAGAGATGCCACCTTTATGCAGGGTGTAAAGTGTGTGTGTGTCACTAATATGAAAATCAGTGGAGAGTAGGAGGGAAAGTGATGATACAGGTGAGATTTGGTCTTGAACCACAAACCAGTCATAAGTCTACAGAGAGAGTAGGTAAAACACTTACACTTGTGTTTTTCTCATTGGAAAGAATGGGACATGGGTGGGAGGAGTTGAAGCCGTGACTAACGCCCCGAGAAACCGCGTGGCAGGCTAGATTCACGGGGACTGGCTCTGACTGTTACGTGGCCTTTGTGTTCTGACAACAATGTTTGAAAACTAAATATTTTGTGTGCAAGTATGTACCTGGCCATCTCCTAGGACTAGTGTGAAAGCACCTTAGAAGGTCAGACATTCAGTTTCCTGAGAACTATGGTCACGACAGAAGAAAGAGATGGGAGAAGCCTCCGTTCCTTCTAGGTATTCCCTTCCCTCTCCTTTTCTTCATGAGCACACTCTAGCTCCTCACATGCTTTGCCCGAGACCTCCTTCAGGAGGCATTTAACCCAAGTCTGTGCAGACAGGCAGCCAGCTCTTTACAAAGATCACCCCTGCCTTAGAAAGCCCAGGCGGAACTGCTGAGCTGCCCCAGGGACAAGCAGCAAACAGGTCACATTCCTCCTTCATCCTGTTTGGAGGGATACAGAGAATCACTAAGCCGCCATATGCAAGAGTACTCAAACTTTCACACCATTTAATGGAATGCTCTTTTTTTCTACGAATTTCATCAATGCCTCCCAGAAACAGAACTGTGCTCTCTACAATGAATAGTACATGTAGTATGAGACATACAACCAGTGCACAAGATGTCTGCAACCTTGCTGAGGCTAAAATATTTACGTTGAAACTCAAACCAAGGTATGACTACAGTGCAAAGGATATATATATATTGAGAACCATTAATATACAGTTGGTAACTGAAGTCACACAGGGCACTGCTAACGTTCGCTGGGAGGACGTTCATGCTCCAGCTCTACTGACCTTCCCTCAATCCCTCACATTGCCAACCTCGCCCATACCTCCAGACCTTTGCAAATACTCTTCCTGCACGCCTGGCTAACTGCTAGACTTTATTCCCTCTGGAAAGCCTTTTCTTGCCCCTTTAATATGTTCCTAATCGCTCCCTGGCCCTGAATTTCCCCTTTCATAGCATTTATCACATTGCACTGTAATTGCTTATTAAATTATCTCCCTGATTAGACTACAGCATTGCGGACTAGAAACTACACACATAGCACAGGATAATTTCTAATCCTGGCTCTACAACTTATTAGCTATGTAATATTGGATGAAATTCTTAACCCGGAATTTCTAAGCATCCATTTCCTCAGGAATAATAATCGTATTTAACTTTAGGTAGTTGTGTCTACCGATAGCATGCATGGAAATGCTAGCATGAGCCTGGAAAGGGTTCTGGAAATGCTGAAAATGTAGTCTGTCGTAAGAGTTGTATTCTAAATTGTTACAATTTTATTTCAGACTCTATAAAGGCTTTCGTTCATTCATTGTGTAAACCCTTTCCTTGTTGCGTTTCCAGAGTTAGGAAAAGGTTTGCATACACTCTACACTCCAACGTTCATTGAATGAGTAAATGAAAGAATAAGAGTTCTATTCATGAGACTTGAGCAGACGAGGGAACACTGCCTATGTCGCAACTCCACTAAATCTGCATTTCTGAAGCTGCTCCATATTAGGAGTCAGT
Source organism: Monodon monoceros (assembly GCF_005190385.1). Classification (NCBI taxonomy): domain Eukaryota; kingdom Metazoa; phylum Chordata; class Mammalia; order Artiodactyla; family Monodontidae; genus Monodon; species Monodon monoceros. The sequence continues at coordinate 51,337,704 of NW_021703785.1, read as the reverse complement.
GTGTGTGTCTGTGTGTCTATATGTCTGTGTATGTATGTGTATATGGGAACATACATGAATAACATGTAAAACTAGTCAAGTTCCTACTCAGGAAATAGCCCATAACTTAAATAGATCAACAAAGTGACAACTGTTCCTACAAAATACAGCCTAAATCCTCATCTGACTTCAAACTTAGATCCATTTGTCAAAGGCCACAAGTCCGGAAAAAGCATCGTACAATGTAGACCATAATCCATAGTTCTTCTGCCTCACAGTGCATCTTAAAATCACCTTCCTGTGTTCCTCTTACGCCTATGCTCCCACTTCCCACAGTTTGTATCTTATTTTATTATTTATGAGCCTGAACTATAAATACTTTGAAACAGGGAAGATTTTGCCGGTTGGGTACAATTTAAGTTGTTTTTCAGTACCATATATATTTACAACATCTTATAAATATTTAAAATTATCAAAATAATGGCTCCACTGACTCATAATAAATTCTGTATTTTGTGTAGGGATGATTGCCAAATTGATAATCTAGAAAATTGGAAAACCCCGTCAAACTTCGTGACCTGTTGGTCCCAAAAGAATATCTTTCTAATTACTGGAAGAGCCTGAGCCTTGAGTTTTGCTGTCTTAAAAGTTGATCTGAAAAGATAAACATTCTGAAATTTACCTCTTTGGAAAAGATAAGTAAAAGAAATATTTTCCACTGAAGAATGTGTTCATTGAACCGTATCTTAAAAGCCAAATAGTTCTTAGGCAGTGTATTAAAAAAAAAAAAAAAATCACAGAATCATGAAGTGTCTGCCATGCTCAGGAATGGCGTTCCAGGCATGATGGAGAATGGGTGTGTGAGAATGCCAGCAAATGCTGCTGCCTATGCTGCTACAATAGGAGCCCTCAAGAAAGAGCCTTGAATGCCATATAAGGAGTTTGGAATATATGCCAAAGGGCAATGGCTCTCCAAGTGTGATCCCTCGACCAGCAGCATTAATATCACCTGGGAGCTTAAAAAATGCAAATTCTCCAGGCCCAGCCCAGACCTACTGAATAAGAAACTCAAGGGCTGGGACACAATCATCTGTGTTTTAACAAGCCCCCCAGGGGACTCTGATGCACCCTGAGTTTGAGAACCACTGCCATTTAGAATGATATGATCAGATCTGGATGTGCCGGCAGCAATATGAAAAATGGATCAGAGGGGAAGAAGCTGAAGGCAGGGAGGCCCGAAAAGGATGGTGAAAGTATTGGTTCATTAGGGAGTTTTGTATTTTATCTATATTTTAGCAAGTTAAAGATAGAAACAGTTATTAGTTGCACCATTGTTTTATTTACCTCTAGAAAGAAAAATTCTGCCAATTTAACAATAACACAGTGTCTCTTATCATTTGGAATTTTTACTTTATACTTATAGAAAGGGCTTTCTTAGACTTATCCTGACCGATTTTTATCATATACCACCCTTGCACATACATGAAGAGGAAAATATAAGCAAAATAATTTACTTAAAGTATTCCTATCACTTTTTCCCATTTAATGTCTGACTCTTCTGGAACACTTTTCCACTCAAGAGCCATATGGAGTTTTAAATGATGCATCATTTCTTTTAAAAATGCTCCACTATTGTCTCTGGGGTTTCCAAGCAACTGAGACCCATTCTGCAAGTTTGGGTGCATGTGTGCAGGTATCTACCTCATGACTGCTGCTCAGCCAACAGAAACTCGAAGATGCATCCTGACTTGGGAAAAGTTAAAGAGTGGGAAGTGGTGGGCATCTTAAAATTGATGAATTCCCAATGAGAGTTAATCCAGGCCTTCATGGGGGCAGAAACGGGGAAAATAAGAAAGAGGAGGCAGAGATCAATAACACTTCACGGGTGGATTCTAAAGCCTATGTGATCAATTAGATTTTGGGGGAGAGGAAGGCTGATGACTCTGAAATTCTAATCTGAGTAACTAACTGGGTGGCATGACATTAGCCAAAATAAAAAATTCAAGAGAAGGGGTAGATTTTAAGAGCAGAAGGGAAGAAGTACGTAAGAGTAAAATGAGTTCAGTTTCAAACTTCTTGAGTTTGAAGATCTTGAGGGATATCCAGGTAGAGATGACCAGGATGTGCCTGTGAATACAAATCTATAACTCAAGCAGTGGGGGGTCATGGTTAAAGATAAATAATTTTTAATCAGTAGCATTTAAATGGTAGTTGAAACCAGGGGGATGAGAGCTCTTTTCCAAGGTGAGTATATGGAAAACTTGAAGCAAGTTGGTAGCAGAACAAAAACAAAATTGAAGATGTAAATAGAAATAAGAAGGAGCATTCAGAGAGAGAAAAAATTGTTAGATAATGTTTACGTATCTCGGGAGCTCCTCAAAGACAAGAGCTGTATTGTTCCAAGTCTGAGTCTCCAGGGCAATGTTCAACCCAGTAATTTTGGTGGAACTAACATGAAAAAGGTGGCCCAAGGGCCAAAAAGGTAAACATTTTTAGAAGGAGGACTTGGCCCATAATACCAGATGTTACAGTTGATCATTGATCATTTTAGATCAAAGGGCCGCTAGATTTAGTAAATCTAGTTTCATTTGCACCACTTTCACCTCATTTCACAGCTGAAGAAAGGGAGGCTCAGAAACAATAACAGACATGCCCAAGGCCAACAGCTAGCTGGTGGGTGAGCCAAAGGCAGGACACTGGTCTCCTGACTTTTGTCCTGGGGCTGTTTCTTCTACACTGAACTTTTCCTCTCAAAGAAGGTTTATGTCCACTGCTGATAAACCTCTGGATCCAAGCAACCTCAGATAGGCTCAAATCCATCCATAATTATTAGGGAAATGCAAATCAAAAATACAATGAGATATCACCTCACTCCAGTCAGAATGCCCATCATCAAAAAGTCAACAAATAATAAATGTTGGAGAGGGTGTGGAGAAAAAGGAAACTTCCTACACTGTTGGTGGGAATGTAAATTGGTACAGCCACTGTGGAAACAGTATGGAGGTTCCTTAAAAAACTAAAAATAGAGTTACCATATGACACAGCAATCTTACTCCTGGGCATATATCCAGAGAAAACGCTAATTCAAAAAGATACCTGCAACCCAATGTTCATAGCAGCATTATTTACAGTAGCCAGGATATGGAAGCAACCTGAATGTCCATTGACAGATGAATAGAGAAAGAAGATGTGGCATATATATATATATATATATACACACACACACACACATACACAATGGAATATTACTCAGCCATAAAGAAAGAATGAAATAATGTCATTTGCAGCAACATGGATGGACCTAGAGATTATCATACTAAGTGAAGTAAGTCAGACAGAGAAAGACAAAACATCATATGATATCGCTTATATGTGAAATCTAAAAACAGGATACAAATGAACTTATTTACAAAACAGAAATAGACTCAGAGACACAGAAAACAAACCTATGGTTACCACAGGGGAAAGGGGTGGGGGAGGGGTAAATTAGGAGTTTGGGATTAACATATACACACTACTATATAGCAAATAGATAACCAACAAGGACCTATGGTATAGCACAGGGAACTACACTCAATATTCTGTAATATCCTAAAATGGAAAAGAATCTGCAAAAGAATATATATGTATAACTGAATCACTGTGCTATACACCTGAAACTCACATGACATTGTAAATCAGCTATACATCGATTTAGAAAATATCCATCCATCAAAATGAACTCTGCCAAGACAGCCACCTCACTCCATGGAGCAGAAGAGAGCTATAGGGAACAGCAGGTAGTCTGGTGTCAGACCAGATGGCACTCCAGGTCTTGCTATTACACCTGAACATTGTGTATAGAGCCCCCCCATGAAAGAAAAAATTCAGATGGCTTGAATCTCTGGGTCATATCTTGAGCCAGAATTTTCTGTAACTCTCGCTACATACAACAAGACAGGAAGAGACGCTGAAAACAGGTTGAACTAAAACAGAGCAAACTTCTCTGCTGTGATATGGGGTCTTTAAACAGGAAACTCACACCAGATTTTACATGTAGATGAGCAAAATTTGAATTCAGTGAAGGCAAAACAAAGATACTGACATTACTCTCTTTAATAATAAGTAAGTTGTATTACTGTTCTTGCAGCTGATGGTATCCTGAAAAAAACAAATGTTTTCTCAAGAGCGGTGATTCTCAAACACCAGAGAGCTCAAGAATTAGCTCGTAGGGTCCCTCCTTCAAAGATTCTGGGGTACCTTAGTGGGCTCAGCCGTTAAAGTTCAAGATTCTCTGAAAATTTATTCCAAGAGACATGGTGAACATGACATTTTCCACATTTCAAAACTCAAAGCTTTCAAAGATCAGGCTCCACGACTCATCCATCCCCCTCTTTGTGATCATTGCAGGGCCAGAGGATCTGTAGGATGAGACATTTGCGGTCACAACCCTTGTGGTTTCCGTGTTTTCATCAATAGAGACATATACAGCAGCACAGAGATTTCCCGAAGCCCCCATCTGGCAGAGATGACTAATGGGGCTTTCCCACTGACATCCTAGCAAAGGTGCCAGTGGTATATTCGTTCCAGATCACAGCCTTAATAGGGCAGTTCCTCCCAGGATATTACCCTGACAGATGACCTGTCTTCATTTTACAACCTATGTGCCACCCACCTGTGTAACCTTCCTCTCCATGGTGATGGGCACAGAAATGCATATCTGACCTGCATCTCAGAACTAAATCCTTTACAGCAAATGCTGACCTTGCTATAAACTAGGGAGAGGCAGTTTTTCTTCCATTATGCAGCCTGTTATTTTCACTCACTTTTATATCCCATGGCCAAAAAAAAAGAAAAGCAGTTAGGACCTAGCTAGAATTGTAATCAAAGGAGTGCCACGTGGGTACAAAAGCAAATGCAAACTCATACAGATATTATTGGCTGATTGTAGAAGATGATCAAAGAATTTTTGTAAAGTAGAGGGAAGAAATTGAGTGATGGGTGATTTCTTCACTGATAGACCCTGTCCAGTCAGAGCTTGTAAAAACAAGTTGGGCTAAGAAATACAGAATAAATGTACTCAGAGCCCACTCTCAACAAGATAGGCAAGATCTCAAACCAGAGATAAAACCCATATTATCATTGATATAATCCTTATCCCATAATAATTGATTTTTTTTCCTTCAGTTTGTGAAGAGAAGATTAACCAGTAGCCATAATAAGAAGTAAGTATCAGGAGCACGAAAAAGTACTATTAACTTAGTGATCTTGGGAAAGTCATACAACCTTTCTGGGCTTCAGTTTACTCATAAATAAAATAAGGAAACTGATTTATATAATCTCTAAGGTCCCTTTCATCTCAGAAGTTCTGTGTCTATAACAGGGAGCATTGGCTATTGACAAATTTAGCAGAGGCACGAAGCATGGTGATGCGTGTCTTAGAATATCAAAATAATGAATCTTTCAACAAAGACAGGATCTCAGATAAATATGTAGCAGCAAGGACAGATTGAAGTATTGTAAGGATGCAAGAGCTGCTGAGCTGGTCACAGAATACCAGGTCCAGACAGGGGATCCACCTCTCCAAGGATGCCAAATTATTTTCTAAACAGCATCTCAGAGAACAGAAGCGCTGCTGGTTATTAAAAGGTTTGATAAATGAACAAAATTAAATAAGTTCTTTCACTGCAGGAGGCCTCAGAGCCTTTCCGGCACTGTCCAACAGAACTTTCTGCAATGATGGATATGTTCTACATATGCACTTTCCAATATGGTAGCCACCAGCCACATGTGGCTATTAAGCAATTGAAATGTATCTAGTACCACTGAGGAACTGAAGTTTTAATTTTATTAAATATTAATTCATTTCTAGTTGAATAGCCACAGGGGGCTAATATCCATGTATTAGACCATACAGCTTATACCATACACATTTAGAAGGTTAGCCCTAAGAGGCACATAATGCATGGAGCATTTCCCAAACTTCTTGGGCCATGGAATTGTGTTTTTAAAGGAATGAAATTCCTTGCAAAGCCATTTATGAAGGACTAGACTCTGAGCCACCCTGCTGAGTGGATGAAGTCCCAGGAGACTGTTCTAGCTTTGATGTTCTAACTTAGCCATCAAGGGCATCTGTCACCACCCAGTGACAGAGGCCAGACTATGTGTTGTAATGTCACCTCACAATTCAATCACATCAAAATTTCCCAAGTCCTGAAAGACACCCTTTGCCTCCCAGTGTAGGTCCAGTCAGCAGAATTCTACTAAAAACTGGCTGTTCCTTTCCACCAAACATAAAACAATGTCAATCTATTGTTTCTGGGCTGTCCCAGACACTCTTGCCTACACTGGGAAACATCATTATCTCAACAGCCCATTGAGATAAGCAGCATTCCATTTTATAGATGAGAAAAGTGAGGCTCAGACAGATGAAGGGACTTAGTTGTTCAAGGTCACATACTTGGTTAACAGGACTTGACCTCCATCTTTGCATTGTGTCCCATAAAGCATTCTAACAATATTTTGAGTTGAAACTTTTGTCCAAATGTCTAGGGCCCATAAAAAAATATTGAATTAACACACTCTCAAAATACAAAAAAATGTATACATACCTGAGAAAAGCAGTTTGTTTTACGAGGTTTGCTGGTGTATTTCTTGAGAATTATGATAAATGCAAGAAATGTTTAGTTTAACAATCATGGAATAAAAGAAACAAACATGATTTCACAAACGTGTATAAATCCTGTCCTCCAAGAAAGCCTCCCCTGGACCTGGAATAATCACGTGCCTCTCAACTGAAAATCCAAATTGATGTGTAAATAAGCATCTACAAATTTCATTCACTCAATTATTTGTCCTTTCCTGATTATGCAAGCAATTTGTTGCTACTAAGTGCCATTTATTCAGACCACAATCGCACACACAGCTGCTCATTTCTGCATCTAATTCAGGCTTGGGTTCTCCATTGGTCTCTTGTGGGCCAAAGTCCTTGAATCAATTTGTTGTCACATCAGATATGAGTGCATTTGACTGTGACCTACACAATTTTAGAAATCAAGGGTTTTTTCAACAAAATATTGTTTCTTGAAATATCATTTGGCCTTGTGGGAAATTGACTGGGATCTGAAGTTACACCCTGACTCAGAGTTCCAAATCCAGGCATTGCCCGAAGAAGACAAGGCAGACCCCGAAGCGGCAGGTCAATGAGGTGACCCTCTGCAAGTTACACAGGCCTGGCCAGCTATTATCTGGGCTCACTGCATTCACTTTGGCTCTCTAGATTAAAATATAATCACTTTCAGTCAAATACAAGTCAGTAATTATTTTATCTGTAATCAATCTGTATACACTTAATATAAATAATAGCAGACTTTATTATGACATACTCTGGGAAAAAATGTATACTACAGTTCAGTGTTCATTACAATACTGCATACAGCTATGCCATGCTTGGTCATCTCAATGGTCCTGAGAAACCTAAAGGAAAGGAAATGGGGGGTAGTAAAAGCAATGAATGAAGAATAGAGAGGGTTGGCTAGAGGACGATAAAAAAAGGAGTTCAAAGTTGAAATCTGGGTCATCAGGAAGAAACCTTGAACAGAGTGACCAGCCACATGAGGGCCTGGGGAATCTCAGAGAGAGGATGATCGAAGTAACCAGCAGTCTCAAAGGCACAGTGGGGGACAGAGAGGGTTGTGGGGAAGGATAACGCTGGTTAAGGGGGAAGTTGAATGGGAAGAGGGGAGTAAAACAGGTCTGTGCACAGATCCACTCATCCGGCTGCAAAAGCTCAGGGGTACCATGGGAAGTGGAGAGGCTTTGGGATACCACAGCCAAGTCCTACCACCTAGGATACTGTTAATATCACAATGCCTGCTCCCTACTCCAAAGTCCCGGGAATCTGTGTTTTTAACAAGCACCTCCAGTTGATTCTCAAGATAGACAAGTTTGGGAAGCACAGCCTGTGAAGAAGAGCATGAACTGAAGGCTGACAGCCTGGAATTTGAATCCTGACCCCTCCATTCACCAGCCCTGTGAACTTGGGAAGAGACTCGGCTCTCTGAGCCTTGGTTTTCTCATCCACAAAAATAAAAATATGTTTATGCCCAGTAGCACACCACCAAGTTAGGCATTATTATCATCATGCCCATTTTACAGATTAGGAAGCCAAGGCATGAGTGATTGATTAAATGCTTTGCCCAAAATCACGCTGCTGGTAAATGAAAGAGTTGATATCAAACCAGAAGCCACCTGGCTCCACGTGTCATGCTCTTAGCCTCAACGATGTTCTGCCTCTCCTTCCAGAAAGGAGCACTTAGAGCGATGGGGGAAAAGCTTTCCAGACCAGGCAATTTATATTAATTCTTACTCACATCGGATGGTAACCGTTCCCATTTACGTAAGTTACTCTTTAAATGAGCACAGTTCACTCAAATTAATTTTGAATCAAGCTTTTCTTCCCCAAGATGAATAATTTATAGGAATCAAGCCATGACTCCACCTGGGCGATGGCTCAGGCATATTAATGCTTCAACAAACTTCATAGCTAATACTGATACCACAGTGGTAGAAATGAATATTCAGTAAGGTACTGAGGGCATTCCCCACACCCATAGTCTACAATGTGTGTCTAGGTGTGGGTCTAGGCTAACAGAATTCACCAATGTGAGATCGCCTGCCCCAAGTGGGTTCACCTCTACACTACTTTACACAGACTTAGAATCTCCTCAACGTATTTCTTGGCTGGAAATTTGCCTTCTCTCTGAAATCAAGTCTTACGAGTTCATTTCTCAAGACAATGCAGCATATATCAAAATGAAGATCTAATCACCCGCTGTTCCAACAAAGACTTTTTATTTTACCAGGATGTGTGAAATGATTGTTTCTCATTTTTCATCATGCTCTGCACTCTGGGTTGAAAGGAAGATGCATCCTGAAAGATAGGACATGACACCAGAAACTAATTCTGAATTTTCTATTTAAAAAACACATATCTATATATATTGCAGAAGACAGAGTCTGTTGGGGGCTGTTTTTTAAAACTCTTAAAGTTCTGAGAATAAACAGCCAAACTTTGTGAATAAAAGAAATACATGTTTATTCAAGCAAAGAAAACTGGAGATGAGCAAAATTATATTTTTTTAAAAGGTGAGGGTTCTGTGTTACCACAAAGAAGAGAATGATTCTAGAGCAAATTAAGTAGAGAATGTAGGGAACTACGAGGTAAGATTTGAAGGACCCTTGCCTTTATGAAGGACTAAAATCCCACAATTAGATATTCCTTTCTTTGGCTTGAGGCTATGTGCCAATGGTAGGCATTATAATCTTTGTCTTTCTTTGTATAGAGAATCCATCTTCACCTATTCATGTGACCTGTGCCCCCTAAGCTGTAGCTGACTGGACGAGGGCTATACATGTGACCCTGGGAGAGTCGATCCAAAGGCTGGGTTGAGACAAGCTGATGCTTTTTCTCTAGGCTTAGGACTAAGAGACATGGAGAAGATAATTCTTTAGTAGAGAATTGAGCGGTAGGTTCAGGTAAAGCCAGGATTAGAGACAGTGACATGGCCAGCCAAAAAATATGGGGGAGAGATATGAGTAGGGAGAGAAAGCCAATCTGAAGAAAGAGTAGAGCAATAGAGACAAGTGGAGGAAAAGACTATGTGCCCTAATAATTCTGGTTCTGGAATTTGTGGGTTCAGTAATCTGCTTATACTTTGTTTCCGGTTCTTGAGGGTCAGATAGACTATTGCATTCTTATACATCTTTTTACTTGAGCTTGTCTCACGGTTTTTTGGTGTTTTTTTTAAATTCCTTGTCACCAAAGGACCTTGACTGTATAAATAAATGTAGCAGATCTTGACATTGGTGGGGAACTTCGACCTGGCAGCAAAGTCAATTCCTACATCCTCACAACACTTCTCATAAGGATTTATCTGACCATATTGAACCAAAAGGATGCCTTCCTCTCATTCCTCCCCAAAGGCAGATGGCCTGCCTCCCAGAGGATTTTATACCATCTCACTTGAAATATTTAAAAGAGCCTTCCTTGTTCTGGAGTTCTTGTAGTGAGTTTTCTGTCATAAGAGATGTTCAGACGAAGGTTAACTGATCATCTGGCAGAGACATACAGGAGATAAATTCAAACACCTGAGAGGTATTTAAACCAGATCACCTAGGGGAGACCTTCAAGAGGGCGGAGGCATAAGACGTGGAGATCACCTTCCTCCCCACAGATACATCAGAAATACATCTACATGTGGAACAAACCCTACAGAACACCTACTGAACGCTGGTAGAAGACCTCAGACCTCCCAAAAGGCAAGAAACTCCCCACGTACCCGGGTAGAGCAAAAGAAAAAACAGAGACAAAAAAATACGGACGGGACCTGCACCAGTGGGAGGGAGTTGTGAAGGAGGAAAGGTTTCCACACACTAGAAGCCCCTTCGTGGGCAGAGACTGCAGGTGGCGGAGGGGGAAAGCTTCGGAGCCGTGCAGGAGAGCACAGCAACAGGGGTGCGGAGGGCAAAGTGGAGAGATTCCCGCACAGAGGATCGGTGCCGACAGGCACACCAGCCCGAGAGGCTTGTCTGCTCACCCGCCGGGGCGGGCGGGGCTGGGAGCTGAGGCTTGGGCTTCGGAGGTCGGATTCCAGGGAGAGGACTGGGGTTGGCGGCATGAACACAGCCTGCAGGGGGTTAGTGCACCACGGCTAGCCAGGAGGGAGTCCGGGGAAAAGTCTGGACCTGCCGAAGAGGCAAGAGACTTTTTCTTCCCTCTTTGTTTCCTGGTGCGGGAGGAGAGGGGATTAAGAGCGCTGCTTAAAGGAGCTCCAGAGATGGGTGCGAGCCGCGGCTAAAAGCGCGGACCCCAGAGACGGGCATTAGATGCTAAGGCTGCTGCTGCCGCCACCAAGAAGCCTGTGTGCGAGCACAGGTCACTGTCCACACCTCCCCTCCCGGGAGCCTGTGCAGCCCGCCACTGCCAGGGTCCCGGGATCCAGGGACAACTTCCCCGGAAGAACGCACGGGCGCGCCTCAGGCTGATGCAACGTCATGCCGGCCTCTGACGACGCAGGCCCGCCCCGCACTCCGTGCCCCTCCCTCCCCCGCGGCCTGAGTGAGCCAGAGCCAACGAATCAGCGGCTCCTTTAACCCCGTCCTGTCTGAGCGAAGAACAGACGCCCTCCGGCGACCTACACGCAGAGGCGGGGCCAAATCCAAAGCTGAGCCCCTGGGAGCTGCGAGAACAAAGAAGAGAAAGGGAAATCTCTCCCAGCAGCCTCAGAAGCAGCGGATTAAAGCTCCACAATCAACTTGATGTACCCTGCATCTGTGGAAAACCTGAATAGACAATGAGTCATCCCAAATTGAGGAGGTGGACTTTGGGAGTAACTGTAGACTTGGGTTTTGCTTTCTGCATCTAATTTCTTTCTGGTTTCATGTTCATCTTAGTTTAGTATTTAGAGTTTATTACCATTGGTAGATTAGTTTATTGATTTGGTTGCTCTCTCCCTTTATTTTTTAATACATAGATATATATTTTTTTCCGTTTTCTCTTTTTGTGAGTGTGTATGTGTATGCTTCTTTGTGTGAGTCTTCTGTATAGCTTTGCTTTTACCATTTGTCCTAGGGTTCTGTCTGTCCATTTTTTATTTGTTTGTTTTTATTACTTTTTAGTAATTTTTTTATTTTAATAACTTTCTTTTATTTTATTTTTTCTTCTTTCTTTCGTTTTTTTCTCCCTTTTCTTATGAGCCACGTGGCTGACAGGGTCTTGGTGCTCCGGCCGGGTGTCAGGCCTGTGCCTCTGAGGTGGGAGAGCTGACTTCAGGACACTGGTCCACCAGAGACCTCCCGGCTCCACATAATATCAAATGGCAAAAGTTCTCCCAGAGACCTCCATCTCAACACAAAGACCCAGCTCCACTCAATGACCAGCAAGCTCCAGTGCTGGACACCCTAAGCCAAACAACTAGCAAGACAGGAACACAACCCCACCCATTAGCAGAGAGGCTGCCTAAAATCATAATAAGGTCACAGACACACCAAAACACGACACCAGACGTGGTCCTGCCCACCAGAAAGACAAGATCCAGCCTCATTCGCCAGAACACAGGCACCAGTCCACCAGGGAGCCTACACAACCCACTGAACCAACCTTAGCCACACGGGACAGACACACAAAAAACGGGAACTATGAACCTGCAGCTTGCTGAAAGGAGATGCCAAACACAGTAAGTTAAGCAAAATGAGAAGACAGAGAAATACACAGCAGATGAAGGAGCAAGGAAAAATCCCACCAGACCAAACAAATGAAGAGGAAATAGGCAGTCTACCTGAAAAAGAATTCACAGTAATGGTAGTAATGAAGATCCAAAATCTTGGAAACAGAATGGAGAAAATACAAGAAACGTTTAACAAAGACCTAGAAGAAGTAAAGAGCAAACAAACAGTGATGAACAACACAATAAATGAAATTAAAAATTCTCTAGAAGGAATCAATAGCAGAATAACTGAGGCAGAAGAACAGATAAGTGACCTGGAAGATAAAATAGTGGAAATAACTACTGCAGAGCAGAATAAAGAAAAAAGAATGAAAAGAATTGAGGACAGTCTCAGAGATCTCTGGGACAACATTAAAAGCACAAACATATGAATTATAGGGGTCCCAGAAGAAGAAGAGAAAAAGAAAGGGACTGAGAAAATATTTGAAGAGACTATAGTTGAAAATTTCCCTATTATGGGAAAGGAAATAGTCAATCAAGTCCAGGAATCTCAGGGAGTCCTATACAGGATAAATCCAAGCAGAAACATGCCAATATATATATTAATCACACTATCGAAAATTAAATACAAAGAAAAAATATTAAAAGCAGCAAGGGAAAAACAACAAATAATATAAAAGGGATTCCCCATAAGTTGAACAGCTGATCTTTCAGCAGAAACTCTGCAAGCCAGAAGGGACTGGCAGGACATATTTAAAGTGAAGAAAGGGAAAAACCTACAACCAAGATTACGCTACCTAGCATGGATCTCGTTCAGATTCAACAGAGAAATTAAAAGCTTTACAGAGAAGCAAAAGCTAAGAGAATTCGGCACCACCAAAACAGCTTTACAACAAATGCTAAAGGAATTTCTCTAGATAGGAAATGCAAGAGAAGGAAAAGACCTACAATAACAAACCCAAAACAATTAAGAAAATGGTAAGAGGAACATGCATATAGATAACTACCTTCAGTGTAAATGGATTAAATGCTCCCACCAAAAGACATAGACGGGCTGAATGGATACAGAAACAAGACCCATATATGTGCTGTCTACAGGAGACCCACTTCAGACCTAGGGACACATACAGACTGAAAGTGAGGGGATGGAAAAAGATATTCCATGCAAAGGCAAATCAAAAGAAAGCTGGAGTGACAATTTTCATATCAGACAAAATAGACTTTAAAATAAAGACTATTGCAAGAGCCAAAGAAGGACACTACATAATGATCAAGGGATCAATCCAAGAAGAAGATAAAACAATTGTAAATAATTATGCACCCAACATAGGAGCAGCTCAATACATAAGGCAACTGCTAACAGCTATAAAAGAGGAAATCGCCAGTAACACAATAATAGTGGAGGACTTTAACACCTCACTTACACCAATGGACAGATCATCCAAAATGAAAATAAATAAGGAAACAGAAGCTTTAAATGACATAATAGACCAGATAGATTTAACTGATATTTACAGGACATTTCATCCAAAAACAGCAGATTACACTTTTTTCTCAAGTGCGCACAGAACATTCTCCAGGATAGATCACATCTTGGGTCACAAATCAAGCCTCAGTAAATTTAAGAAAATTGAAATCATATCAATCATCTTTTCTGACCACAATGCTAGGAGATTAGAAATCAATTACAGGGGGAAAAAACATGTAAAACACACAAACACATGGAGGCTAAACAATATGTTACTAAATAACCAAGAAATCACTGAAGAAATCAAAGAGGAAATCAAAAAATACCTGGAGACAAATGACAATGAAAACATGATGATCCAAAACCTGTGGGATGCAGCAAAAACAGTTCTAAGAGGGAAGCTAATAGCAATACAATCCTACCTCAAGAAACAAGAAAAATCTCAAATAAACAACCTGATCTTACACCTAAAGCAATTACAGAAAGAAAAACAAAAAACCCCCCAAAGTTAGCAGAAGGAAAGAAATCATAAAGATCAGATGAGAAATAAATGAAAAAGAAATGAAGGAAGCTATAGCAAGGATCAATAAAACTAAAAGCTGGTTCTTTGAGAAGATAAAAAAAATAGGTCAACCATTAGCCACACTCACCAAGAAAAAAGGGAGAAGACACAAATCAATAGAATTAGAAATGAAAAAGGAGAAGTAACAACTGACACTGCAGAAATACAAAGGATCATGAGAGATTATTACAAGCAACTCTATGCCAATAAAATGGACAACCTGGAAGAAATGGACAAATTCTTTGAAAAGCACAACCTTCTGAGGCTGAACCAGGAAGAATTAGAAAATATAAACAGACCAATCACAAGCACTGAGATTGAGACTGAGATTAAAAATCTTCCAACAAACAAAAGCCCAGGACCAGATAGCTTCACAGGTGAATTCTATCAAACATTTAGAGAAGAGCTAACACCTATCCTTCTCAAACTTTTCCAAAATATAGCAGAGGGAAGAACACTTGCAAACTCATTCTATGAGGCCACCATCACCCTGATACCAAAACCAGACAAAGATGTCACAAAGAAAGAAACCTACAGGCCAATATCACTGATGAACATAGATTCAAAAATCCTCAACAAAATACTACCAAACAGAATCCAACCGCACATTAAAAGGATCATATACGCTGATCAAGTGGGATTTATCCCAGGAATGCAAGGATTCTTCAAATTACGCAAATCAGTCAATGTGATAAACCATACTAACAAATTGAAGGAGAAAAACCATATGATCATCTCAACAGGTGCAGAAAAAGCTTTCGACAAAATTCAACAGCCATTTATGATAAAAACCCTCCAGAAAATAGGCATAGAGGGAACTTACCTCAACATAGTAAAGGCCGTATGTGACAAACTCACAGCCAACATCGTTCTCAATGGTGAAAAACTGAAACCATTTCCTCTAATATCAGGAACAATACAAGGATGCCCACTCTCACCACTCTTATTCAACATAGTTTTGGAATTTTTAGCCACAGCAATCAGAGAAGAAAAAGAAATCAAAGGAATCCAAATCAGAAAAGAAGAAGTAAAGCCCTCACTGTTTGCAGATGACATGATACTATACATAGAGAATCCTAAAGATGCTACCAGAAAACTACTAGAGCTCATCAATGATTTTGGTAAAGTAGCAGGATACAAAATTAATGCACAGAAATCTGTTGCATTCCTATACGCTAATGATGAAAAATCAGAAAGAGAAATTAAGGAAACACTCCCATTTACCACTGCAACAAAAAGAATAAAATACCTAGGAATAAACCTATCTAAGGAGACAAAAGACCTGTATGCAGAAAATTATAAGACAATGATGAAAGAAATTAAAGATCATGCAAACAGATGGAGACATATACCATGTTCCTGGATTGGAAGAATCAACATTGTGAAAATGACTATACAACCCAAAGCAATCTACGGATTCAATGCAATCCCTATCAAACTACCACTGGCATTTTTCACAGAACTAGAACAAAAAATTTCACAATTTGTATGGAAACACAAAAGACACCAAAAAGCCAAAGCAAGCTTGAGAAAGAAAAACGGAGCTGGAGGAATCAAGCTCCCTGACTTCAGACTATACTACAAAGCTACAGTAATGAAGACAGTATGGTACTGGCACAAAAACAGAAATATATATCAATGGAACAGGATAGAAAGCCCAGAGATAAACCCACACACATATGATCACCTTTTTTTTTTTTTGATAAAGGGGGCAAGAACATACAATGGAGAAAAGACAGCCTCTTCAATAAGTAGTGCTGGGAAAACTGGACAGCTACATGTAAAAGAATGAAATTAGAACACTCTCTAGCACCATACACAAAAATAAACTCAAAATGGATTAAAGACCTCAGTGTAAGGCCAGACACTATAAATCTCTTGGAGAAAAACATAGGCAGAACACTCTATGACATAAATCACAGCAAGATCCTTTTTGACCCACCTCCTAGAGAAATGGAAATAAAAACAAAAATAAACAAATGGGACCTAATGAAACTTAAAAGCTTTTGCACAGCAAAGGAAACCATGAACAAGACAAAAAGCCAACCCTCAGAATGGGAGAAAATATTTGCAAATGAAGCAACTGACAAAGGATTAATCTCCAAAATTTACAAGCAGCTCATACAGCTCAATATCAAAAAACAAACAACCCAATCCAAAAATGGGCAGAATACCTAAATAGACATTTCTCCAAAGAAGATATACAGATTGCCAACAAACACATGAAAGGATGCTCAACATCACTAATCATTAGAGAAATGCAAATCAAAACTACAATGAGATACCATCTCACACCAGTCAGAATGGTCATAATCAAAAAATCTACAAACAATAAATGCTGGAGAGGGTGTGGAGAAAAGGGAACCCTCTTGCATTGTCGGTGGGAATGTAAATTGATACAGCCACTATGGAGAACAGTATAGATGTTCCTTAGAAAACTAAAAATAGAACCACCATACCACTCAGCAATCCCTTTATTGGGCATATACCCTGAGAGGACCATAATTCAAAAAGACTCATATACCACAATGTTCATTGCAGCTGTATTTGCAATAGCCAGGACATGGAAGCAACCTAAGTGGCCATCGACAGATGAATGGATAAAGAAGATGTGGCACATATATACAATGGAATATTACTCAGCCTTAAAAAGAAACGAAATTGAGTTATTTGTAGTGAGGTGGAGGGACCTAGAGTCTGTCATGCAGAGTGAAGTAAGTCAGGAAGAGAAAAACAAACACCATATGTTAACACATATATATGGAATCTAAAAAAAAAAATTGTTCAGAAGAACATAGGGGCAGGACAGGAATAAATATGCAGACATAGAGAATGGACTTGAGGGCACGGGGTGGGGGAAGGGTAAGCTGGGACAAAGTGAGAGAGTGGCATGGACATATATACACTATCAAATATAAAATAGATAGCTAGTGGGAAGTAACCACCTAGTACAGGGAGATCAGCTCGGTGCTTTGTGACCACCTAGAGGGGTGGGATAGGGAGTGTGGGAGGGAGACGCAAGAGAGAGGAGATATGGGGATATATGTATATGTATAATTGTTTCACTTTGTTATAAACCAGAAAGTAACACACCATTGTAAAGCAGTTATACTCCAATAAAGATGTTAAAAAATAAAATAAAAACTAGATCACCTTTACTCCTAACCTTCAGTTTCTAGGGTCATCCTGGTCTCTTTTGTCAGACTGCAAATGCCCAAATCTTCTGTCATTCCCCTTACAACAGTATCTTCCTATGTTCTCAGTTCATCTGGATGTGCTCCCATTTGCCACCATCCTTCTTAAAGAGTGACCTTCAGAACTAAACAAGCATGATCTGACCAGAAAACGAAACACCCTAGGACTACCACATCTTTTGTCTGTAGATCACTTCTGTAAATGCTGCCAAGGAGAATACCTCCTAATGTTGAAACTATGTCTCACCAGTAGCTCCAATTGAACCTGGGGTCACCTCAGCTGTCCCAAATAGTAGCAACTTGGACACAGATTTTGATAGGAGGCTGGGAAGGAGGCCATCTGCTCAATGAGTTTGCACACCATTGTGGGAGGCGAGACAATTACGGAGAAAAATTTCTATTTTTGCAGTTTTGCCTCTGTTTGACCCTGGGAATTCAGCACCATGGAGACAGCCAATCCAAAATCTCCAGAAGAAAGTTTTCACCTGCTTTCAGCCTAAATTATTCCTAGGAATAGCCCCCCAACAGTCTTCCACATTCACACTTCAAAGTTTACTGTCCAAGCATGCCTGAACCCTGGATATCTAAAGATTCCACTGGGAAAGGATTTAATGGTTCAAAAAACAAAATCATAGAAAAGGATGCCCCAATACACAAGAAGGTATCCCAAGGTATGGCATGGTGGAATGACAAGAGTGATGGAAGCTTCCTTCAAGTCAGCTATGCGCTGCTTCACTGCAAGGCAATGACAGGAGACAATCTAGCACCCCACCACACACACACACACACACACACACACACACATACACAGAAGGAATATTTATACTCATGTTTCAAATTGTGTCTTGAGCATTAGGACAAACAAGGAACCTCTGTAGATTCATGATTCCCATGGTAAACTCAACCTACCAACCTGGAATGACTGGCCAAAAAATGTTCATGAAAATATTCTCAAGGATTCTACAGGGGCTCCTTCTTCAACTTCATCCCAGTCACATCTCCATGCCATGTGTGTGCACAGGGCCCCATCATAGGCATGCAGTCAAAACATTACAAAGAATGCAAAATCCATCTCTTTGTCCATTCATTCAAAAGTACTCAGCATCTACTAAGTGCTTTCCCCCCAAGATCTTTCTCTCCAAGGACTTACCCTATAGCCAGGGTCACAAGATTATTTCTCTATCAAAATGTTCAATACAACACAGTACTTGGTAAATAAATTGCTAAAGCATAACACACCATAGCACTTTAGGGGAAGGGAAGGCTAAGGGTTGGCCAGTTGCAACTTCCTGAAAAGCAGGGGATGTGAGCTGGATTATGAAGGCTCAATTTGAATACCGGTCACAGGAGAATGGAGAGACTGGCTGTCATTTCCACTGCCAGCCTGGAAGGTTGCAGGGAAGCATGATCATCGCAAGCCTGAAGAATGATGTCTTGAGTGTTCCCGGCAACTCAATTACGCCATGCAGATTTTCCGCGGAGTTGACTTCTCGGTTTCGAGAGCCACGCACACGCTCCTCTGGGCTTTTTGCATGGGGAAAACATTGTTGGGAAAGGAGCCTGTGGACCAACCACTGGAAAGTGCACTCAGTAGCACTTTGGTTGAGATAATTGCTGCTTTTCTTTTTTTTTAAATTGTAGGCTTTGGAGGTGACCACAAGCAAAATTTGTGACAGACATTTGACACTGAGAAACTGCCGCATATGGGTGACAATTTTCACATCCCTGGCCCTACCCCTCCCCACCCAAGACTGGTTTGTTGACGAACAAAGGAAAATTATCTAAAACCGCTGGAGTATGTTAGCCAAGCCTTCTCTTTTGTAGTAATGCTCTTTATGCTAGGCACCAAGGTTTCTCATGGTTACAGGCATGCGGATTCAAGCCCGTTCAAGTACACAGCCTGGGTGACCTTGACAGCACAGCAGTCCTATCAGCGGTGTGGAGGTGTTGCTCCTTGAGCTCAAACGTGCGGATTTGCAGAGAGACCCCCTCGCCCACCAAGGGCTCCAAGGACTTCAAAGCCCTGCTTCGTTCCTGCAGAGCTGCCTCCTTATCCTCTGGGGAGACATCCTCCTTTGCCCTTTCTGCCTGTGGCAAGCTCTGTCTCGAAGAAAGCTGGCAGGCAAGACAGTGCAAAGGACACAAATCTGTCAAGTGGAAAAAAATCCCCAGCCTGGAGAAATAAAAGACAAAGCTTCCGGAGGCACTGTCTCAGCCCACAGCCATCAGGACCCTGTGATGTCAGCTAGCATAACAAGGATGTCATCAAAAGAACTAAGCGGAGAGCTTAGAGAGACACTTGGGTGGCCTCAAGTGTCTCCAGCCTCAGCTGGGGCCGTGGGTCCAGGCCAGCTGGTGGGAGCTCACCAGCTGCTACCACGGTCATTCTCTGTAGGCACCTCCAACAAGGTTCCAGGACTCCTCAAGCTGACTTCCTAAGCAAGCTGCCCTCCCAGGACAAAGGAGCATCCTTGCCTCTTGGCCTCAATAATCCTACTTCTCATTGTAAAGATGGCATGGCAGCAAAAATATTAGATTGGGGGTCATACTGACTTTGTCTCTGCCATTTCCTAGATTCGGGGACCTCAAGGAAGCTCTCTGTGTCTTAGTTTCATCATCTAAGAAATGATAATAATATTCATCTCCTAGGGCCCTTGGTAAGATTCAATTAGACAGTGGAGGTGAAAATGTCTACCCTGGGGCCTATCACATGATTTTCCCCGGATGAAAGTTAACAAACACACAAACTACCTTAACGAATCCATCAGGAAGCATTTCCCAGAGCCTGCTGCATGTTAGACAATGAGGATGACGAAAATGAACAAAGTATTTTTTTCCCTCAAGGAACTTATAGACTAGTTGAGGAGCTGATGTAAACATGGGCCATAACAAATTAAAAAGCAGTGAACAGGCATCCAAAATGAATGTACACTGTAAGTGCCACGGAAGTCTCAAAGAAGGAACGACAAAGGCGAGGCAGGGGAGTCAAGGAAGGAGAGATTTTAGCAGAACCTCGAAGGCTGAGGAGGGCTTTGATGAGCCCAGAAGACACCCCTCAGGGAGGAAGGCTTTCAGGAAAATGCTAGTGTCCCATGAATTTATACCATGAAAGTTGGTCTTCCAAGGGCCCAATTGCACTTGAATGACTATTAAAACTCAAGATCAATCCTAGCAGGGCTTCCCTGGTGGCGTAGTGGTTAAGAATCCACCTGCCAATGCAGGGGACGCGGGTTCGAGCCCTGGTCCAGGAAGATCCCACATGCCACGGAGCAACTAAGCCTGTGCACCACAACTACTGAGCTGGCGCGCCACAACTACTGAGCCCACGTGCCTAGAGCCCGTGCTCCGCAACAAGAGAAGCCACTGCAGTGAGAAGCCCGTGCACCACAATGAAGAGTAACCCCTGCTCACCGCAACTAGAGAGAGCCCGTGCACAGCAACAAAGACCCAACGCAGCCAAAAATTAATTAAATTTAAAAAAATTTAAAAAACGAATATCAATCCTAGCGTATAAAGAAAGAAGGGCATCTACTTACTGCCTCCTCCATGAGGCTGTCTTTGATTCAATGCAGGAGAAAGTGTAGCTATGGTTTTCCAATCCCAGAAAGAGAACAGAAGGCAAGAAAAAGACGAGAGAAAATAAAGCATGCAGAGAGATAACCATCTGTGTTTGCTGGTTTAGTCTTCCTTCCAATGTGTAATTACCATTCTGAGGGCTGACTTGGCCATTTGGATATATGATGATCCAGGTCAAGCAAATCACCCACAAAGGAGGAAATCAACCTACAGACCATAGACTGTATGGACATGGTTTTTCTCTTAAAGGAGATTTGTGTTTGCCAACTAAAAACAAGATACTTCCTCAAAACATTTTAATTGGGTAGGAAACATCAAATTCACAGCTCTTCAGCAAAGTCTAAAGTGGTGCCAACCACCTTATCCCTAGAATAAAACATAAGACTGTGTTATTTTCGTTTTGTGTGAAACATTCAAAGTTCAGGGTTGGAAAATTGTGTGTGGGCTGATGCCTGATAGTGAGGCCGGTTATTATGTAGTGACTCACGAGAAATTTCCAGAGCTACCACACCTTCAAGTTAAACTCACTCAAGCCAGACAGTAAACTATTAGTAGAGATATTTTTGTAACCATAATTTCTAGTCTTTTAACTAATTTCTTTTTTAACTGGCACTATGGCCAGTTTTATAAAAGTTATAGAGCTTTTTTTTTTTTTTTCTGGCATCAGGGTTTTGGAATATTTATCCGTTTAAAAACAATACAAAATAAAAACACGCCCTTGGGGTATTTTAAGGAATTTTTCAGCTGACCAACTTGGTCAACCAGCGTAATCCTGGCGCACTGGCTCCATCGTGTCAGCCAGCCTGGCTGCCCACCACAAGGAGGACTCAGCCCAGGACTCCTGCGGTTGTGGCCGCGTCTGCCCCAGGTACCCAAAAGGAAGTCTCTCTGTGGCCAGGCCAAGCAAGAGACGGCACCACGCGGGGAGAGCCACTGACATGACACCAGAGCCCTGGGAGAAGCTGCGATGCAGAGTAGGAACAGCCAAGCTTTTCTCTGACACCGAACGAAGCAACTAGTGAAACAGTCATCCCTCCAGGAAAGCCCTCATCCCTCTGCCCGAGTCCAGTTGGGGTCCCTGTGTTAACACACTCCGCGCACCCACCAGGAAGCCTAGAGCTGGAATCTTCTGTTGAACATTGACAGGTCTTCAGAGAACCTCCGAAGGGACTCTGACAGAGCCTGAGTCTCAGGATCTCATAGCAACTGCATTGACTGGCTTTTCTTCATGTAGTTTTTTTGTTGGTTTTTTGTTTTTTGTTTTTGGCCGCCACATGTGAGATCTTAGTTCCCCAACCAGGGATGGAACCCGAACCCCCTGCAGTCGAAGGGCAGAGTCTTAACCACTGGACCACCAAGGAAGTCCCCATGTAGTTTTAATTCTCATCGTGACATGTTATCAGATCTGTAATGGAGAGGGGCCTCGTGGACTACCGAGGCTGGTCTTTTGACTCTATATTTATGAGTTTAGGGTTTTACACTGACATAGCCACTCTTCAAATGGAATGGATGAAATCGAAATAATATACAACATGTGTCATTGTACACTTATTCCCATCTCTGACACCACTGCCAGGATCTCAGATGTGTTACAAAACTCTATCCTAGAGCAACATCTCCCACTCTTTTTACATGCTCAATTAATGGAGTGAAGGATTGATTTTTGACCTCCAAAGACTCTCCCTGTCTGGGGTCTGGGCTGGGAGAGTGGAAGCAAGACCTCGAACTTGTGGAGGCGAGTGGAGGCTTCCTGCCTGGGCTTAGCCAGAGGAACTGCATCAGGCAGGGCTGAGGCTGGGAACGGGAGACGGGGGAGGGTGCTGACGCACCACAGGCAGGGCTCGGGGTTTCTTCTTGGTTAGGAACACCAACTGGGCACACACCTCAGTCATCAGCCCTTGCAAAGGGGAATCTGACGGAGGGGTTAAAAGGCACAGAGAAGTCAGAAAGTTGAAAACAGAAGCCATGTCTGTCCCTGGACTGTTTCGTACTGGCACTGAGCTGGTGCACAGCATGTAGGCACTGAATCAGTGATACATGGCTGAGTTTGTAGATTGAAGGCCAGGGATGGTTGAGGGAATGGATTGTACACGACAGGGAGACAGAGGGTACCAGCTTCCCAGACAAAAGGTGTCTAGCCATGGAAGGTTGGCCACATTCCCGTGTTCTCTGTGTGCCTTTCCTGTTTAAACGGCAGTCGTGGCTAGGATGGGTCAGCGCCAGGAGACCTCCTTGGGGTAGGAAATCCCACACCTTCTCAGCAGGTTTCTTCTGAACCCAGCTCTCTGTGCTCTACCTGGGTCATGATCTAAGGTCTGGGGTCTCCCTAGAAGCCCCACGTTTCACGCATTCCTTACACACCTTGAGGGCAGCTTCTGGCTAAGAAAGTCTTCACTCTCCTCTCCTTCATCCTTCTACCAAAGCACTTCGTCCGTCATCCCATCTTTGTCAATGCCGCCCCCTCCCCATGCTTTGCCCATCATTGACAGTTTCAACGTTTCCGTCCCAAGCTGTATTAAGATTTAGGGGTCCCTTTCTAACATGACGTACAGAAGGAAAGAATAAGATTCTCATCACGAGTCAGTTCTTCTCACATCTGCTTTGCCTTATGCACTCATTTCCGTGTCTTCTTCCTCTGCCATCCCTCCTGCCCCACGTAGCCTCACTACGGTAGCGTGCCCTGAGTCAGAAGCTCCACCACTTTTTCCAGGAGGTGGCACAGTCAGAGGTTCCCTGCCCTGTCCTTCTCTTGAATTTCTAAAAAGCCCACATCTTGTACAGAGGCTCCCAGCTATGCAGACCACATGCATCATGTTTTTTATCTATGGGACATTTCCCCCTGCAGTCTGTAGAATCCTGTGGCCACTTCTGCTTTCTAACTGCTGCTTATTTTCTTTCCCTAAGGCAGGAAAGAAATGTGGTCTGATGAATGGAGAACTTGCCTGGAAATTGGATAATCCGGGTTCTGAATCTGACTTACTGTGTGGCCTGGGAAAAATTACTTTGACTCTCTGGGTAAGCTGACATTTCAGCGGCCTTGGGTGAGTAAACAGAAAGCAGTTGAAGTGTCCAGAGAGGGGAAGCCTCGGTGGCTGGCCTTTCCTGCAGTTAGGCACACAATAGCTCCCGTTTCTGATAGCAACTAGCATGAGTGGGTGCCCTATTCATGGCCCTATTCCTACTTTCCCTTTCCCCAATTTTGACCCTTTGGTTCCTCCAGCATCAGGTGATCAAAGAAGCTCAAGCCTTAGACACCCAAAAAGTTAGTGCTTGCCCAATAAGCTCAATGAATAGCTGCTCTATGTGTACCCACGTGCGGGGCATGCACCTAAAATAGCCTGGGCCTGGGATGGGCAAATATGTACATAGAGTTTGCTATCAAGAATTTTGATGAATGACTCCTCACTCCCCACTCCTACACATAAACGGTCAAGACACTTTCAATCTCAAGTGCCTGCAATTCAACTCAAATTAGCTAAAGCCAAGAAAGAAATCCGTGGGCTTACATACCTGGGGCATTTGACCTCAGGCAAAGCTGGATATAAGGTTTCAAACAATGTCATCAGAGACTATGATCAAAAAGATACAAGTGTTGGTGAGGGTGTGGAGAAAAGGGAACTCTTGCATACTCTTGGGAGGAATGTAAATTGGTGCACACACTATGGAAAGCAGTATGGGGGTTTCTCAAAAAATTAAAGATAGAACTACCATATGATCCAGCAATTCCACTTCTGGGTCTATACCCAAAGGAAATGAAATCAGTACCTTGAAGAGACATCTGCACCCCCGTGTTCATTGCAGCATTATTCACAATAGTCAAGATATGGAAATAACCTGTTTGTCAATAGAAGTATGGATAAAAAAAATTTTTAATCATTACATAATACACACAATAGATCATCATGTGTGTATATATATAATATGTATTATTTATTATCAATAAATAATAACATTCAGCCTTCAAAAAGGAGATCCTGCATCCTGCAATTTATAACAACATGGATGAACCTGGAGGACATCATGCTAACTGAAATAAGCCAGACACAGAAAGAAAAACACTGCATGATTTTACTTGTATGTGGAATCTAGATGAGTCACTTATACATGGAATCTAACAAAGGCAAACACATAGAAGCAGAGAATAGAACAGTGCTTACCAGGGTCGAGGAGGTTGGGAAATAGGGAGATGTTAGTCAAAGAATACAAAGTTGCAGTTATGTAGGATGAATAATTCTAGAGAGCTAATATACAGCATGATAATTATAGTTAATAATACAATATTGAACACTGGACACTTGCTAAGAAAGTAGATTTCATTTTAAAACTGTCAAACTGTTTTCCAAATTGATTGTACAATTTTATATTCCCTCCAAGAGTATATGAAAGTTCCAGTAGCTGCCCATCCTCGCCAACACTTGGTATGGAGAGTCTTTTAGCCATTCTAATGGCAATGTGGTGAGACCTCATTGTGGTTTTAATGTGCACTTCACTAATGACTAATATTAGGCATCTTTTGATGTGCTTATTTGTCATCTGTATATCTCCTTTGATTGTATACTTGTTCACATTTTTTACCCATTTATAAAAGTGAGTTGTCTTCTGATTGAATTGTAAGAATTCTTTATATAATCTAGATGTACTTTTTTTCATATACATGCTTTGCAAATGTTTACTCCCAGTCTGAGGTTTTCCCTTTATTTTTTGTAATAGTGTCTTTTGAAGAGCAACATTTTAATTTTGATAACGTCCAACTTATTATTTTATCTTATAGTTTGTGATTTTTGTGTGTGTCCTATTTAAGAACTGTTCCCTAAACCTAGGATCACTAAGAATTTTTATATGTTTTCTTCAAGAATTTTTGTAATTTTAACCATTACATTTAGGTCTATGATTCATTTTGAATTAAATTTTGTACTACAAAAAAAAAAAGAGAAGAAAGTAGATTTCAGGTTCTCTTACCACACACACAAGAAAAGGGTACCTGTGTGAGGAGATGAATATGTTAATTAGCTTAACTGTAGTAATCATTTCACTATGTATAATCAAACCATCATGTTGAATACCTTCCATATATACAATTTTTTACCACAAATAAAATTTTAAATGTCTTCAGAGCTCTGCCTCTGTCTTCACCTGCTGGACAGGTGCTCTCCAAAAGGTTGGAAGATGGTTGCCAGCTGAGAAGCCCAGAAAAATGAAAGTATTTGGGAATAGTTCTAGCAGAAATGTCCAGGAAGACTCTGCTTAGGGCCTGGGCCCATTCCTGAACTACTCATGGGACACGTGGCCTCCTCTGTGGCAGCGTGGACCTGGCTCAAGGGGTGGAATGTGGTCACCACCAGAGAAAAGCATTCAGTTCCTAGAAGGATGGCAATCAGTGCTCGACAGGCAAAAACATCCAATGTCTCCTACATCACCCTGAGTCAGTAAGGAGCCCAAACTGCAGAAACGTGCAGCAAGCTGGGATGCCCCAGCACCCAGGATCCAGTCTTCTAAATCTTATATGTTTCCAATAAAAGGTAAAGAAAGGGCTGAGGCCATGTGCTAGCTATGCGGAGCATAAGAGTGTGGCGCTGTATTGTTTTCTATAGTTGGATAAGGCTCTTCCGGCTCGGGTGAAGTGAAAAACAAATAGCCATAGACTTTGCTGCAATCATCAGAATGTTTCTGTGACTCATGAGATAAATGAGAAGCATACACAGAAGGGTCAAAGTTACACTGCAGTCAGATTGTAATCACACCCTTGAGTTCTGACAACCCACGGACCAAATTTCCTACTGAGAGCACATTACTGACTTCTTTTTCTCCGCAGGGGGTACTTGATTACCCTAAGGCAGCTTATCTCATCTACGGATTATCTGAGATCAGCTTTTCACACAGGTTGGCCTCCCATCCGCAGTCAGCACAGCTCTTGTCTCTACCACTGACTAAAGTTCAACACTGACTCCCTGGCCCAAGAACCCAAGTGTGAGGCGACCAAATCATCTGATGAGCCACAAATCAGCTTAAAAGACAACACTCTCTAAACACTGATACTGAAGGCCCTGAAGTGGATGAGGTTGCTTTTCTCCAGTGAGAGGATCTGTACTTTCTCTAGCACTAAGGACATCCTTAACACCCTGATGGTCTGCCTGTAAGGGGGGATTTCCGAGGTAGCCTTTATAGTCAGAGAGAAAAGGTCTCAGACGCCGCATGGAGTATGTAAAACCCAGCTCAACACGCAGAACTTTCCTTGACTTTGTGATAACTTGATTTTTCTCACCCTCAAGCCTCTTCCTGTCCAACAGACCCATGTCCCAGCAGCAACAAACCACCAAAATTCATAGAGGAGCTGCCATGTGACAAGCGTGAGAGCGCAAAAGATAAATTGGAAAAGGCACCTCTAGGCAAGACGCCATCGTGAGCTCTAGTTCTGAGCTCCCCAACTCTACTCCAAACACAGCAATGACATATGAAACATTTTTCATGCTTAAAATAAAATCACGCCAAAATATCAAATAAATATTTCCCTGGAAGAGAAACACACTGTAGTAAACAGGTCAAAGCCATGGGCTTCTGGGTCTCCCAGTCAAGAAGGCAGATGTGGCCAAAGTTTGATTCCTCTGGGCTAAGAGGGAATAAAGCCTTCCAGGCATGAAATAGGACCTGAATCAGGATTGCTGCCTGAAGCCACAGGTGGTGCTGACCTCCCTCAGTTATAAAAAGAAGCAGGGGACTTCCCTGGTGGTGCAGTGGTTAAGAATCTGCCTGCCAATGCAGGGGACACGGGTTTGAGCCCTGGTCCAGGTAGATCTCACATGCCGTGGAGCAACTAAGCCCATGCGCCACAACTACTGAAGCCCGTGTGCTGCAACTACTGAAGCCCATGTGCCTAGAGCCCATGCTCCGTAACAAGAAAAGCCACCGCACTGAGAACACACACACCCCAACAAAGACCCAACACAGCCAAAAGATAAATAAATTAATTAAAAAAAAAAAAAAGCAGGAAAACTGTAGCCACTGCCCTAAGCCACTGGCCTTTTTATAAAATCCAGGAACCTGCAGTGCTGGGAGGAAGCAGACACAGCCCTAGAGCCCCATTCATCTTCTTCTTTTTTATTTAAATTAAAGTACAGTTGATTTACAGTGTTGTGTTAGTTTCTGGTATACAGCAAAGTGATTCAGTTCTATATATATATTATTTTTCAGATTCTTTTCCATTACAGTTTATTACAAGATATTGAGTAGATTTCCCTGTGCTATAGAGTAGGTCCTTGTTTTTTATCTGTTTTATATATAATAGTGTGTATATGTTGATCCCAACCTCCTAATTTATCCCTCCCCTCCCCTTTCCCCTTTGGTAACCGTAAGTTTGTTTTCTCTGTCTGTGAGTCTCTTTGTTTTGTAAATTAGTTCATGTGTATCAGGTTTCTTTTAGATTCCACCTATAAGTGATATCATATGATGTTTGTCTTTCTCTGTCTGACTTACTTCACTTAGTATGATAATCTGTAGGTCCATTCATGTTCTGCAAATGCCATTATTTCATTCTTTTTTATGGCTGAGTAGTATTCCTTTGTATATATGTACCACATCTTCTCTATATCTTCCTCTGTCAATGGACATTTAGGTTGCTTCCATATCTTGATTATTGTAAACAGTGCTGCTATGAACATTGGGGTGCATGTAGCTTTTCAAATTAGAGGTTTCCTCCAGATACATGACCAGGAGTGGGATTGCTGGATCATATGGTAGCTCTATTTTTAGTTTTTTAAGGAACCGTCATCCTGTTTTCCATAGTGGCTTCACCAATTTACATTCCCACCAACAGTGTAGGAGGGTTCCCTTTTCTCCACACCCTCCCTGGAGTCCCATTCTGAGTGAAGCCACCCACCAGCTTAGTGGCTGCATGTATGTATCCCCAGTACATGGGGAGAAGAGCCCAGCCATAAATATTCAACCTGGTTCTGGAACAGGGCCCCTGGGAGCCAAGCGGAGTCAACGTGAAAACCACTAAATGGGGAGAAAAATAACTCGGAGCTACAGGGAGGGGCAGGCCAGTCAGGATGAGCATACAAACCTCAATTTTAAAAGAAATCTAACAGAAGAAAGTCAGACGACAATCTCAAAAACCAGAAAAATGTATTCTTTCAGAAATGGAAGTACCTGAGCAATCTCAAACATTATGTTAAATAAGTTTGTTTGAAACTCTCAAAGAGATAAAGTAATTACATGCATGAGGAGCAAAAATAAATAAGTAAAAGAAGTAAATATGAATGAAGAACATATGCTTCTGAAAAATCACCAATTATACATCCTGAAAAGTAAAAATACAGTCATTGAAATTAAAAGCTCATAAACTGGCTAAAAATTGAACACAAGTGATGAGAGAATTAGAAATTGGAGGAGAGTAGTGAGGAATTCACCCAGAATACAGCATAGGAGATATAAAGATGGAAGGCATGAATAGGAAGATAAGAGGCATGGAGGATAGAGTGAAGATATTTAATTTACTCTTTATGAGCCTGTGGTGAGGTAGGCACTGTCATCCTATTTTGCAGAAGAAGAAACTCTGCAGCCGAAATTTACAGATGCTGCCTCTTTTCAGCTAAGGATAAACAGGAATGCTCATTCCTGGGTCAAGTAAGTTCTATTGCAGCCACGTTGAACATAAATTAGCATCCTGTTGGTGCATTACCATGAACCCAATGTTGGAATTATGAATAATTTTTTAGACATGTTGGGTAGAGTGTGGTAAGTGGAATCGCTCAAGGAAGCAGGCTTGGGAAGGGGAGTGTCCAGCCTGCTCAGGCTGCTGTAACAAAATACTGTAGACTGCATGGCTTAAACAGCAATATTTATTTCTCATAGTCCTGGAGGCTGGAAGTCCAAGATCAGGGTGCCAGCGTGGTCAGCTTGTAGTGAGGACTCACTTCCTGGCTTGTTGATAGCCAGCTTCTCGCTGTATCCTCACGTGGCCAAGAGAGAGCTCTGGTCTCTTCACCACTGTATAGGGGCACCAATGCCATCATGGGGGCTCTACCCCCATGACCTCATCCAAATCCAATTACATCCCAAACCCCCATCCCTGAACACCACCATATGGGGATACGGGGTTCAACATACGGATTTGTTGCGGGGGACACCAACAAACAGTCCATAGCAAAAGGAAAATCATAAGAGGGAAAGAAGGAGGAGGAAAAAGGGAGAAAAAGAAACAAAAGATGGTGGGAGAAGGGGAAGACTTTGGTGCCCAGGGACTTGGGCCAGAAATGCACAATCACCACAGGAAATTCTCCTAAGGACCCAAACAGCCTCCCCCGTCAGGAAGAGGAGGCAGCTCTCGCCTGGCTTCAATAAAGAGCCCCTCCTGCAAACCCTGCCTCGGTCTTGCGATGGTCACGAAATGCTGGGTTCTTTAAAACCCCCAAAGCAACTTGCCTGGCACTCTGCCCCTTGAACTACAAACTCTGTATTTTGGGGGAAGCAGCGGATTTATTTACGCTCTGCTTATTAAAATGCTGTTTGAGAAAAAACCGTCTGCTATTTAAGATGTCCAAAGTGTAATGCCCGTTTCCAAGGAGGAGGATGGAGGGAGAAAAGAAAAAGGTCCTTTGCTTCCCCTGGCTCCTGACACATTCATCGTTCAGCGGACTTTCAAGTTAGACTGAACGCTCCTTCCCACCCTCCTGCGTGCTGCTGATGCAGGCACGCGGGGACGACACTTTAATGGCATTTCTGCATCCTTTGCCCTAGCAGCTCTATCATCTGTACCATTGGAATATTCTCCACTTTCTTGTCTGGACTTGGGCAAAAGCCATTTTCAGTCTGGTCATTTATGGCTTTCTTAACTTTGTGATTAAGTTATCATCAATACCATTTAAATAGTCTCTATTTTATCGTCTCTTTGATTTTTATGGACTTGAGCCAAAGCCATTTTCCTACTGGTCACTTATGGTTGCCTTAACTTTGTGACTAAGCCAGAAAAATTCTGTTTGAAACTGCGTCTAATATAAGGCTTCAAGATCCAACTATGTATTTCTACTTGCCAGTGGTCCCAAATGATTTCAGTATTTCTACTTGTCTTCAAGGCTC
The DNA here is from genome assembly GCF_005190385.1 of Monodon monoceros. Taxonomy (NCBI): domain Eukaryota; kingdom Metazoa; phylum Chordata; class Mammalia; order Artiodactyla; family Monodontidae; genus Monodon; species Monodon monoceros. Next base: position 51,306,645 of record NW_021703785.1, on the reverse strand, counting down.
CCCAAATCAGCAGATATGACCTTTCATCACCCCGCCTTAGGCAGCAGCAGCCTAAGGAAACCGGTGAAGGACTTTTTCCACCGAAGACCATAATTTCTGAAACCACTTCCTCTCCTCACCCTCCTTGACCTCCCTTCAGCATTAGGGCCTATTAACCACACCCTCCTTGAAACACTCTCTTTGGCTGTGTGTGTGTGTGCCCGCGCACACGCGTGTGCACGTGTGTGTGTGTGTTAAGAGAAAAGATTCTGGCATCCACAGACCTGAATTTGAATGGCAGTCTGACACTTTCTAATTGCAAGACATTGGGGAAGTTGTTTAAAACCTCTGAGCCTCTGTTCCCACCTCTCTAAAAGAGGAATGGTAACCCCTCCTTCAGATTAGGTGTGGTGAAGACTAAATCAGCTGCTCATAAAGTGTTAGAAAGGTCCACAGTCTCCATGAGATCTCAGTAGTTGGACCCTCCCCACTTCACAGTGTTGTGTCTTTTTCTGGCTCCTGAATATTCACTCGGCCAAGCTGCTCTGGTCCTCAGCCACCTTCTCATCTCTACCCTTTGCAAAAGGCTCCCCCCACGGCCCTCCCAGACCTCACCTCGGGGCCAGCAGACTAACCTCACAGTCTTTCTTACACTCATGGAATGACCCTTGAACAAATGACTTCCCCTCTAGTCTCGCTGTTCACGTCTGTAGAGCAGATGCCGAGTGGGTGAGTAAGGCAAGGTTCCCAACGCCCCTTCCTAAATAAGTGAAGTCATTTCTCCCGTCACTTCCCCAGCCCTTCCTTTGTCCCGTCCTTCTTCCTCCCTTCTCTCATTGCTGAGATCCGCAGTGGAATTTGGATTGTTCACCAGACGGCGGTAGTCTAGGTCAGAAGATGCTTGTATAAGATTCTCTCAGCTCCCATCACCTAGCACATCTATGGCTTTGAAGATGTGGACTAACACAGATGCTTCTGATAGAAATGGTTTGGGGACTTCCCTGGCAGTACCGTGGGTAGGATTCCGGGCTTTCACTGTCAGGGGTCTGGGTTCAATCCCTTGTCGGGGAAATAAGGTCCCACAATCCACGAGGCATGGGAAAAAAAAGCTTTGAGAACTTTCTCAAGACATTTAGTTCAGCTTAGTGAAGGGCATAAAATTCATGAGGATATTGAGGTGTTCCTGCCCTCATTAAGCCAGGTATGTATGTTAAAAAATTATTTCCTTGAGAGATAGCTTTGTGCAGACATTCTGGAAAGCAATTGGGCACTATATAAGCAAACTGACTACTTAGTTATACTCTCCTATCCAGCAGGTCCTGTGGGTACTGTGGGTACAAGGGTCTTAAGGGAAGCTGTATGAGAATGGCCACCACGGCAGAGATTTGGAGGCAGTCCTGGTGTCTGGTGGGTGAACAGAGAGATAAAGTGGGTAAAATATACCCTGGAATAATATTTAACGAGCAGGCGCTAAGAACTAGTTGTACATACTATGGTATATACATAACTGATACATAAACGTGGTAAATAAAAAGAAAGAATGAAGCATTTATTCTGGCTTTCCTCTACGAATTATACCACAAATCACCAAATAATATATCAGGGGAAATTTCTCATTATAGAAGTGCTCCAGCTAATAAACAAAGAAAGAATGCTAGAATTAGAAGATCACGATTTTGTAACACCTAACTGTGGCAGACTCTAAAACAGGCCCCTTTAATCCCTGGTATTCATGCCCTTGTATAATCCCCTCCCCTTGAGTATCGGTGGGACCTGTTAATTGTTCCTAATCAATAGAATACAGTAAAGGTGATGGGATGTCTCCTCCGTGATTACACTACATAAGATTGTACTTCTATCTTGCTAGCAGCCTCTCTTTATTGACCGTCTCTCTTGCTAGCTGTGAGGAGATAAACTGCTATATGAAGTCCAGAAGCCAAGGAACCAAGGGTGGGCCTCTGCCCAACAACCAGCAAGGACCCGAGACCCTCTGTCAGACCGACCCGAGCACTTGAATCCTGCCAACAGCCAGGTAGGCTCGGAAGCAGATTCTTCCCCGGTCAAGCCTCAGATTACACCCTACCCTTGGCCAACACCTTGTTTGTAGACTTCTGAGAGACCCTGGAGCCAAAGCCTCAGCTAACTTGTGCCTGGATCTCTGATTAATGTGGTTTTTTGTTTTTTGGGGTTTTTTTTTGCAAACCACTAAGTTTGTGACAATAGTGTTACAGACCAAAAAATAACAAATACACTAATAAACTAATAAGATCCTAAGTTTTTGTTATCAATGGCTGCTAATATTACATGCAAAAAAGTGAAAACGAAATATCACATGAATCCTGATGGAAAAACACAAGACAAACTATGAGACAGTCTTCTCAAAAAACTTAAATATGAGTCTGATCGAGTCCCTAGATTCAGCTACCAACTCAAATAAACTACAGAGGACAGAAACTTGTTAAAGTACACCACAAAGATGAATCATCAGAATCACACTGTGGTAAATTCGATGGGACAAACAACCTGGGTTCCTCAAGAAATAAATTGCAAGGGAGGAAAAAACAAAATTGATTCTGGGAGAAGCCTACTGATTAAAAGAGACAAAGAAATATCAATCAATTACCATGTGTGGGCCTTATATGAATTCTGATTCATATAAACAAACTGTGGAAAGAAATAACATTTATGAGAGGATTGGAAATTTGAGCTCTGTTAAATGATATTCAGGAAATATTGTTCTTTTAAAACTATTGATAAGGATATTGTGGTTATGTTATCTTGTACAGATACACACTGAAATATTCATGGATGAAATGATCCAATGTCTGAAAGGAAGGAAGTGGGTAAGGTGTAGATGGGGTGGGATTGGCCTTGGGCCAGTGGTCGTTAAGTCTGAGTAATGGGCACAGGGAGTTCATTATACTCTTTTATCTCTTTTGAGCTATGTTCAAAGTTCCCCATAATAAAAGTTTATTTAAGTTACAAGCAGACAAGAAAATAACAAATACTTCGTAAGAACACTTGTAAACAAAATGATACAAACATTAGAGTAGTTGCATATGGAGAAGGAAACAAGATTGGAGAATGGCAACAAAAAGGAATGAGTAAAGGAATCCCACTCCTGGGTATATATTTGAAGAAAATGAAATCAGGATCTTGAAGACATATCTGCACCCCCATGTTCATTGCAGTATTATTCACAACAGCCAGGACATGGAAACAATCTAAGTGTCCGTTGACAGATGAACGGATAAAGAAGATGTGGTATACTATGGAGAACAGTATGGAGATTTCTTAAAAAACTAAATATAGAACTACCATATGACCCAGCAATCTCACTACTGGGCATAAATAAAGTAGTGAGAAAACCATAATTCAAAAAGAGTCATGCACCCCAATGTTCATTGCAGCACTATATACCATAGCCAGGACATGGAAGCAACCTAAGTGGCCATCAACAGATGAATGGATAAAGAAGATGTGGCACATATGTACAATGGAATATTACTCAGCCAAAAAAGGAAACAAAATTGAGTTACTTGTAGTGAGGTGGATGGACCTAGAGTCTGTCATACAGAGTGAAGTAAGTCAGAAAGAGAAAAACAAATACTGTATGCTAACACATATATATGGAATCTAAAAAAAAAGTAATAATAATGGTTCAGAACAACATAGGGGCAGGACAGGAATAAAGACACAGACGTAGAGAATGGACTTGAGGACACGGGGAGGGGGAAGGGTAAGCTGGGACAAAGTGAGAGAGTGACCTGGACATATACACAGTACCAAATGTAAAATCAATAGCTAGTGGGAAGCAGCCGCATAGCACAGGGAGATCAGCTCGGTGCTTTGTGACCACCTAGAGGGGTGGCATAGGGAGGGTGGGAGGGAGGGAGACACAAGAGGGAGGAGATATGGGGATATATGTATACGTATAGCTGATTCACTTTGTTATAGAGCAGAAACTAACACACCATTGTAAAGCAATTATACTCCAATAAAGATGATAGGGCTTCCCTGGTGGCGCAGTGGTTGAGAGCCCGCCTGCCGATGCAGGGGACACGGGTTCGTGCCCCGGTCCGGGAAGATCCCACGTGCCGCGGAGCGGCTGGGCCCGTGAGCCATGGCCGCTGAGCCTGCGTGTCCAGAGCCTGTGCTCCGCAACAGGAGAGGCCACAACAGTGAGAGACCCGCATACTGCAAAAAAAAAAAAAAAAAAGA
>NW_021703785.1:51119521-51302045 GCF_005190385.1 Monodon monoceros | reverse complement strand
CAGAGAGTAGATGATGGTTTCTAAAGACTGGGGGAGGGGGAAATGGGGAGATGTCAGTCAGAGAGTACAGACTTCCAGTTACAAGGTGAATAAGTTCTGAGGATCTAAGGTACAGAATGGTGACTATAATTAACAATACTGTCGTATACTTGAAAGTAGCTAAGAGAGTAGATCTTAAATGTTCCCATCACACAAAAGAAAGGTAACTGCGTGAACTGATGGATGTGTTAACTAACCTAATTGTGGCAATCATTTCACAACATATATGTATATCAAATCATCAGGTTGTACACGTTAAGCTTACACAACGTTACATGTCAATTATATCTCAATAAAGCTGGGGTTGGGGAATGAGTAAATAAGTAATGAATAAATAAAGTAAGTGAGAGCCCTACAAGAAACAGTGATGATAGCAGTTATAAACAAAAGAGTATGATAAACTCAACTCACTACTCATTGAGGTCCAAAGTGAAAAGACTATGTGTATATACGATCCTGTGTCCATTCTCCCAATTCTTAGCTGTTGGATGCTTCTTTATGACCTTTGATTAATTCTTCTATCTATTCCTCAAGGGTGCCAAGTCCTCTGTCACCACCCTCAGGCAGACCTCCTGAGCAAAGTGCTCCCCATCTCAGTCGGTGGCTTGAACATCATTAAAAATCATTTACAAGAGAGAGAAGAGAAAACTGGGGTGTGGTGGGAGAGCTTGGAGCACAAGGGGAGCCTCTGGGGGTCTTATAATGTTCTATTTCTTGACCTGGGTGGTAGTTACACTCTGTTCACTCTGTCGTAATTCACCAGGTTGGACACTTGTGATTGGTGCGCTTTTCTGTATGCACATTATACTTCAGTTATTTTAATTTTTAAAATACACATTTTTTTCCTTGGATTTTCGAGCAAGTTTTGACTATTTCAGGCTTGATGCCCAGGGCCCCATCATATTCAGCAGAACAGATGGAGTTCTCCACTCTCTCTCTCTCTGTCTCTGTTTCTTTCTCTATTTTCTTTTACCCTATAGTTGAATTCTAGTTAATGAATTGAGACTAGGATGAGAGTCAATTCAAAAGTAGCTCCATCACTGACTTGCTATGGTTTCTGGCAAAAATTGCTTAAACTCCCTCCACATCAGTCTCTTGTCTGTAAAGTGAGGGTAATAACAGTACATGGCATGTATATAACTTGCTTAGAAGAGTAGCTGACACATAGCCCTCAAATTATCTTAATTTTTAAAATTTCCTATTTTTCATCTTTCCTTGAGCAAATTTCCATCAGGATCCTCATCGGGAGGGAGTTCAGCCTCCAGACAAGATTCATGAGCTGGATCCTTCCAGAAAGACCGTCAGTTGGGACCCAAACCTTACAGACTTCTCTAACCCCCTTCTCCCATCCAAACTCCTCTCGTCCCCCAGGCCCTGCTCCCATTCACAGCTTTAGGAAGGTTTCCCTAAACACTCCTGACTCTGCACTTTCTCCTCCCTCAGAAAGCTCACTGAGTCATTGGGAACCAAAACTCTAAGGCTCACACCATCTTTTTTCTCGCGGGCCTCTCACTGTCGCAGCCTCTCCCGTTGCGGAGCACAGGCTCCGGACGCGCAGGCTCAGCGGCCATGGCTCACGGGGCCCAGCCGCTCCGCGGCATGCGGGATCTTCCGGGACCAGGGCACGAACCCGTGTCCCCTGCATCGGCAGGCGGGCTCTCAACCACTGCGCCACCAGGGAAGCCCAACTCACACCATCTTTGTTGGAGAAGTCTTCATGAATCCCTGAGGCAGCAGTGATTCCACCTACACCTACATGGAGAAAAAAATCCATGTTCTGTAGGACCCAAAGCCTGTCAGTGAAAGATCTGAAATCAGTGACTTGCCCCAGCTTCTTTCCTGAACGCTTTTCAGTCCGCACTTACCTTCCTGGTGAGGTAGGCACCCAGAGACATTTTACTTCTTTCACCATCTCCCTCCAATCCGACCAACAAGATCCTGTGACCAGTCAATCACACTTGCTGATTGGCTGTTTGCGCCTTTCTTGAAGTTTATTCACACCTCTGGGGTAGCTCAGTTGGATGTTTATATTTGAAGCCATTGCTACTTGTATTTATGTTTGTATCTGAAGTCATTTAACTCTACTTGTAGAGTGGTAGGTTTCTTCTCCTCTAAGAAATTTCAAACCTCAGTAGACAAATGATGAACTAAACATCCTAAAAGTGATCTATTCCATTGAAAGACATTCTGATCTAAAAATAATAACTATTCCATCGAGCGCTTACTATGTGCCATTACTGTGATGCTTCATATGTTTTAAATAATTTAATCCTCCGTCAATGAGATGATTGTGATTTTAATTTTACAGATGAGAAAACTGAGACTTGGGGAATTACAAAGACTTGGATAGTTACAACAACCAAGACTATACAGTTGTGATTTGTGTGTGACTAATGGAATGAGAAGTCAGAGGCATCTAATCCCTAAAAGTGACTCGCGAGTAAAGCAACACAAAGCCTCTCCTTCCCATCCTATCCCCACATATCTCCTCTCTCACCTCTTCCTGAAAAGTTTCTTGGAGTGGTGGAATGGGAGAAGCCTGTGTCTTTGATTTCTCCCATGACCTGGGCAGCCCTGGCACATGGCCCAAACTTCCTCTCCAAACCCTGCTTCTACTGCTTTTCATCATTCTCCAAGTGAGCTGTGCTCTTTCATTCATGTATTTATTCAGTCAATGTTTATTGAAAACCTATTATGTGTCAGAGGGTAGCACTGAGGACATAATGGTTAGCAAGATAGATGCCATCCTCGACTTCACGTTGCCCACAGTCTGGTCTTTTTCCTGCGTGCTCTTCCATCTATTCGTAATTCCTTGCCTTCCTCCCCACTCCACCCCAACCCCCCCAGCAACGCAAACTCCTATTGATCTACAAGATCCAGCTCACACTCTTACCTCCTCTTTCACCTTCCTCAGCAACCTGGGGATGACCTTCAAAATATTGAGCAACCAGTTGGGTAATCATAATGGACACCAGCTGTCAACTACCAGTCTCCCAGAGTGTCCAAGCTGAATTTCTGCCCTGAAATAGCCCTGGTCAGAGGTAGTTACCCTGCCCATGGGGGTCCTCAGCACCTGGACCACACAAATATTGAAGTACTCTTCTCTAGCTCTTCCTGCCTTATCCTCCACCCACCCTCCCCACTGCACTCACATCCACAAACACACACAAATGTGCTTGTGAGCTTCCCAAAGGCAGCAATCTTTTCTTTATTTATCTAGGAGACTAGCACAATCCAGGTACAACATAACAGGAGCTCAATACATCCATGTTGAATGAATGAGTTGGGGTAGGAAGTAATCTGGTCTTCATCCCAGAGAATTTCCTTAAATATCATCCCTGTTCAGATCAACAACATTTCCTACTTGAAGACTCAGAAAAATTTTAAATGTGCGTTAGGCCCATTTTCCTTTTTTAAAAAGTGTAACAGTCCTTATATAGTACCTTGGAACACATTCCTATGCTTCTTCTTATATTTCTACCTCTGGTTATCAAGTTATAACAAACAAGTACTGTTATGGGCTGAATGATGTCCCCTCCCAGATTCATGTGTTGAGGTCCTAAGCCCCAGCATGTCAGAATATGACTGTATTTGGAGATAAGGTCTTTAAAGCAGCGGTCCCCAACGTTTGTGACCTTTTTGGCACCAGGGACTGATTTCATGGAAGACAATTTTTCCACAGACTGGGGGTGGGGAGTGGGGTGGGGAATGGTTTCGAGGTGATTCAAGTGCATTACATTTATTGTGCACTTTATTTCTATTATTATTACATTGTGATATATAATAAAATAATTAGACAACTCACCATAATGTTGAGCAGAGGCTCAGGCGGTAATGCGAGGGATGGGGAGCGGCTGTAAATACAGATGAAGCTTTGCTCGCTCACCCACCGCTCACCTCCCACTGTGCGGCCCGGTTCCTAACAGGCCATGGACCAGTACTTGTCCGTGGCCTAGGGGTTGGGAACCCCTGCTTTAGAGAGGCCATTACATTAAAATGAGATCATTAGGTATACCCTAATCCAATAGGACTGGTGCCCTTAAAAGAAGAGGAGATTAGGACAGAAACAATTGCAGAGGGAAGACCATTTCAAGACACGGGGAGAAAACAGCCAACTCTAAGCCAAAGAGAGAGGCCTCAGAAGAAATCAACCCTGCTGACACTTTGATCTAGGACTTCTAGCCTCCAAAACTGTGAGAAAATAAATTTCTGTTGTTTAAGTCACCCAGACTGTGGTACTCTGTTATAGCAGCCCTAGCAAACTAATACAAATACCAATCTCCTTTGCAAATGAACTACTGCTATAGCAAATAACACAACTTTTCATTGCATACGTACTATTTCCAAGTAAATTAGAAACTTCTTGATGTTAGTGAATATGACTTTTATTTCTTAGACTCTCTCATAAAACATAGCACCATTTATGTACATAATAGATGCTCAGTAAAAATTTAGAACCCATTTCCTAAACTGCAGAATATATGAGGATATTTCTTTGTCTTCATTTATTCCAGGGCTTCTCGACCTCAGCGTTATTGACATTTGGGGACTGGATAATTCTTTGTTGTCTGGGCTGTCCTGCGCCTTGTAGATATTTAGCAGCATCCGTGGACTTGACCCGCTAGATGCCACTAGCACCAGCACCATACTCCCACCATGTTGTGACGACCAAAAATGTCTCCAGATATTGTCAAAAGACCCCTAGGATTCAAGACACTCCTGCCGGAGAACTGCTGATCTATTGTGATGCTATCCGTTTCTCCTCTTCCTAGGTATCTTGTTCGAGTCTATACACATCTGGGTATTTCTTAGAGACACGTGCTATGAATCCTGAGCATCAGAAGGGTAACAAGAAATGAGTCCAAGTTTATCGGCAGGAGGGCAGCTGGTGTACCTCAGAATATGATCTGGTAGACACGCTTTGTCAAATTTGGCCTGTAGGGAGAAGTGTGTCTACAGAGAAGAGGCTAAAAATGTCAGATGGTGGTTTCTGCTGAGTCAGAGGCCCAGGCTTCTCTTCCCAAGACTTTACCTCCTGGTCACTGGTCACTAGCTAGGATCAACACAGACAGGAGTTATTTCTATCTCCAGTAGGATTGACTATTTTAAATGAGTTTGCAGTTTTGGGCCATTTCTTAGTGGACAAATCCCCACATCACAAAAACCACCAGGGAAATTGCCACTAATTAGCATGCTCGTTAACGACCTTAGGAAGGAAGGCAGCAGCGGAAAGGGCCGGGGCCCCAGAATTGTGGTCCTTCCCTCCGAAGCTGGCCTGGCACACTGCGGCTGAGGCTGGGAATGAGCAGGCAGCGCGGCCTCTTACTTCCTAAACCACGTCCTTCTTGGAGAACCGTCCCAGGATCTTAGGGTTATCCTCCGGACCCCATCAACTAGACCCAAAGACTCTCATGGGCATAAAAATAAAATGATGGTGAGGAAGGTAATGGGGTTGGTCTTCTCTACTAAGAATCTCAAGGAATGATGGGTCATGCTTTGTGGCCCAAAACTGTGATTGAGGCTGATGGTTCCAATGCCTCTACCGTCTGAGATCATATCGCAAGGAGGCAGAAGGCAGACTATGGAGGGCTTTTCATACCAAAAACAAGGAATTTGGATTATTTCTGGACTCATCAAACTTCCTACGTTGAGAAGTCATTTTCTCTGATACTTCTGGGGGAACCATGGATGATATTTAAGATGCTGGTGACTTAGAGCACAGAAAATCCCTGTAATCCTTGTGCTACAAGAGTTCCCAGCTATACATACATTTAAATAACCAAAACAGAGACAATAAAAAGCTACCTGGGGAGGAGAAGGAAGCACAGTACTCTCCAGGTTCCTCTAGAAGAACTTTTTTGCTGCAAAGCCCAATAACAGACACATCAACCCTTTCCGTTTCCACTTTCTGAATGACTCACTGCGCTATTTACCACCCCAGATGTACCAAGAGTATCAGTGAGAAAAAAACGTACCCATACTTGGACTTAAAAGGAAGTCTGTGTGGTATTCTTACTGTGGCCTGTCATACCTGCTCCCTTTCTCTCAGCTCTACCCTGGGTGACAGATGCAAAACCATGTCCGATTTGACTACAGGGCACACACACATCTGGGGTTGGAGTGGATACTCACAGGCCACAGACTAAATATGTCAGGGGAGTTTCACAGGGGCCGCCACAGCTTCCCTATTTCCTTTCAGCGAAGCAGCGTGATGCCCAGGGTTCTGCCTGTAGGTTGCAACTTGGGGACTTGATAAATGCAAGGGGGTTATTTCATCTCTCTAGAGAAGGGTAAGGTTAGCTGCCATCAACCCTAATGCTCAACACAAACTACACCTTATTCACGTTATCACAGTTTCCTTTGTCCTCTGTACCAGCTTCCATGGCATGTTGAATTCCCCACTGTTATCCTACTTATCTAGAAAAAGACAATAATGGCCACTTTACTTAGAGCTTACTCTAACAAAGTTACCACTTTTGTACTAGGCTACCATAGCTGTAGCACAGTTGTTGTTCATTTCATTTAACAAACAAGAAAAAAATAAAAAGGAACCAAAACTGGTACAGATGCTGAGGACACACAATAAGCTAAAAGCGCCCATAATGTGACATCAGTTTTTGTCCACCATCTTGGAAAAAAGTGTTAGACAAGTCATTTTTCTTTTTCCTTTTAACGTGTACTGTGTCCCACGAGCCCTTCATCCAACGGGAAAATAGCAAGGGTGGAAAATTTAGAATACCTCTAGTAGTTAGGGCATAGCCCAAGCTGCTGTAGCACGACTACCCTAAAACACAGTGCCTCAAGCAGAATGGAAGCATATTTTCCTTTATCAGAGGAGTGTAGGGGTTTTGGGCAGGTCAGGACAGGAAACTGACTCTGCTCCGTGAGGTCCTCCAGGAACCCAGGCTCTTTTTCCACCCCCCCTATTTTTGTAAGTTAAGGTCCAATTTACACAGAGTTCAATTTACTCTTTAAGTGTACCCTTCTACCTTGTGGCTCAATGCGCTGATCTACAGCACCTTTTCTCCATTCCACCCCATAGGAAGGGTAAAAGACAACCAGCTTCTTTTTAAAGGGCAGCCCACAGCCCACTGACCAGAATGGAATCACATACCTAGCTTCAGGGGAGCCTAGGAAATGGGGTCTGTGTACCCAACTAGAACTTGGGAGATTCTATTACTAAAAGGATGAAATGAAAAATGAATACAATTAGGGGGTTATGCCACAGCATCAAAATCTTAACAAAACTTAAGAGCTGGGTTATTTTCCAGCATCTTTTAACAAAGGAGAATATAGTACTAGAACACAATTTGCAAATAATCAACAAAGCAAAGGTTTCGTGCAGCAATATCCTTCTCTGGCACCTTGTTTGTTATTAATCCTTACTTCCGTTTTTACAAAAATCTGAATCAAAAGTATGAAAATTTCTGTCAAACACAAGAGGCTGTTCCTACATAATGACTTTGTTATTTTCCTTTAGCTCAATCTGAAATTTACTTTCAATGACTCTAGCAATCATAAAAGGAAGAAATCTGTGGAGTAAGAACACTTTCAGCCCAAAGCGGTTCTGCAAAGCCTGCAGTTCAGAGTTATCTGGCAACAAGAAAATAATGCTGTGCTGTTTTCTGAATCATATATTTCCTATGCTATAGGCTGTGACTCTGATCAGATCTTAATTTCCCATGACAAGTATGAAAATGCAAGAAGGATGAAGTTCTGTAGAACATCAGTGTTCCTTTAGGTAGTCATTGCTTTGATGAAACATGACTAATCGTTGGCAGAGAAAACTTCTGATTGACTGAAGGAAAATAAAAGACGCTATCAGTGTGCTAATGAAGAGATTTTTATGGTGTGCCTGCAAAGCAAATATACGACAATGTTGATTCCAAATGATCAAAACAGCAGTGGACATGATGTTTTATCTTATTAGAAAATATCAGCACCTAAGAGCAACGTTGCTATAATCCATTGTTATGATGTATTGTACTGAGTAGATGGCTTAGCAGAAGTAGATGCACTTCCAGCCTCAATAGTAGGAATAACAGTAACAATAACAACATCAATAATAATAGCAGCTATAATTTCTTTGTTCTACTATTTATTGGCCACTATGCTAATGACTATTTATGTAATCTTTCCTATAATTTTCACAATGATATTGCAAGGTAAATATAATGGACATTATTCTCATTTTAGGCTCAGAGAATAATTGCCTAAGCTTATCCAGTGGTTGTGATGGAGATAATTACTAACATACACTGAGTGCTTTCCCCATGCCAGACCGTGTCCTACAAGCAGTGAAGCTGGATTCAAATCCATGGCATGCACCGTTGCATGGTGCCTGGCAAAATGAAACCTCTGTTAACAGAGACAGAAGCCAGATTTGTCACAAGCCACAGGATTCCTCCTGCTGTACGCAGCCACTCAAGTTGCTTCACATGGTGTAGGTTCTGAGCGTACTAACAAGTCTAGCAGTGGTGTGGGATCATGGAGCACCTACCTTCTCCTGTCACAGATTACACGTGGTTGCAGTGAGTGATGGCCAGGCTAGCTGCAGAAATGCTGGGATGAAATTGTGGCTATCAGCAGTTGTGCTTTCATTCAAATTCTGCAAATTTGTCTGAAGCAGATAAATACAACGTTGATCAGAATGACATACCCCACATCCTCAAATACTTGAAACTGAAACAACATTTAAAGGAAGCAGCTATGAGCCAAGGAGGAGAGATTCCATGCTGGTTTTTAATCCCTTCTAGTATTTAACAGAGTGCCTTTCCTGTTGCCTGTGCTCAGTAATGCTCAATAAAGCGCTGTGGTTGTCTTTTTTTTTTTTTTTTTTTTTTGCGGTACGCGGGCCTCTCACTGTTGTGGCCTCTCCCGTTGCGGAGCAACAGGCTCCAGACGCGCAAGCTCAGCGGCCATGGCTCACGGGCCCAGCCGCTCCGCGGCATGTGGGATTTTCCCGGACCGGGGCGCAAACCCGTGTCCCCTGCATCAGCAGGCGGACTCTCAACCACTGCGCCACCAGGGAAACCCTGTGATTGTCTTTTAAGGGGGAAAAGTGAATTGACTAAGCAGGGCGCTTGAGAGTCTTCCTGGATTTTAAATGATTGGATTTATGACTAGTAGATTTAACAAAGAGATTTGGTTGGCTGATTAAACAGATGATGGTACCTAGAAAGGTTAAATGGCAGATTTCTCTGTTGTGATTTTCTTCCATCATATAGATAGAAATAAGGACTCTCTTGCTGACACATTTTTTACTGCAACAGTCTTCATCCACTCATCTAAAATGTAAACTTCTGTCTGTAAACTATGTTTAATAGTTTTTAGAAAGTCATGACAGGGACTTCCCTGGTGGCGCTGTGGTTAAGAATCTGTCTGCCAATGCAGGGGACACAGGTTCAATATCTGGTCCGGGAAGATCCCACATGCCGCGGAGCAACTAAGCCCGTGTGCCACAACTAATGAGCCCGCGCACCGCAACTAGAGAAGCCCACGCGCCTAGAGCCCGTGCCCTGCAACGAGAAGACCGTGCACCGCAACGAAGAGTAGCCCCTGCTCGCTGCAACTAGAGAAAGCCCACACGCAGCAACAAAGACCCAACGCAGCCAAAAAAAAATTAAAAAAAAAAATAAGAAAGTCGTGATACATGGCTAGCAGAAGATATAAAGATATTCACAAATTATACCTATTACTTAATTACTCAGGCTATAACTAAATTTAAAATAAACTTGCCAAGTATTATTGCTGTCATTAGTAGTAATATTAATTGTATTTACTTGAATCCTACTACTCTATGTCTTTGTCCTAAAAAAAAAAAAAAAATTTTTTTTTTAACCCAGAGAAGTTTTCAGTTGTTGAGATGCCCGTTACAATATTGTCTCCCTTTTAAAGAAGCTCACGATTATAAGGGTTAATCAAATAATAGTGTTTCTGACAGTATATAACGCTAAACGTTTATGCTTCAACATGTTTTGTCATCATCCTGGTATCTCTCCACCCACACAAGGAGATTTTGGAGGGTAGGGGCTCCGTTTTATAATACGTTGTACTGAATCCACCCTATCACGGCCCCGGGAAATTCCCACAAATCTTTCTAAAAAGAATAATCACCTTAATTTGTAAATTCCTTGAAGGGAAAGATTTTACTTTTTTTTTTTCTTAGCAGTGACTACTAAGCTTCTTCACATGGAATGTTTGATCATTAACTTTGATAAAAAGAAGAGAAGCCAAAGTAAACACGTCAGTCATCATATCACTTGATAAGCAGACTAAAGATGATTTGAAGTGATAAATACTAAGAAGGCAGATAGATATTTGCCATTTTCAGTCACACAGAGTTTTTCAAGAACGCATCTACTCAAGTGTGAACTCTGCCTGTATATTCAAGGTCCATTGTTGCCTCAAAGACGGCAAGCACAGAAACACAGCTTATAAAGTTGATGACGAGGTTCACATTGATTCCGTTCATATTTATTAAGTAACTACTAAGCCCAGCACTATTTTCGGTCCTGTGAGAAATATACAAAAAAGCAATGAGATTCTACAAAGAAGAGGTTACTAACAATTCAAGATAATTAACCCCAAAGTTAATGGTGTATATGGCTTTGTTTCTTCTGGTTTTCTAATGTTTTGATCTCAGGACCCTTTTACACTCTTCAAAATTATTGATGACCCCAAAGAGCTTTATTTATATCTGTCAATAATTTACCATATTAAAATTAAAACTAAAAAATTCTTTAATATGTATTATGACCCCACTGCATATTAATATAAATAATACGTTCTTAGGAAAAAGAAATATTCTCCAAACAAAAAAAATCACTGAGAAAAGTATTGTTTCACAGTTTTGCATGTCTCCTTAATGTCTGAATTAACAGAGAAGAGTTGGATTTTCAAATCAATGTTTATTATAGCATTGCTTATTAGAGCCAACCAGAAGGAGACTCAGTCTCAAGTAAATTCCAGCATGATGAAATATCATGTAGCCATTAACAATGATGACAAGGACTTTTCCCCGATAGAAATCCATCTAAGATATATTGCTGAGTAAGAATGCAAACTGCATAATCCCATTTAGGTAAAGTTATATACATAGACTCAAATTCTATAAATCCATAGAAAAGTGTCTGGATAAATGTTTATCAATTTATTGAGCTGTTGTCTCCAAAGATTTGGAAATCCAGTTCTTTGCCCCTCTTTACTGAATTAATTAAAAATTTACATTAAGCATGTATAATCTAAAATAATTTGTTTAATTTAGGAGTTTTTCAAACAAGGCATTTCTTTAAGCTCCACAGTAATCCCTCTCCAGGGCTGCTTCCTTTTTAGTCACTTGGAGACATCTTTGGCCGTCATACTCAAACTCGTCCCCGCCTCAAGACACAGGATATCTTCCTCCAAACTTTGTCCTTGGATGAGCTTTCTTTAATTTTTTTAAATCACTTTTTAACATCTGATTATACTTGTAATAGATGTTGATGGGAGAACATTTTTCAATGCAGAAAATCACCAAAAATATTGATAAGAATCACCTCCATTCAGTGGCTCACTGCCTCATCGCAGTGTTTCCCCTTCCCTTTCCCCATGTTATATATTATGACATTTGAAAATGAATGCAGGAAATCCTATCAATCCGTTCGGCAGCCTCTTTCTAGAGGCGCTTGCTTTGGCGTATATGCAGCAGGGGCTTCTGGACATCTGCCTGCCAGACCCACCTCTGGGTGAAAATGCTACAGAAACAACTTTTCTGATATGTAACATAATTACCTCTTTTGGAGCTTCATCCAGGCTCTGGATCTCTTATGTATGAGGTGGTGCCTGTACTCAAAGTGCTTCAGTGACTGGGACACATTCCATGTGTACAGTAGTTATATTTCATTTGGAGGATGGAAGAACCAACCATGGAAAAGTTTCTTTCCATTTCTGTAAACATTTCAAAAAGATACATGCACCCCAATGTTCAGTGCAGCACTATTCACAATAGCCAAGACATGGAAGCAACCTAAACGTCCATCGACTGAGGAATGGATAAAGAAGATGTGGTATATATATATATATATATATATACACACACACACACACACTGGAATATTAGTCATAAAAAAGAATGAAATAATGCCATTTGCAGCAACATGGATGGATCTAGATGATCATATTAAGTGAAGTAAGACAGAGAAAGACAAATATCATAATGATATCCCTTATATGTGGAATCTAAATAAATGACACAAATGAACTTATATACAAAACAGAAAGAGACCGACAGACATAGAAAACAAACTTACAGTTACCAAAGAGGAAAGGAGGGAGGAGGAATAAATTAGGAGTTTGGGATTAACATATACACACTACTATATATAAAATAGATAAACAACAAGGACCTATTGTATAGCACGGGGAACTACACTCAATATATATTTTTTTTATTTCTCATCTTTTGTTTTTAACATCTTTATTGGAGTATGATTGCTTTACAGTGGTGTGTTAGTTTCTGCTCTATAACAAAGTGAATCAGCTATACGTATACATATATCCCCATATTTCCTCCCCCTTGTGTCTCCCTCCCACACTCCCTATTTTGTAATAACCTATAAGGGAAAATAATCTGAAAAAGAATAGATATATAGATATAGATATACTGAATCATTTTGCTGTACACCTGAAGCTAACGCAACATTGTAAATCAATTGTATTTCAATAAAAAGGCAAAGAAATAAAATTGACCAAAAGAAAGGTATATGAGATCAGACAAAGGGAGAAATATTAACCAGTGCTAGCTACTTCCCTGGATATTAGAATAGAAATCTTTAAACAATCTAAATGTCTAAGGCAAGGATAATTTGCTACCCTTGAAGAGATGGAAGAAAAGGAGTAGAAAAGGTGCAATGGCAGTAGGAAACAAAATATTTGGAGTGTTTACTGTGTATGAGATGTTTTACTGGTGTTTTCAGACACTGAGATATACATACAACACTCTGGTGAGACTGATTTTTCTTTCTTTTTTTTTTTTTTTTTTGCGGTACGCGGGCCTCTCACTGTTGTGGCCTCTCCCGTTGCGGAGCACAGGCTCTGGACACACAGGCTCAGCGGCCATGGCTCACGGGCCCAGCCGCTCCACGGCATGTGGGATCTTCCCGGACCAGGGCACGAACCTGTGTCCCCTGCATCAGCAGGTGGACTCCCAACCACTGCACCATCAGGGAAGCCCGAGACTGATATTTTTATCCTTGTTTTACAGAAGAGAAATATGAGGCTCAGAGAAGTAGAAAAATACATCCTGAGGTCACACAGCTGGGATGCCCTAGAACTTTCCAAAGACTGGGACAAATCAAAATGTGCACCTCACCCCAGTCTAATTATTGAATTTCATTTGTACGAATCACCTGATTTGTACAAATGAATTTGGGTGAAAGGACATTGACAGAAACTAATTCTTTGATTTTTGATAAGGCTGGACTATAAAACTGCAATGCAGTTTAATTCAGTTTTACATACTACTAATTGTTCGCCTCTATGTACAGGACAATGTGCTTTATACTCTTGGAAGGAATAAAACTGAATACAATTAATTAAAATACACATCAGAATATTATAGTGAACTAAATTACCATAATTGAAGTCACCTGGAAATAGCATTCTTGAAGTCCAGTTTTTATCAAGACTTTTAGCCTACTTATCAGGCTTAAAAAAAAAGGTTTTCTTGGGACTTCCCTGGTGGTCCAGTGATTAAGACTCTGTGCTCCCGATGAAGGGGGCTGGGTTCGATCCCTGGTCAGGGAACTAGATCCGGCATGCATGCCACAACTAAAGATCCCGCGTGCCGCAACTGAGACCCACAGCAGCCAAATAAACAAATAAATAAATATTAAAAAAAAAAGTTTTCTTGGCTTACCTCACTCTTAGGACTAAAGAATGTCAATTTTCTATGGTCTTGTATTTGCTATCTCATCTGCTTTTCTATACTCATTTGCTAATCTATGCATGTTTTCCTGACTCATGGACTTAACACATTCTAACATGTCCTCCTACAATCTGATAGGTTTCCATTCTGACCAGAACTAACCAACTGAAGGCAGCTGGGGGGAGGGTGGTGCCATCATTATAACAGAAGGAGGAGCAGGCTTGACAGGAATCAGAATGCAACGTGTTTGGTTTGATAATTATCACAATTAATTACTGTGACAGCAGCAGACCGTGATGGACCCAGCACTGACATGGGATCTAATTTTGGCACTAATGGTCATATGACTGTAGAGAAGCTACATCAGTGGTCCCTCTATTATAGATAAGGAAACAGAGATCTGAAGAGTTAAGATGTCCAAGAAGACCCCTTCCAGCTCTAAGGTGCCAAGGTAGTAAATTCATGTAATTTTTCAAAGCCACTACTCAACGTGGGTATGCATTATATTAATTCAGTGTTTGATTTACTGACCAAAGTACTTTTACAAAAGAAAGATTTTTTTCAACAAATCTTTTAGAGGATGCCCCAATTTTCCTCCATGTTTCTGCATTTTCTATGGCCTGAGCTATTTTCACTCCATGTCCATCTACTGGTTCTCATTTTTGGACAATAATTGGGTGGGCTACTGACGCTTATGACACGAAATCTTTCTGATAAGGCAGGAAATTATAGGCCTAAAATTACTTCCAACCTGTCTTCTAGTTTTATTCCCACGTAGATTATAATTTTCAATTCAACTCCTCAAACATTTACTAAATGCCAACACATAAGGCAGGTGAGGCACTAGCCCTTGGAATTCAAAGAATAAACAACCCAGTCCTTGCTCTGGACACTTTTACTAACAACAAATAGTAGCTGACACACATCAAGTACTTACCAGGCGTTGTTCTAAGGACTTTATATTTAATACTCATTTAATTATCACAACTTGTAAGGTAAGTGCTATTATCACCCCCGTTATACATATGAGGTGAAGAAAATTACCTACGGTGATTCAGCAACCAGGTGACAGAGCCAGGATTCAAACCCAGGCAATCCTCCTCCTGAATCCTTGCTCCTCACTATTATGGAGAGAAACCAACACGAAAGCTAATAAATTCCATCTGAGAGGGCTTTTCCACTCCCGTGGGGTTAGTAAAAACAGAAGCCAAGGCCCCACCCCAAACCCCCGAGTTGAAATCTCTAGCAAGAGCGTCCAGGTAGCATTCTATGTAAAAAGCTCCACGGATGATTTTGGTCCAGTTGGAAAACAGCATCATACAGACGCTAACAGACTAATAGTGGAATTGGAAGCATGGTGGGGACACCAGAGTGGTTCAGTTAGGGGAGTTCCCGAAAGACTAGCCAGAGGAATGACACATGAGCAGACTCATAAAGAGTGAATAGGAGTCTGCCAGGAGGACAAGGAGAGGAAGACGAAGGAGGTCATGCGTAGACAGGCGCAGAGGTGTCCAGTATCGGGAGACTTTAGTGTGGCTGAGCGTGACACATGGGGGTGAGCAGAGAGGTAAGTTGGAGGCTGGCCAGGCTTGGAGAGCTGTCTCAAGAGGTTTGACTTTTTCCTATGGGCAAAGAGGGTTTTTAGCAAGATCAGATTAGGATCCGATCTGCGTTTTTGAGAAATGCCTTTGACCGCTGCATGGAAGGATTAGAGGGAAGGGAGATTGTAGATGGGGCAATCAGTCTATCAGAAGCCCAGGTGAGGAACTAACCTGGGCAGTCATTGCAAGCATGGGGAGGAAGGACTGTTCGAGCGAAGAGTCAGAATCAACACAACTTAGTGATGGGTTGGAGGTGAGAGGGAACGGACCAGTCTAAAAGGATTCTACATCTTCTGGCTTCGCTAAGTTGATGGTTGGTGGTGCTATGAACCAGAATAAAGGAGAAGAGATACATTCTGGGGCTTCTGGAGAGCTTCTAGAGAGCTCAGTTTTGTATTTGAGTTTCCACACCTATGCACGGTCTAGGCATCAGGCAGCCAGATGTGTAAGTCTAACACACAGGAAAATAAAGGATAATAAGTTTTCAGGGCACATTGTCTGATGTGATGGTAAGTGGATGGTTCAGTAGACCCAGAGATATCTGAGGAATATGGGGTCTCCTTCAAGCTCAACAAATCTCCCTATCCACCCACCTGTTAGAGAGGTTCTTGATACGTCCCCTCTACATATCAAAGACTTCACTTCTTAATAAGAAGAGTTGCAAAAGACTGTGGCCATTTTGGAAACTGACCTTAGAAGGAGATGGAAGGAATAACTGAGTTTTACCACGCTGCACTCAGATTGTCCTTTTAACTTTTCACTTATCTTTTTTTTTTAATTTATTTTATTTATGGCTGTGTTGGGTCTTTGTTGCTACACACTGGCTTTTCTCTGGCTGTGGCGAGTGGGGACTACTCTTCGTTGAGGTGCACAGGCTTCTCTTGTTGTGGAGCATGGGCTCTTGGCGTGTGGGCTTCAGTAGTTGTGGCACACGGGCTCAGTAGTTGTCCCCAGACCCCACTCTTGTTTCTCTCCCTCTGCCAATTGGCAACCATTCTGATTTCTTCCTGTGCATCTTTTGTTTGTATACATTCCTGCGAATAGTGTATTTGTGTTTTGTGTGCACGTGCTTTTACTTTATGTTAAAGGTATTTCGTGTGTATCTCACTCCGTTTCTTACTTTACTCAGTTCTGTGCCTTTAAGATCTATCTATGATGCTCCATCTAAGGTCACTCTCGTGTTTATGGATCTACCCCACTTGATCATGATGTATTTATAAAACCATTATTGGATTCAGTTAATGAACGTTTTATTTTAAGAATTATGCATCTACATTCAACAGTGAAATGGACGCATATTGTTTTATAGTTTTAGAACATAGTCTATATGATACTAATCCTTTGGTACTTATGGTAACTCCTTTTGTGGGTTAATAAATGTTCTATTTCTTTGCCAGTCTCTTCCTGTGTCCCTCTTATAATATGTCTATGTGTGGGGTTCTCCTTATCTTGATAATGGGTCTTTTAGTCTGTTCTTTCATCTGTAATTCTAGGAAGTTAGTCTCCAGGATTTCTCCGTACATTTCTCTTTCTGCTTTTTTTATATTTTTCTCTTTCTGGGACTCCTTATCAGATGCATAATGGCATTTCTACTTCTGTCTTCTGTGCCCTTGGATTTTCTTTTAAATTTCCTATTTCTTGACCCTCTCTAGTTTCCTCCTAGGAGAGTCCCTCAATCTGATATCTGAACTCACAAGCTCAGTCTCAGCTGTACTCTTCCAAGTATTTAACCCTTCTCTGTGTTACTGATTTCAACTATTAAATTTTTCATACCTGCTTCCAATTTTCGTGTTCGTTTGCTTGGTTTCTTTACTTCTCAGTCAGTCTTATTTTGTAGTACTAATACTGTCCCTTATCTCCAGGTATATTCAATCATGTGTTATGTGTCAGGGACAGTTGGGTCTCTGTCATTATATGGTTAATGCCATCTGACTTGTCTTTTAGGCAGTAACTTGGGGGCTCATTTCCCCTGGGGCCATTAGGTCCTTTTTCTGGGAATGTGTTTTTGGGAAGAACCAAAAGCCCTAGTTTGTGTCACTGTGGGGATTTTAAGGGGGTGAGGGTGAGCCCCAAGTGGGGAGCCTCAGGCACCATAGAAGCATTGTTGTTTGCTCCCTCACCAAGCAACTACTCCAGCCAGAATTTTACATTTAAATCCTTAGGACGGACACAGCTGGAAAGACATCATCTCCTCAGCCCAGGCCCTGGAAGGTGAGGGCTAGACGTCAGCAGGTCAGTCTGCACCTGTTCCTTGCTTCTTCCATCCACCGGGGCTCTCGCGCTGCCCTGCAGTCACCCAGACCCCTGGTACAGCTCTACCACTGCAGAGTTCCCTATTGCTGCTGTAACAAACTACCACAAACTTTGAGGTATGAGACAACAGGAAATGCATCGTCATATATCTGGGGGTCAGAAATCCAAAATGACTTTCACAAGGCTAAGGTCAAGGTGTTGGCAGGGCTGGCTGCTTCTGGAGGTTCCAGGGGAGAATCCATTTCCTTGCCTGTTCCAGGCTTTTGTGGCTGCCTGTACTCCTTGACGTGTGACCCCTTTCTCTATCTTCAAAGTACATCACTCTGACCTCTGCTTCCATAGGCAGCCCTCTCCTCTGACTCCTCCTGTGTCCCTCCTATATATCAGGTGCCCAGGTAACCCAGGATAAGCCCCGCAACTCCAGACCCTTAGCTCAATCACATCCACAAAGTCCCTTTGCCATAATAAAGGTAACATAGATCCCAGGGGTTAGGACGGGGCTTAGGGGCCATCATTCTGCTTTCCACAGCTATCTCATAGGAGTAGGCTAAGGAGACTAAGAAGACGCTGACATCTGCTCTGTGTACAGAGCATTGTGCTAGGAGGGGTGTTGGGAAGCACAGAGTTTATAAACAAAAGTGAGATGGTATCCCTCCCTATAAAGAAATGTATAAAACGGAGGACATCTAGAAGACAGACATGGAGGTTAACAGGATGTGGGCTGTATGTGAAATTAACCAGCTCCAAAGTTCAAAATTGTCATAGTTCAACTCTGTCCTGGTGGCATGGCTGTGCCAGAAGGACCCTCAGATTCTGCGGTATCACTGCCCCCTCCTGGACTTGACCAGGGCGGGGAATGCTCTTCTTGCACTATCTGTCTTTTTTTGTTGTTGTTGGAGGATAGGTGATTTACAATATTGTGTTAGTTTCAGGTGTACAGCAAAGTGAGTTGGTTATACGTATATGTATGTATGTATATATATATATATATATATACATATATATATATATATATATCTATATATATGTTCTTTTTTTTCAGTTCTTGTTATTGGGCAGACTCTGTGCTAGGGACTTGGGATTCAGAATCAGAGAAGTGAGGTAAACATGGATGAAGCCCACCTCCTATAGTTAAAAGGATCTCCATCTATTAGGAGAGACACACACGCAATGAATAGTGGAGAATAATGCCACGTGCTGGAGCAAGGCCCTCACCAAGGACCAGGGAGGTCTGGCTCACCACCCGACCCCAATAACAGTGGAAGCCTCACCGGTTTCCCAGCTGAGGAGGAGATAAGGGCAGCCCAGGACGAGAGAACCACAGCTACAGAGGCGCCTGAGGCATCCTGGAAACAGTGAGCAGCGAGGCACATGGGGCCATTTCAGTGCCTCTCCCCTCCTCCTGGGCTTGCTTTTCAGAGGAGATCAGCATCAAAGCCCTCCCCTCCCCTCCCCCTCCAACCTCCCTCCTTTCTTCTCTCCCATTTCCCTAGTGGGGGAATGAGGGAGGAAGCGTTACAGGCCATCACAGTACCTTTTCCCCCCCTCAGGTCCTTACATTACAACCAACTGAATGTCAAGGGCCTGGCAAGAGAGAGAAGGGGGGAAATCAGTTGCGCCAGCATTATCAGCCCTCAAAGGGTCTCCTGACCAGCGTTTCATCTCTGGAAACTTTTATCTCACATTCTTATAGCACTTGCATTCAAAGGCCCAAGAGCCGCCCAGACACTATCCCACCCCTTGAACGCCGGCAGGGGCTCAGCCCTCAGATCTTCGCTTCGAAGATGAGAAAGGAACCACGGGGATCTCAGATCTCCTGTGCTGGTCGTTCAGGGAGCTGCAGAGTGTTCAGACCCAGAAACACCCCCGACTCTGGGCACCGGGCCCTAATGGATGGCAGAGGACTCTTAAACTACAACGTTGTTATTATAAGACAGAATCTGAAAAATAATCAGGATTCTCCAAACTGACTTCTGCCTTTGTTCTTGCTCCTCTACCCTGTTGCTAGAAGGGAAGAAAGAGTGAAAAACACCACCATCTTCCATCTCCTCCACAATACTTATTTCCACGATGTCAGAGAGATTACATTAAATTTCTCAGAGAGTGGAAAATGAAATATGACTATTGTATGATACAAATTGAACCATATACCTCACCAGATATCTTAGACCATTAAGAGTACGTCTCCTTCATAAACAATGACTCAGGAGATCCACAAAGACCAAACTCACGTCATCGTTCCTTTCTGGCTAATAATGACTCCTTAACCAAACTGAAGTATACGGCACCCAGCTCCTGGTGCTAAGCCCTGTGTGCACACTCTCTTGCTGGGAGGACACTGGGAGACTGACTGTGTGGGCTGGTTTATAGATTGCTTCCTTTGGGCACCGCAGCAAGGGTGAAGCAAGCATCTGCTGTGGCCCCTGCCCTGACCTTATGGGTAGTATTCACTGCAGGGGACATGCCAATGCTGAGAAAGCTGCTTCTGCTCTGTGCACACACAAGGCACCAGCAGACCAGCATCCAGGGTCCACGTGGATTACCATAAACCGTGCATTCGGGTCAGGGAGTGACAGCACGTTGGCCGTGATTCAAGACCAGTTCAGAAGCAGAGGGGACTCTGGCAGATCTCCCATTGTGGACTGACTGGTGGCATTCAGAAAACCACCATCACGAAGTCATTATGGTGATTTTATTCACAATTTCCGTGGCTTACTTGAATGGGCTATGTTTGCTCCATGAGTAATAGAGAATGCACTGCCATGTTTTCACCCCAGATGTGGAATTAAATCATCCTACTCTTTCAAGTATCTATCTCCTACGCTTAAAAACAGAAGGTTGTTTGTATCTCATAGGATAAACCTGGGGTTTCCAAAGAGTCTGTAATTCCTAAGCATTTGATACATATGCATTTGTTGCATCCAAGGAAATATCCGAGCCAGATAATGTGAGAATTTCTAAGAATATTGATGCTCTTTGGAAGCACATTTTGCAAATTATAAGAGAACAAGTTCAATGATTTTTCAGGCTATGGCTTACAATAAATTAAGAAAGAAAGAATTAGGGGGCACAGGGCGGGGTGGGGCAGAGCAATAAGAAAAGAATAATAATGAAAAAAGAAAGAATTAGAATAAAAGCTAATCTGTAACCTCTGTGAGAGCAGAGAACCATTCCTAACGTCTTCAATTCCCTTGCATCGCTTAATGTACTGAACACAATGGGTGCAAAGTAAATGTTGCTGACATTCATTCATTCAAAAATATTTTTTGAGCACTTATCGTCAGTCAGGCACTGTTCTAGGTACTGCAGATACAACAGGGTACGAAACAGACCAAAACCCTTTGCCTTGTAGATCTTATATTTTAATACTTTGCAAACCATCACCCAAAGGACAGAAATAAAGGATAATAAAAGCATTAAGGTCACAGAACGTGTGTTTCCTTTGACATCACCACTCTCCCTAGGACTGGCGAGGTGGAGGAGGGTGTGTGGAATGGAACTTAGCAGGGAGGCAATTGATTTACTGGGGCCTGAAATTTATTGCCCCCACTTACAAGGTTGTTGTAAAATAAGTTACTGCTTCTATCTTCTTTTGAGAATCTCTAAATAATTTCTTTTTCTCTGCACAGTGCAAATGTAAATTTTTTTAAATCTTATTTCAGATAATGCACAGTAGCTTGGCTAGCTGTATGAATAAAACTGGATTGGTCAGGCGAAAGAACCCTAACTCAAAATATTTAGGAAAAAAAGGGGAACTTATTTGCTCACGTGATGGGGACGGTTAAGAGGTCATGCTAAGGTCAGACTATTGGATCCCAGAAGTTCACAAGCTTATCTTCAGGATGCCTGCATTTTTCCACAATCTCTCATCTCTGCGTCCTTCCCTCTTGGCTTCATTTTTGGCAAGCTCCCACCACACGGTGGCAGAGGCGGCCTCCTATGACCCCAGCTTCTTGTGATCCTTTTCCCGTGTCATCTCAGGGACCAAAGTGGCCTTAAAGACACCAAGGAGTCCAGAAGCGTAATCAGATCATTCACTCTCTGTACCCACCCCCACCAACCTGAGCTCTGCTTCTCTCTGTATAACAACCTTATTATCCCTGCTATCAAGGCACTTCCCCAGGCAGAGAGAGAAAGGGAGCACGGGATCATAGATAGTTCCAGTTTTACATAACCCCAGCTCAGCAACTCCGAGGGAAAGAGACAGCTTGCCGTCTCTGCGTTCATATAAAATCCCTGGAGGAGCTTCTGATTGCTCTGGCTCGGGTACTAGACCATCAGGCCAATTACCATGGCCTTGGGGACAGTCTACCATGATTGGCCAGGCCTGAGTCATGTGCCCATTACTGTAGCCAGGGCAAGGGAGAGTTAAGCTCAGTTGGTAGCCACATCAAATCAGATGCATTCCTCTCCCCTACCCCCATTGGATTTGCATTGCTTTTAGGAAGATGACCCAAGTCTCTCCTAGCCCCACCTCAGTTACATTAGCCCAAGTGTAACTTTCAATTGCTCAGTAGCCACCTGGAGCTCTGGCTACCATATTGCACAGTGTAGCTCTAGACCCCTGGCCTGGCCTCTCTTCTTTTCCTCTAGGGATCTCAAAGCATTTGCTTTAACAGGAAGGTATTGTACTAGCTTACTATTGCTGCTGTACAAATTACCCTAAACTTAGTGCCTTCTTCTAAGCTTCTTATATTACAGTTCTGGAGGCCAAAGTCCCACATGGGTTCCACTGAGCAGAAACCAAGGTGCAAGAGGGCCATGCTCCCTCAGGATGCTCTAGAGGAGAATGTGTTGCTTTGCCTTTTCCAGCTTCTAATGTTGTATTCCTTGGCCAGGACATCTTCCTCCACTTCAAAGCCAGATCATAGCATCTTCAAATCCCTTTCTGCTTCCATCATCACATTGCCATCTGCCTTCTGTGTCAAATCTCCCCCTGCCTCCTTCTAGTGATTTCACGTAGGGCTCATCTGGGATAATCTCCACATTTCAGACTCCTTAACCACATCTGCAAGCTCCCTGATACCATATAAGGTAACAGTCATAGGTTGCAGAGATTTGGACCTGAATATCTCCGGGGCCATTATTCAGCCTACCACTGGGGAAGAGGAGGTAGAATGAGCATTCTAAACAGAAGGAACAGCCTATATTAGAACCCAGTTGTGGAATGGAGAAGGTAAGCCAGTGAGACTGAAGTGTAGAGAGAAGGGAAGGGTGGATGAGATGAGGCCAGAAGAGTGGGCAAGAACCAGACCATTGAGAGTCTGTGCCTTGAGAAAGATATGGATTTTTCCCTAAGATCAGTGTAAACCCATTAGGGGGAAGGAAGAGGAATGCATTTGCATTTTTAAAAGCATCACTCTGTCTGTGTGTGGAAAAGGGACTAGAGGAGAAAGGCCGAAGAGGATGGAGGAAGACCAAGTTAGGATGCTAACGCAGCAGCCTTGGCGAGAGGTGGGCGTGGCTTGCACTGCAGTGGGGCAGTGGAAATGGAGAGAATG
Source organism: Monodon monoceros (assembly GCF_005190385.1). Taxonomy (NCBI): domain Eukaryota; kingdom Metazoa; phylum Chordata; class Mammalia; order Artiodactyla; family Monodontidae; genus Monodon; species Monodon monoceros. The sequence goes on along the minus strand of NW_021703785.1, from coordinate 51,278,745 downwards.
AGACAGAGGTGAGAACTAATTAATGCAAACACTGATAGGAATTACTAATGAACTGCAGCCAGAGAAAGAGTGAAGGAGAGAGCCGTCCAAAGGATGGATCCTGGAGTTTTGGCTTTCATCAGTGACATTATTCAGAAAAACTGGGAGAAAACCAGGAGGGGAGCATTGGGAGAAGGGTAGACAGTACGAATCTAGTTTTGGACCTGTATTTGTGGTGTTCTGGAAATGTCTAGTAGGCATACTGGCCCGGAGCTCAGAGATGTGAATTTAGAACTCATCAGTATAGAAGTAGCCCCAGAAGCCCTTGTTTTAGATGGTCATGCATTTGAGGAGAGAAGGGATGAAAAGAGGTGAGGGTCTAGGACCACACCTTAAGAAATACCAACACCTGATGGCTGAGTAGAAAGGGAAAAGTCTTTTTTAAAAAACTGAAAAGAATAGTCACACAGAGGGGGCTGTGTTACAAAAGTCAAGGGAAGAGTATATTTCAAGGAGAAAGTGGTCAACAGGGTTAAATGGTGGTGAGAGGTTAAATAGGAAGAGGACTAAAAACTATCCATTAGATGTGAATGCAGCATCTAAGTACCGTATTTCTACAACCTCTCCTCGCCATGGATAACATACACACATACAGCACCTTGCACATAGTATGTATTCACTAAATATTGATGTATCACTTTAACAATATGTACCTCAAAGTGGGAGGCAATGTGGTATAATGGAAAGAGCATGGGCTTTGAATCCCAACCCATCCACTTTCTAACTGCAATGTTTCAAGCCAATCACTTCTGTGTCTTGATTTCCTCACTGGTAAAATGGGGATGGTAGTGATGAGTTGAGAACTAGCTCTTTATTCCTCAGGGTATTTTCTTGTGCATCACATTATTTGATCCTTAGTGCAACCCAATGATTTTGGCAAACTACAGATTAAGCGAGGTGTCCAGAGGCTGAGAGCTGGTCAGTTTCTGAACCAGGGTCTCTTGACTGCCAATCTGGTGCTCTGATAAGGAAAAAGACTCTCAGGTTCTCAGAGTTGCTGTTTTTTCCTCCTGCAGATGGATGGCTGTTCAGCAGTCATTCCGAGGACCTGACATGATGGATTCCAAGTATGAGGCTGGAGATATAAAGATGAGAGATATAAAGATGAGAGAGATACAGTTCCTACCCTCTAGGGAGTCATGGTCCCATAGAGGAGACAGATACTATAAATTGATAATTTTAAAAACATATGATAAGCTCTCCAGTGTGGAGCCTTTATGGACAAAGGACTGTGGGGACACAGTGGAAGGAATGGTAAGCTCTGGAATGTGTGGGAGGAAAAAAGATCTGGAAAGACTTGGCAAGTGAGTATAAGGCTTAAAAATACATCCCAACTTAAACTATGGCTTTCTTTCTCTTTCATTAGAATCATAGGACTTCAGAGTCAGAGAAGACCTTTTAAAATGATCACTCTTATACCAGAGATGGTGGAATTGAAGAAAGGTAACATGCCAAGGTCAAGAGGTGGAAAAAAAATCCAGGAGTCCCATGTCCGGTGCAAAGTTGTTTATGTCAGGAATGTGGTCATCTAACACAGAAGGCTCTGCTAGGTGCTCAGATGGGCTGGCCTGTCAGTTGAGGCAAGAATGGACTGCCCTCATCTGAAAGGGGCCACTTGAATCAGCAGGGCCAGAACCTGGAGGCATTGTTGAGGATTCACTGGACAGTTGTAAGAAATACATCATCGTATGTCTATGAGAATCCAACAGTGGTTTCTTCTCTTGAATAACTATGTATCCTGTATTAGAAAAATGGAAGGATGGGGAGACCTACCAGAATTCTCATTAACACAGGGGATGAGGACAGATTATGAGTAAGGAGAAAATGGCTACTCACTCTGTATAGATCAAAGTAGGAACCATTGCAACCAAATATCCACATTAAAAAAAAATGGAAATTGAAGCTCCATAATTTCAAGACTCTTCAATACAGTAATTCACAAAATGGTATAAGCTATTAGCTAAATGAAACAAAATATTAACCTCAATAAGCCAGACCCATTTAAAGAATGACAGAGAGTTAGGAAGAAAAGCTGACTCTTCGAAAACACAATAAAATCTATCATTTCAAGCAGACTAACAGACTGTTGTCAAGTAAAGCCCTCGGAAGTTGAACAAGAAGATTAGGTAAATCAGTAATATCAGACCACATACCATTTGTTTGTGAACAAATACCTGTAGCAAAACTTGATGATCCTTAAGAAGTTAGTTTCCTGAAAGTTAAACCTAAGTCATATGTTTTGTAAATGCTGTCTTTATAGACGGTAAAAACATAAGCTTCTATCAACCACTTTTTGAACCGCAAAGTCCAAATGGAATTCAAATAAATTAATTTGGAAAGTCCCTTGAATTCTTTGGAAAGGAATTAGACCTGTGGGTCATTTTTCTGAGTCTTGTCATGGCCACTACTAATATTTTATAGTGATGCTTTCTTAGACAACTTGAACAAGGAGGGAAAGTATAAGAAAAGACAGTTAACCAAGTAAGAAGCAAACAGATTTGTCTGAAGATAGCATTTTAAAAAGCATACTTTTAAGAAGACTAGATACATTAAGACCTCGTTTATCCAGCACTGTTAAACAAGGAGGTTGTCTATACACGTGCATTTTCCAGATAGCAGCTGGTTTCTCCTTTAAGTGACACTTCAAAAATAATCATAATGAAGATTATTTTAACACATAGTACACATTTCCTCACTAGCTTACTTGAGCCAATTGATTATGTCTTTCCTAAGCCCTTTTTTCCAATGACTCAAGATTCCCAAATATTAATATTTACTGTGATAGCAGTGGTACGATTTGTCCACAAGGTCGACTGGAGTTCCTAGGGTTTTAGCTGTAGACCCAACTGCTATGCTTTCTTCATTCTTATGTGGCCCTTTCCACGGTTTGTCCCTTTCTCATGAAATTGTCTGTATGCCTTTCTCTAGCACTGTTTTTCCCCTACTAATCTGATATTAAAAAATGCCTTGAGAGACCTTCAAGATGGTGGAGGAGTAAGGCATGGAGATCACCTTCCTCCCCACAAATACATCAGAAATACATGTGGAACTCCTACAGAACACCTACTGAACACTGGCACAAGACCTCAGACTTCCCAAAAGGCAAGAAACTCCCCATGTACCTGGGTAGGGCAAAAGAAAAAAGGAAAAACAGAGACAAAAGAATAGGGATGAACCCTGCCCCTCGGGAAGGAGCTGTGAAGGAGGAAAAGTTTCCACACACTAGGAAGCCCCTTCACTGGCAGAGACGAGGGGTGGCGGGGGAAGCTTCGGAGCCACGGAGGAGAGCGCAGCAACAGGGGTGCGGAGGACAAAGCGGAGAGATTCCCACACAGAGGATCGGTGCTGACCGGCACTCACCAGCCCGAGAGGCTTGTCTGCTTACCCGCCGGGGCGGGTGGGGCTGGGAGCTGAGGTTCGGGCTTCGGTCGGAGCGCCGGGAGAGGACTGGGGTTCGCTGCGTGAACAGAGCCTGAAGGGGGCTAGTGCACCACAGCTAGCCGGGAGGGAGTCCAGGAAAAAGTCTGGACCTGCCGAAGAGGCAAGAGACCATTGTTTCAGGGTGTGCGAGGAGAGGGGATCCAGAGCACCGCCTAAACAAGCTCCAGAGGCAGGCGCGAGCCGCGGCTATGAGCACGGACCCCAGAGACGGGAATATGATGCTAAGGCTGCTGCTGCAGCCACCAAGAAGCCTGTGCGCAAGCACAAGTCACTGTCCACACCTCCCCTCCTGGGAGCCTGTGCAGCCCACCACTGCCAGGGTCCCGTGATCCAGGGACAACTTCCCCGGGAGAACACAAGGCACGTCTCAGGCTGGTGCAACGTCACGCTGGCCTCTGACGCCGCAGGCCCGCCACGCAGTCCGTGCCCTCCCTCCCCCCCGCCTGAGCGAGCCAGAGCCCCCAAATCAGCTGCTCTTTTAACCCCATCCTGTCTGAGCAGGGAACAGATGCCCTCAGGCGACCTACAGGCAGAGGCGGGATCAAATCCAAAGCTGAACCCCAGGAGCTGTGCAAACAAAGAAAAGAAAGGGAAATCTCTCCCAGCAGCCTCAGGAGCAGAGGATTAAATCTCCACAATCAACCTGATGTACCCTGCATCTGTGGAATACCTGAAAAGAAAACGAATCATCCCAAAATTGAAGCAGTAGACTTTGGGAGCAACTGTAGACTTGGGTTTTGCTTTCTGCATCTAATTTGTTTCTGGTTTTATGTTTATCTTAGTTTAGTATTTAGAATTTATTACCATTGGTAGATTTGTTTATTAATTTGGTTGCTCTCTCCTTTTTATATATATATATATATTTCCTTTTTCTCTGTTTGTGAGTGTGTATGTGTATGATTCTTTGTGTGATTTTGATTGTATAGCTTTGCTTTTACCATTTGTCCTAGGGTTCTGTCTGTCTTTATTTGTTGTTGCTGTTGTTTTGGTTTTTTAGTATAGTTTTTAGCGCTTGTTATCATTGTTGGATTTGTTTTTTGGTTTGGTTGTTCTCTTCTTTCATTCTTTCATTTTTCTTTTTTTAAATTATTTTTAATGTTTTTCTTTTTAACAATTTTTTAATTTAATAACTTTTCTTTTCTTTTCTTTCTTTCTTTCTTTCTCCCTTTTCTTCTGAGCTGTGTGGCTGAAAGGGTCTTCGTGCTCCAGCCGGGTGTCAGGCCTGTGCCTCTAAGGTGGGAGAGCCGAGTTCAGGACACTGGTCCACCAGAGACCTGCCGGCTATCAAACAGCGAAGGCTCTCCTGGAGATCTCCACCTCAACAATAAGACCCAGCTCCACTAAACAACCAGCAGGCTACAGTCTTGGACACCCTATGCCAAACAACTAGCAAGACAGGAACACAGCCCCACCCATTAGCAGAGAGGCTGCATAAAATCATAAAAAGGTCACAGACACCCCAAAACACACGACCAGATGCAGTCCCGCCCACCAGGAAAACAAGATCCAGCCTCATCTACCAGAAAACCGGCACCAGTTCGCTCCACCAGGAAGCCTACACAACCCACTGAACAAACCTCACCCACTGGAGCAGACACCAAAAACAACAGGAACTACGAACCTGCAGGCTGCAAAAAGGAGACACCAAACACAGTACGTTAAGCAAAATGAGAAGACAGAGAAACACACGGCACATGAAGGAGCAAGGTAAAAACCCACCAGAACAAACAAATGAGGAGAAAATAGGCAGTCTATCTGAAAACGAATTCAGAATAATGACAGTACAGATGATCCAAAATCTTAGAAACAGAATGGAGAAAATACAAGAAACATTTAACAAGGACCTAGAAGAAGTAAAGAGCAAACAAACAGTGATGAACAACACAATAAATGAAATTTAAAATTCACTAGAAGGAATCAACAGCAGAATAACTGAGGCAGAAGAATGCATAAGTGACCTGGAAGATAAAATAGAGAAAATAGCTACTGCAGAGCAGAATAAAGAAAAAAGAACGAAAAGAATTGAGCACGGTCTCAGAGACCTCTGGGACAACATTAAACACACCAACATTCAAATTATAGGGGTCCCAGAAGAAGAAGAGAAAAAGAAAGGGACTGAGAAACTATTTGCAGAGATTATAGTTGAAAACTTCCCTAATATGGGAAAGGAAATAGCCAATCAAGTCCAGGAAGTGCAGAGAATCCCAGGATAAATCTAAGGAGAAACACGCCAAGACACATATTAATCAAACTATCAAAAATTAAATAAAAAGAAAAAATATTAAAAGCAGCAAGGAAAAAACAACAACATACAGGGGAATCCCCATAAGGTTAACAGCTGATCTTTCAGCAGAAACTCTGCAAGCCAAAAGGGACAGGCAGGACATATTTTAAGTGATGAAATGGAAAAACTTACAACAAATATTGCTCTACCCAGCAAGGATCTCATTCAGATTTGATGGAGAAATTAAAATATTTACAGAGAAGCAAAAGTTAAGAGAATTCAGTACCGCCAAACCAGCTTTACAAGAAAGGCTAAGGAACTTCTCTAGGCAGGAAACACAAGAGAAGGAAAAGACCTACGATAACAAACCCAAAACAATGAAGAAAATGGTAATAGGGACACACATATTGATAATTACCTTAAATGTACACGGATTAAATGTTCCCACCAAAGACAGACTGGCTGAATGGCTACAAAAACAAGACCCGTATATATGCTGTCTATAAGAGACCCACTTCATATCTAGGGGCACATACAGACTGAAAGTGAGGGGATGGAAAAAGATATTCCACGCAAATGGAAATCAAAAGAAAGCTGGAGTAGCAATTCTCATATCAGACAAAACAGACTTTAAAATAAAGACTATTACAAGAGACAAAGAAGGACACTACATAATGATCAATGAATCAATCCAAGAAGGAGATAAAACAACTGTAAATATTTATGCACCCAACATAGGAGGACCTCAGTACATAAGGCAAATGCTAGCAGCCATAAAGGGGGAAATCGACAATAACATAAACATAGTAGGAGAATTTAACACCACACTTTCACCAATGGACAGATCATCCAAAAAGAAAATAAATACGGAAACACAAGCTTTAAATGATACATTAAACAAGATGGACTTAATTGATATTTATAGGGCATTCCATCCAAAAACAACAGAATACACTTCCTTCTCAAGTGCTCATGGAACATTCTCCAGGATAGATCGTATCTTGGGTCACAAATCAAGCCTTGGAAAATTTAAGAAAATTGACATCATATCAAGTATCTTTTCCAACCACAATGCTATGAGACTAGATATCAATTACAGGAGAAAATCTGTAAAAAATACAAACACATGGAGCCTAAACAATACATTACTAAATAACCAAGAGATCACTGAAAAAATCAAAGAGAAAATAAAAAAATACCTAGAAACAAATGACAATGAAAACACGATGACCCAAAACCTATGGGATGCAGCAAAAGCAGTTCTAAGAGGGAAGTTTATAGCAATACAGTCCTACCTCAAGAAAAATGAAGCATCTCAAATAAACAACCTAACCTTACACCTAAAGCAATTAGAGAAAGATGAACAAAAAAACTGCAAAGTTAGCAGAAGGAAAGAAATCATAAATATCAGAGCAGAAATAAATGAAAAAGAAATGAAGGATACAATAGCAAAGATCAATAAAACTAAAAGGTGGTTCTTTGAGAAGATAAACAAAATTGATAAACCATTAGCCAGACTCATAAAGTAAAAAAATGGAGAAGACTCAAATCAATAGAATTAGAAATGAAAAGGAGAAGTAACAACTGACACTGCAGAAATACAAAGGACCATGAGAGATTACCACAAACAACCCTATGCCAATAAAATGGACAACATGGAAGAAATGGACAAATTCTTAGAACAGCACAACCTTCTGAGACTGAACCAGGAAGAATTAGAAAATATAAACAGACCAATCACAAGCACTGAAATTGAGACTGAGATTAAAAATCTTCCAACAAACAAAAGTGCAGGCCAGATGGCTTCACAGGTGAATTCTATCAAAGATTTAGAGAAGAGCTAACACCTATCCTTCTCAAACTCTTCCAAAATATAGCAGAGGGAGGAACACTCCCAAACTCATTCTACAAGGCCACCATCACCCCGATACCAAAACTAGACAAAGATGTCACAAAGAAAGAAACCTACAGGCCAATATCACTGATGAACATAGACTCAAAAATCCTCAACAAAATACTAGCAAACAGAATCCAACAGCACATTAAAAGGATCATACACCATGATCAAGTGGGCTTTATCCCAGGAATGCAAGGATTCCTCAGTGTACGCAAATCAATCCATGTGATACACCATATTAACAAATTGAGGGAGAAAAACCATGGTCATCTCAATAAGTGTAGAAAAAGCTTTTGGCAAAATTCAACACCGATTTATGATAAAAACCCTCCATAAAGTAGGCATAGAGGGAACTTACCTCAACATAATGAAGGCCATATACGACAAACCCACAGCCAATATTGTTCTCAATGGTGAAAAACTGAAACCATTTCCACTAAAATCAGGAAAAAGACAAGGATGTCCACTCTTACCACTATTATTCAGCATAGTTTTGGAAGTTTTAGCCACAGCAGTCAGAGAAGAAAAAGAAACAAAAGGAATCCAAACCCGAAAAGAGGAAGTAAAGCTGTCAGTGTTTGCAGATGACATGATACTATACATAGAGAATCCTAAAGATGCTACCAGAAAACTACTAGAGCTAATCAATGAATTTGGTAGAGTATCAGGATACAAAATTAATGCACAGAAATCTCTTGCATTCCTATACACTAATGATAAAAAATCTGAAAGTGATATTAAGAAAACACTCCCATTTACCATTGCAACAAAAAGAATAAAATATCTAGGAATAAACCTATCTAAGGAGACAAAAGACCTTTATGCAGAAAAGTATAAGTCACTGATGAAAGAAATTAAAGATGATACCAACAGATGGAGAAAGCTACCATGTTCTTGGATTGGAAGAATCAACATTGTGAAAATGACTATACTACCAAAAGCAATCTACAGATTCAATGCAATCCCTATCAAACTACCAATTTTTCACAGAACTAGAACAAAAAAATTTCACAATTTGTATGGAAACACAAAAGACCCCAAATAGCCAAAGCAATCTTGAGAAAGAAAAACGGAACTGGAGGAATCAGGGTCCTGGACTTCAGACTATACTACAAAGCTACAGTAATCAAGACAGTATGGTACTGGTACAAAAACAGAAATATATATCAATGGAACAGGATAGAAAGCCCAGAGATAAACCCACGCACATATGGTTACCTTATTTTTGATCAAGGAGGCAGAATATACAATGGAGAAAAGACAGCCTCTTCAATAAGTGGTGCTGGGAAAACTGGACAGCTACATGTAAAGGAATGAAATTAGAACACTCCCTAACATCATAAACAAAAGTAAACTCAAAGTGGATTAAAGACCTAAAAGTAAGGCCAGATACTATAAAACTCTTAGAGGTAAACATAGGCAGAACACTCTATAACGTAAATCACAGCAAGATTCTTTTCGACCCACCTTCTAGAAAAATGGAAATAAAAACAAAAGTAAACAAATGGGACCTAATGAAACTTAAAAGCTTTTGCACAGCAAAGGAAACCATTAACAAGACAAAAAGAGAACCCTCACAATGGGAGAAAATATTTGCCAATGAAACAACTGACAAAGGATTAATCTCCAAAATTTAAAAGCAGCTCAATATCAAAAAAACAAAGAACCCAATCCAAAACTGGGCAGAAGACCTAAATAGACATTTCTCCAAAGACGATATACAGATTGCCAACCAACACTTGAACAGATGTTCAACATCACTAATTATTAGAGAAATGAAAATCAAAACTACTATGAGGTGTCACCTCACACCAGTCAGAATGGCCATCATCAAAAAATCTACAAACAATAAATGCTGGAGAGGGTGTGGAGAAAAGGGAACCCTCTTGCACTGTTGGCAGGAATGTAAATTGATACAGCCACTATGGAGAACAGTATGGAGGTTCCTTGAAAAACTAAAAATAGAACTACCATACGGCCCAGCAATCCCACTACTGGGCATACACACTGAGAAAACCATAATTCAACAAGAGACATGTACCACAATGTTCATTGCAGCTCTATTTACAATATACAGGACATGGAATTAACCTAAGTGTCCGTCGACAGATGAATGGATAAAGAAGATGTGGCACATATATACAATGGAATATTACTCAGCCATAAAAAGAAATGAAATTGAGTTATTTGTAGTGATGTGGATGGACCTAGAGTCTGTCATACAGAGTGAAGTAAGTCAGAAAGAGAAAAACAAATACCATATGCTAACACATATATATGGAATCTAAAAAATAATAATAATAATAATAATAATGGTTTAGAACAGCATACGGGCAGGACAGGAATAAAGACACAGATGTAGAGAATGGACTTGAGGACACGGGGAGGGGCACGGGTAAGCTGGGACGAAGTGAGAGAGTGGCAAGAACATATATACACTACCAAATATAAAACAGATAGCTAGTGGGAAGCAGCCGCGTAGCACAGGGAGATCAGCTCGGTGCTTTGTGACCACCTAGAGGGGTGGGACAAGGAGGGCGGGAGGGAGATGCAAGAGGGAGGAGATATGGGGATATATGTATATGTATAGCTGATTCACTTTGTTATAAAACAGAAACTAACACACCATTGTAAAGCAATTATAAATTTAAAAAATTATAAATTAAAAAATGCCTTATTATTCCCTTTTTTCATGATGAAATAACATATGTTCACTCCATAAAACTTGAAAGATTATGGAAGTTTTTTGATTAATGGAAAATTTTGAAATATTTACCTATTCATACACAGATGTTTCTTCCTTGTCTTTTTTTTTACCTCATGGATTCGTTTTAAAGTATCTTAAGAAAGCAACACGTTCAGTAATAACCAATAAAAATGTGTATTTTGCTTTTTGTGCTTAATATAACAAATTGTTTTCAAAAAAAACATTTTAAGGGTAATAATATTCCATTGGAGAGATTTTTTTCACTCAAAAACTTTTTCTAGTACCTTCCATGTGGTAACTTCTGCTTTTCCATATACTAGCTGGAAGCTGAACACAACGCTTCACATCACATCATATCCCCCAAAGTAAATCCAACTCACCAAGCAGGAGTGAAAAATGTAGAGTTTATGGGAAAACAGGGAAGAATTTGCTTCCTAATTTACAACTTGATAACATCCATCAGAATGAAGATGCATTAAAATGATCATTGGAACGTTGCTTGTAATACAAAGACTGGAAGTAATCTTAATATTACATTTATAAGGGACTGAATTTATGTATATATGAAAGGACAGCTACAAACCAGGAAAAAATTTTGCAAATTTCATGTCCAACAAAGACTTGTATCCAGAATATGTAAAGAATTCTCAAATTTCAGCATAAGAAAAATAATGGCCCGATAAAATTTGAGGAAATATTTGAATTGACTCTTCACCAAAGAAGATATATTGATGGTAAGTTAGCATATGGAAAGATTTTCAACAACAAATTAAAGTGCAAATTTAAACATTAAGATACCCCTACACAACAGAATGGCTAAATGAGAAAACAAACACACAAACAATACCAATTGCTACCGCAGATGTGAAACAACTCAAATTCTTAGCCACTCCGGAAAACAGTTTGGAAATTTCTTATAAAGTTAAACATATACTTACTCTATGGCCAGTGTACAATATTTACCCCGAACAAAAGGAAACATGTTTATCTAAAAACCTGCATACAAGTACTTATAGCAGCTTTATTCCTAATTCCCCCAACCCTGGAAAGATTCCATATGTTCCTTTTTCCCTCAGCTTGACTGAGATATAATTGACATATATATATATATGAAATACTATGTTGTCCTTTAAAAGAATTATATAGGTCCATATTGCAGATAGAGAATGGTCGCTAAGATATGCAATAGTCTGAAACTATAAGGTGCAAAACAATACATATATGTATGTGTGTGTATGTACACACACACATACACACATTTATTTTAGATTCAGAGAGAGGGAGGCATGTACATATACATGTTCTAGAAACTCAGACTGATTCTGGAAGGATACCCGAGAAACGTAACAGACACTGTCTCAGGCTGGGGAGGCATTTGGGAGCTGGGGGTGGGAGTTTCATTGACTCTTCACCCTCTGGTACTAGCAAAGGGTGCTAGTACCCTTCTTACTGTGGTTGTTGCTTCACCATGCATATGCATTACTCTTTCAGTTCTTTTAAGACCAATATGAATAATTCATTTCGTTTTCAAAATCATAATAACGATAGTGGAAACTTATTGTTTACACTGTGCCAGGCAGTAAGAGTTTTACATGTATAATTTCATCTAATCCTCACAATAACCCTGAAAGGTACATACTATTATAATCTCCATTTTACAGATAAAGAAAGTAAGAAACAGGGGAGTTAAGTAACTGCCCATCATCACACCTCTGGGATGCAACAGAGCTGAGATTTAAACCCCGGAAGATTGGCCCCCAAGCCTGCATTCTTAAGCCCAAAACATACAGGCTACAAGCACAGAACAAAAATAAAAGGCATAAAGCCATTTATAAAGTCAAAACAGACTTAAATAAAATAAATTATTTTCAGGGGAAAAAAAATTCCACACAGGCTCAAGGGTACTTGCATATTTTTTTCCATATCCTCTAAAAAGTTCAAAACTGGAAGTGACAGTATAGTGGTGAATGATAACTGTCTTCCCCATGAAAAGATGTAGACTATTTCTAATGTATATATAAAGTACTTTCTCTATTGTTATCACTGGGATAACTGGGAAAACTCTCCTCCACCGTGGAAGGCCTTACCGTGTCACTCCTATATCCCTTCCCAGGCCTTTTCCCATGTCTCTCCACAAGCGCCACACAGAAGTAATCATGTGGATCTTCTCAGGATCCCTGAGGACAAGCCATATATGGCCCACTCCTGTGCTCTGCTGTGCCCAAACCACTCTTTCAACCGTATTCCTGCCAGCCACAGTCCTAGACATCCTTCAAGGTCATGAACACATCCCACCTCCCACAAGAAAACTCTCCTGATCGTTTACATCAAAGCTCCCCTTTCCCTCCTCTGGAGCTTTCTTAACACTTTGTTTACTAGAAGTGCAAACACTAATCAATAATGCGAAGGAGATGTAGATTATGAAAATGCCTATCCACCAGCTCCCTCCCCTTTGCAATGTGGGTCTCAGAAGAGCAAGAACAAAACATTTCCATTATTGGCACTACCATCCTCACACTGTCTGGCACAATATTTGAATAACGATTCAATGAAGGTTCCCAAGGAATGGCATACAGGGAATGGCATGAGTCATTAAGAAAACCTGGGGCAGGTGGAAAGGCGGGAAGTATGAGCAGTCAGCCCTGGGCTCTGGGATGTTAAGTCATCTTTGCTCTGCTCCAAGGAGATGGAGGGGCCCTTCGTGTGAGAAGCAGGGACTTGCTGCCAAAGGAAACACGTGCTTTGAAAGAAACAGAGGTGATGGGCACATGTGTCCTGCTTTAGGGGGACGTATATAATGCTGGCTCCAAAACTAGATAGACCTGGGAATCCTCCAGGCTACTGGGGAATTGCTAATGGCATAAGTGACCTTCTGCTCACCCCCACCCTCTCAACCTCACCCCAGATTTTGCATTGTGTGTGTTCTGGGTGGGAAGGTCTTGGCATAATACATATCAACTTGATATTAGCAAGAGGAGTTTTGGTGGTTGCTGTTGTTTTATCTTATGGGTACTTGGCTCTGAAGTATGTTAAGGATCCAGAGTTAACAGAGCTCATCCACATCTAAACAAGAAGAGAAGCCACCCTCACTACAGGGTGAAGCAGAACCCTGAAGGAGAGAGGTAGAAAGGGCAAGTGGGCAAAAGGTCAAGAGGGAAGGGGGCTCCTGGAAGCCTGTGCAAGGTCAGCTTCCTTCGTTCAAAGAAACCTCGAGAGGACCGCCCCTTAAAGAAACGCCTGCACCACGCTCTGCCTCTGGGTGTGCTCCTAATTGCCCATGAGGAAGAAAAGACGCTTTGATGATGGACCAAGCCAGCCCACGAGCCTTGGCAACCACTGCAGGCTAAGACCCGAGAGTCAGGTCTCAGCGTTTAATGCTTAGCAGTTGAGTAGCACTCTAGATGCTCTCTGACAGTTTGGGAAGAAGAAATGGGTGAGGGGTTAGTGCAGAACCCCACTGAGACCTCCCAGAGGAAGAGAATGAAGGAGGTGACTGCAAGGTCAGTGCTGGGTGGCTGGAAGCCCAGAGGAGCTTCCTTGGGGAGCAGACAGGAAAGTACCTCCTCTGTGGGGGGTAGATCTGGAGAGGAACTGGCAGGCAGTACAGAGCAGCCTGAGGCCAGGAGGGAGGGAGGGCCCAGGAGAAACAGGCAAAGAGGCAGATCCTGTGCAGGAACCCTGGGTCGCCATCCTAGAGGTAAGACCCCAGCTCTGCCAAATGCTTTGTTCAATCCAGAAAGATACTTGAGGCTCTTTCTTCCTTATTTGTGTCTCCATCCATTTGACACCAGCCCTCTTGTAAGTCGGTTGCTTGGTTTATTTACGTAGATTCTCCAGCCAAATTATCCTTATACACTTTTAGGAGCTGTATGAGATTAAAGGAGAAAAAAAAAACACTCTTCAACATCAGTTTCCTCAGGCATAAAATGGGGTGGTATATCTACCTCATAAAGCTATTATTGTGAAAGCTGAACTAGGTGAAAGGGTTTTTATCAAACTAGACAGCATTCAATGAACATTTTTATTGCTGCTGTTAACATTACTTTTATTGTCTTTATTACAGACCTTGAGTGGAAACTCGAAGGAAGTCTTCCCACTGATGGATCTTTCTAGACATAGATAATCACACAAGTTGTTAGAACTGCTGTACTGGAGTTGTTGAAGTTGGTTGGCACACACTGGCATCAGATTATTTCAGATGTGTTTGTTTTTTCTTCTTTACTTTAGGAATGAAATGACAAATTCCTCCCAGGTGGCAGCAAGGGAACTAAAAGCACAGCCCATCTGCACTCATGCCTCAAATGAAAAAAAAAAAAAGAGAGAGAGAGAAAGCCCATTTCAAATGAATCTTTGCCATAAACTCAAGCCCAGCAACAGATGGAAAAAAGCCCTGTGAGACAAAACACACCACCCGCAATCCCCAATAAAAATAATGAACAGAGGCTAAAGAGCTAAAAAAAAAAAAAAAAAAAGACACCACAAGTGCTTCCAGAATGCTACAGAGTGTGCCAAGAATCGTACCTGGAAGATAGTTGCTGCAGACAAGGTACCCCGCCAGGGGAAGATTACCTGGAGAGAGTCCTTACACGCCTTCCGCAGAATCGAGAGAGGATATATGTGTTGGAAGGAGGACAATGGGGGCAGGAAGAGTGACACGGGGTAGAGAGGAGAAGAATCATCAAAATGGATAATGTGGGGCTACACATAATAATAACTAGTGATTCCTGGCCGGGAGACCAGACATTCAGCAGCTTAAAAATGCTGTGATGATTGGGGCTTCCCTGGTGGCGCAGTGGTTGAGAGACCGCCTGCCGATGCAGGGGACACGGGTTCGTGCCCCGGTCCGGGAAGATCCCACATGCCGCGGAGCGGCTGGGCCCGTGAGCCATGGCCGCTGAGCCTGCGCGTCCGGAGCCTGTGCTCCGCAACGGGACAGGCCACAGCGGTGAGAGGCCCGCGTACCGCAAAAAAAAAAAAAAAAAAATGCCGTGATGTCTAGGAGTATATGTAATTTGTTGTTATCACTAATTAGAAACACTGCCAGAGGCATTCTGAAAAGGTAAACAGGTGTTCGGCAATGGCAGAGGAACCAAGGCAACTATGGAAACCAAGGAAGAGCCAGGAAAAGCGGGAGCCAGTTGCCTCCATGCCGGAGTGGTTCTGGGTACTGTGGCTGCGTTTTCATCATCACTGTTCAACAAGATCCGGAAATGGGCACTAGATGTGCCCCCATGGACTCAGTGCGTTGACACAGCATGCACGTGCTTCAGTAACAAGCTCTTGGTCTAATCCAGTTATAAAGGGTAGATGGCTGTGATCAAGGAAGACAGAAGAAGTGTTTACCCTCTGCAAGTCTGCGCGGACACACACACACAGACACACCCTCAGTATCCTGTGCAAACACGAGCCACTTTCTTCCCGTTCCTACAATCCAGGCCTTCCCTGTACAACCCTTCTCTGAAGGACACCCAGCCCAACCCCACAGCCAACCCTCAGCTTTGCTGTCCATGGGTCTTCTCTGACCCTCGCTCAGGGAAGTCACCAGCAAGTCCCAAGGAAGCAGCTGAGATGGCTCCAGATCCTCTTTGCTAGGGACTTAGATAGCTCAGATGTGCCCGTTGCCCAGAAGCCCTGCGACTCCCAGGAAAACACTTCACTGATGATGTCTCAGGTGTTTCCTAGTCTCTTGATTGGATTTGAATATGTGCCTCTCTCTACATACCCTGGCTTTGTATGTTACAGAATAAACTTAGAGAGATTTTGAAGACACAAATTATTCTGTAACTTTTTTTTTTAACTGCCTGGTCCCACATTCATCAATAAGCAGGCCATTTGGAAATTTCTGGTTTCCATGGCTGGAAATGATAAATGTTGAATTTTAGAGTGTGTTGGTGCCTATTAAAAATGTGGATATATTGAGGACACGGGGAGGGGGAAGGGTAAGCTGGGACAAAGTGAGAGAGTGGCATAGACATATTTACACTACCAAATGTAAAATAGATAGCTAGTGGGAAGCAGCCACATAGCACAGGGAGATCAGCTCGGTGCTCTGTGACCACCTAGAGGGGTGGGATAGGGAGGGTGGGAGGGAGGGAAACGCAAGAGGGAGGAGATATTGGAACATATGTATATGTATAACTGATTCACTTTGTTATAAAGCAGAAACTAACACACCATTGTAAAGCAATTATACTCAAAGATGTTAAAAAGATGTTA
Source organism: Monodon monoceros (assembly GCF_005190385.1). Taxonomy (NCBI): domain Eukaryota; kingdom Metazoa; phylum Chordata; class Mammalia; order Artiodactyla; family Monodontidae; genus Monodon; species Monodon monoceros. The sequence goes on along the minus strand of NW_021703785.1, from coordinate 51,262,221 downwards.
AATGTGGATATATATATATACACACACACATACTTATATACATACATATAACTGAGTCGCTGTGCTGTACACCTGAAACTAACACAACACTGTAAATTAACTATACTTCAGTAAAAATAAAATAAAATAAATTTTAAATGTGGATTCTTGGAACATCCTTTAGTGGCAGAAAGTCCCAGAAGTGCATCCACAAAACCACAACAATGGGGATACATCAAAGTGATACAGGAGTCAACTTAAAGAGTTCCCAATGGACAAAGCTGGAGTAATTTGATTAACAAACTGGTATTGGATTATATCCCAACATCCATGAGTCCATACTGATATAAATAAGTGATTGAATAGATAAAGGAGGGAGAACAGACAAACTTACCATGCAGGAGAATCTCCAATGCTACTCCCCCACCAAGGAGGTAGACTATATATAACTCCCCACTCCTTAAGTGTGGGTTACCCACAATGACTACCTTGCAAAAAATACAGTATGAAAAGGTAGGAAAAAAGAATAACTTTACAGTGGAGAAAACTGTCAAAAGCATCTCAGCCAGATGATCAAGGTAAACATCAAGAGTGAGTCATGTTGATAGTAGGAACCCCTGATGGGATGTGATGGGAAGAGCAGTTTACCTCTGTGGTCTTCCTTCCCCAAACCCATAGCGTCAGTCAAGCCATGAGCAAAGCATCAAACAGATCCCAACTGAGAGACGGTCTGTGAAATACTCTCCAGGACTCCTCAAAACTCTGAAAGGTTATCAGAAACAAGGAAAGTCTGAGAAACTGTCACAGCCAAGAGAAGCCTAAGGAGACATTTACCTGACAGTCAAATGTAATGGGGTATCCTGTTATGGAAAAAGGGCACAATGTGAACAAAATGTGGACTTTAGTTAATAATCACGTATCAATATTGGTTCATTCACTGTAGCACGTGTACCACATTAGTGTAAGATATTAATAAAGAAAACTGGGTGTGGTGTAAATGGGAACTCTCTGTGCTATCTTTGCAACTTCTCTGTAAATCTAAAACTATTCGAAAATTAAAAGTTTATTTCGAGAAATTAGGAATCCTAGGCACCCCATCCCGAGGGGCTATGATTCAGTAGGTCTGGTGCAAGACTCACCTCTACCTGGGGCAGGTGATGCCACGGCAGATGCCTGTGTTGCCTTTTATTTATTTATGAAATAAATGGAAAATTGTATTTAAGCCAAATTTGAGGATTAGAACCCAGAAAGAGGATCTCAGAAAGCTCTGAGAACTGCTCCACCCATTAGAAGTCCAGGCACAGTTATATAAGTTTTTGGTGCTGTCTTTTAGAAGGCTACCTTCCAGATATATTTGAGCAGAGAAACAAATGGCCAACAAAATGTCTACTTCCCTCCACACTTGAGTGCCAGAGGCTCCAAGGTTGAACATGACCAGCTCATGCCTGTCTGGCCCTTGAGTGGTGTTCCCAGTGCCCGGCCACCCTGAAAACATTGTCCTATTATCCCATGGCCATTCACCAGAGGCCACGTTTCCTCAGGTTTTGACAACCCCCAAGTACGATCACATTCACAAAGATAAGCTTTAAACTCTGATGGTGATAACACACTGTCCTGTGTCCTCCAGCTCTGAGAGCTAGGAAAATGAAGAAAATAAAAGGAAAAATAAAAGACATCGCTTCCAGCAGCGCTCAAACTGAACATAACATTACGTGGACAAAAGCTATTGGTTCACCAGGGAGGGACCAGGAGAGAGGGTATTCTGTGCACATCTTCAAGGCTTGACCAACTGGTGCTTAGTTGTACGTGGTCTAATGGTATTCTCCAAAGCCCTAGGATATTTACTCTATATTTGGTCAATTAAAAGAAATATAATTTTAACTAATGAATGGTCTTCAACTTTAAATAGAAGCCTTGGGACTATTAAAATTGTTTAGTTGAAGAGGATAAACATATATGGCTATTAGAAATCTTACCTGTAACATTGGAATAGGTTGCTAGGGTCTACTATGGATCCGTTGGATTGTGTCTCTGTTATTTTCTCTGTGGATAGTTAATGCCTTGATCTCTTCATTTATATAGGCTGGTTTGTTTTGCTGGGCATGTTATTCATTTCCTGTGAATATGACATTTTCATATTGACAGATGGTCAGTTACTCCCAGCCCATCTCATTTGTCTTAACTTACAGACTTTCTTGAAGCATCAGGAAAAACATAACTCGTGTGTGTGTGTGTGTGTGTGTGTGTGTGGTGTGTGTATTTAACCAGACCAGCCATACTCTTTGCTGAAGACAGCCCTGTGAGCAGGGGCAATGAATATGAACACACACCTTCTTCAATTACCTGGCCATCAGCACTTTATCACTGGTCACCCATCCCATGCCCCAGCATGGGGATCAGACTAATGGGCTTGTCCTGTGTACCAGCAACAGTCTCCCCCGACAACGTTTTCATGACTGACTTGCTTTCTCACTCCTGGGAATAAGTTGTAACACTCTCTGTTCTGACTAAAAGGCAAAGAATTCCGAGCCTAACCAACCTCAGAGGAGAGCTAACTGGAATATCTGACAGGCCAGCGGTCTTTCAGAGGGCTTGTGAGTGCGTTTGCTTTTGGAAAACAGCCTAGAGTTGGAGAGTTGGGGTCTGAAATAGAGAACCATGGAAAAAAATTCATTGAAGAAGTTTAGTCCAAATCCACGTTGCCAGCCTCAAATGATGAGTTTCCATATAGAAAACAAAAATAAAGACAAGGACAAGATAAAGTTTATTCCCCAGACTGCTCTACTACATGAATCATCTGAACCAAGTAACCAGGATATTTCCGTCCACAAGACCACAAAACAGACTCAAATGGCATTAAAATCAATTGTATTTCCCCATTTCTAATGGCACAAAGTTCATCTGAGTTAAGCAAATGACATTGTACAGGGAAAAAAAAAAACCCAGCGACATTTAGCTTCAATTTACCATGGTGGATGCTTTCAAATATGGCATTTTGGACCTCTAACAGCTTCAGAACCCCAAAAGATTCTGCAAATGCCAAAGTTAGGGTTGCAGCAAAGCAACCGATCAGAATCCCCCATCCTGTTCCCAGATAATTTGTTTCTGACACCAGTTATTCCTGAGATTTAAGGAATGCTTCTAATCAGAGTCACTAATTAATTCTCACAGCACTCGGTACTGATCAATGTACACATTTGTCTCTTTAGGCAAGCACGATGAAGGGAACTACAGGGAACTAGATTGATCATGGGGCACATCAGGGGAGAACCAAAATTTCAAATGAAGCGTTTGTCTCCCGAGTCAAAGTGGCTCAAGCCACTTGTCTCTGCATTACTGAGGAGTTGCCACAGAGATAAGAAATAGGCTGAGCAGAAATCACTATATGGAATGCTTCTTGGTATTTGGGCTCAGACAACTGAGGCTGCCTTTTGGTTTCTCTTTTTGACATCTTTCTTTCCTGGAAATGCTAACAGACCCCATCCAGGATGGGTAAGGTAGGGCAACAAATACTGGCCAAAAGGGAAAAGACCTGTTTGTTGCATCTTGTTTTCTGTTAGACCACAGTGTCTAGTTCCTTCAGGACAATTGTTCAAGGCAAATATACCGTCCTGTTGTGCCTGGTCAAAGCACCTTCTAGGGTCAGCAGCATCTGTGCATGCTCTGCAAACAGTCTCAGCGTGTGCCAGCCGCCCTGCTAGGTGCTCAGGGTGTAAAGACCCACACGGCACCTTCTCTTACAGGAAGTCCAGTACAGGAAGTTGCAAGGAAGCCTGACCTGTCCTCTTGGAAACCTATACCTGAATGTCACAGTTCACCACTTAGTTGGAGAACTGTCCGCCATGGAAATGACCATCTCTTATCCTTCGGTGATACTCTATAGCAGAGCTGATCAGTAGAAGTACAGTGTGAGTCACAAATGCAAGCCATGCATGTAGCTTAAATTTTCTAATAGTCACATTTTTTTAAGTTAAAAAAAAACAGGTGAAATACTTTTGAATAATTTTAAAATTTAAATCAGTATATCCAAAATAGTATCAACACCTAATCAATAAGAATAAATGATTATTAAGATTTTTTTTCCATACTGAATCTTTGAAATCTATGTATATTCTCCACTTAGTGCACAGCTGAATTTGGAGCAGCCCCCTTTTAAGTGGCTAGTGGCTACTGTATTGTAGAGCACAGCTCTAGATCCCTGGCCTGGCCTCTCTTTTTTTACTCTGGGGAGCTCGAAGCATTTGTTCAAACCAGAAGGTAATGTATTATTCTCCTATTGCTGCTGTAACAAATTACTACAAATTTAGTGGCTTCACACAACCCAAATTTCGCTGTCTCACGGTTCTGCAGATCAGAAGTTGACTTGGGTCTCACTAGGCTAAAATCAAAGTGTCATCAGGGCTGCATTTCTTTTGGAGACTCTAAGGGAGAAGCCATTTCCTTGCCTTTTCCAGCTTCTAGAAGCTTCCTGCACTCACTGGCTCTCGGCCCCTTCCTCCATCTTCAAAGCCAACAATGTCATATGTCTCCAACTCTCTCTCTCTAATCACATCCTCCCCTGACTACTGCTGGGAAAGACTCTCCCAATTTAAGAAGATTAAATTGGCCCACCTGGATAATCCAAGATAATGTCCCTCTATCAACTTTATCACATCTTCCAACTCCCTTTTGCCACGTGAGGTAACATAGTCACAGTTTCTGGGGATAAGGACATGGGCTTGAGGGGTCACTATTCTACTTACCACAGGTATCAAGTTTTGTTCTTGTTTTTCTTTCCTTATTCTAGAGAAGAGTAAACTTTTAAAACTGAGGACTTAGGAAAATCTTTCCTTTTGCCCCCAAGCTCATTTAGATTTCCACCCTCAGAAAAGAAAGAGAGAACTACCTTCACGAAGTTCTACCTATATCTCAGGATGAGTTTTTTCTCTCACATGCCACTGACCATTCACTCAAAAAAATACTTGAAGGTTTTCTAGATACCAGACACCTGCCAATCCTACAAAACAATCACAACCAAATAGCAAGAGGAAAATCATGGTATATGGTGATCATTCTTTTTCGAAGGTAACAGTTTTTTAATTATTATTATTTTATTTCAAAACCTACTTACCTTGTTGGAAGTACACTAGAAGCATGATATCTTTTTGAAAATAATGTTACTAATTTTCTAAAGTGAGGAACCTGTAGGTGTGTCTGCTATAGAATATTCTCAACCCTTTAAATAATCATAAATTACTAATTAAAAGAAATAACCCAGGGCTTCCCTGGTGGCGCAGTGGTTGGGAGTCTGCTCGCCAATGCAGGGGACACGGGTTCGAGCCCTGGTCCAGGAGGAGCCCACATGCCACGGAGCGACTAAGCCCGTGCGCCACAACTACTGAGCCTGCGCTCTGGAGCCCGCGAGCCACAACTATTGAGCCTGCGTGCCAGAACTACTGAAGCCTGCGTGCCTAGAGCCCGGTCTCTGCAACAAGAGAAGCCACTGCAATGAGAAGCCCACGCACCACAACGAAGAGTAGCCCCCACTCGTCGCAACTACAGAAAGCCCACGTGCAGCAACGAAGACCCAACAACGAAGACCCAATGCAGCCATAAATAAATAAACTTATAAAAAAGAAAGAAAGAAAGAAAGAAATAACCCAGGAAGATCCCCAATGAAGAACAATAACTATTTTTAAAAATCCCTTTATTTGTCAGAATAATCAGAATCATTAATACATGGAGCCAGAGGTCAAAATGGAAATATAAGCAAAGACCAATACAAGAGTTTCTTAAGAAAATGGTTTTTTAAAGGCTTAAGTATTATGGAGCAATTATGTGTTTATCTATGTAAATAAATGCATCTTTTGATGCCAAGTTATTAATTGCAACAGCTTCTTGCCAAGAACGCATGTTGTCTGTCACCTGGCTTATAGTCTCGGCACCTTTGGGAAGCGTAATCATAAAACCAAAAACTGCCAGGGCAGGATGCAGATCGTGAAGTCCAACCCACTCGTGTTACAGATTAGGGAACAGGCCACCCTGGGAGATGCAGTGACTTGTTCAAAGTCCACCAGTGGTTCAGCTGGAGCCAGAACCCTAGGCTCCAAACCCCCAGAACACTGCTTTTCCTACTGGTCTGTTAGGGAAAGGCAGAACTCTCTATCCATTCATCCAACCATCTGTCTTATCCATCCATCCACCCACCCATCCACCCATTCATTCAAAAAACATTTGCCAAGTGCCCACCACATGCCAGACACTGTTCTAGGGCTGAGGCCACAACAGAGAACAAAGCCAGCCAAGTCCCAGTTCTCAGGGAGCTTCCTCTCTAGGGAATGAAAAGATAACAAATATATACTTATCTCAGGTGGAAAAGGGGCTAAGAAGGAAAATAAAGCAACGTAAGGGGATAAAGAGTGCTGGGAGGTAGTTGCTGTTTCCCACACGAGGTCAGGGACAACCATATTGATAAGGTGAAACTGAGCAGAGACTGAATTTGGAGTAAAATTTAGAGTACACTTAGGATAAAAGCTAATTATAAATGGCAGGGACATGGTGAAATACTAACAGAAAATTCCAGAAAAGCTCCTGAGGTGTGACCGAGGATGTATTGGAGGGGAGGCAGGTGGGAACAGGTAAAATAAGAAGGAAGAAGGTGGCTTGAACACCCGAGGAATGCTGGTGGTGACAGTCTGCAGGCTGCTCACCCGAGCAGGATGTGACTGCATGAGGAACCCCTTGCACTTATCTCTCCCGTGTGCCTGGTACTTCCAGGGGGTGCCCTTGATGACAGGTCCCTGAAACTGAGGGGTGAACCTGAGCAGAAGTGACCAAAGAATTGAGGAAATGATCCAGATTCTGAGCGGGGATGGAAGTGGAGAGACCAGCAAGACCCTAAAAACCAGCTTGTTTGAAACAAGGAATGCCCGCAAGAGACTAAGATATGGTTCAAGCAGTCAGGCTAACTGTGTCGCAGGAAGCATTTTGCAAAGTTCTCTTTAGCCTTTTTTGTAAGCGGTAGACTGTGCTGCTGCACCACCTAGAGGCTCAAAGTAAGATTGCAGCTTTGGGAGAGCAGAGTGGATCATCCATGTTTCTGGACCGGTAGTTTGGGCTTCTCTGGTCCCTTCCCAAAGACTACCTCTTGTTGTAATAAAACGCTATATGCTCCAGGGTTGGTTACCTGTGAACCCCGTGGGAGAGGCTGCAGGATATCTGCCGAAGGACTGTGCCTCCAGCCCTGCAGCTCTATGACCAGTCCAGCCTGGCTGGGGCGTTCATGGGTACCACTGTTGAGAGAAAGCTGCCAACATGACCGCCTTAATCCAGAGCTCAAGCATCTCAGTTCCTGTTTCTTCACACTGAATCACAAGGCAGCTTCTCAGGAGATCAGCATTTCCCCACTCCCGGCTGAGGACCACACTGGCCATGCTACAGCTGTGCCCTTCTTCAGCATTCCCTGGCTAAATGGTGTCCTTTCATCTCCTGGCATTTACTCCTGCTAATGGCTCTGGCTCTGGCTTAAAGCCTCCTCTCCCCCCATCTCCTTCCCTCCCCTGCCCCCCCTCCCTCCATCCTCTCCCTCAGATCCAGTCGCTTTGCTGGGCAACAGGCACTTCTGGTTAAAACACCAGGGTAGGAGGGGATAACCTAGCTGTGTCAGGAGGTGGGGTGGGAGTCCAGATGTAGGAATACAGACCAGGAGATTCAACACAGACATAAAGATAAGACAGGCCGTGGCAATAACTTCTCTTTGACTCTCCGTGGATAGCAGTCTCCTCTCTCACCCTCACCCACCCCAACTCTAAAAGGCTGACGAGCAGAAAACCTAGGTAATGTGTATGTTTTCCAGGGGACAATTCAGGATACACAGAAGAGTTTTCTGACTGGTTTTTCCCCTTAATCTTCAGTTGTGCTTAAACATCATTTTTCTTCAAAGTTGTTTTTGGAAACATTTCAGAAAACACCTAATTAATACACCCCACAGCCCCTTTGAACAAATTCTGTTGAGTAATCTGATTTGAATGAAGTTTTTTCAGTGTGAAATTTTAGAGTGTCATATAAAGAATGTGTATAATTTGCGGCAAAACAATAAATTGAACATCCAGGGACCTACCCCTCATAAACAGAACATTACTGGTACCTTAGAAGGCTCTATTGCATCCTCTCCCTGGCCTCCATCTCCACAGGTAATTCACTATCTGGAATTTTGTATTAATTATTCCCTTACATTTTTATACACATATTTGACTATAAATGGATGTATGTTTTTATACATATGTGCATGTATGTATATATAACAATATAACACAGTCATCACGGGGGATTGATTCCAGAACCCCTGTGGATCTACAATATCTACAGATGCTCAAGTCCCTTATATAAAATAACATAGCATAGTATTTGCATTTAACCTATGCTCATCCTCCTGTATACTTTAAATCATCTCTACATCACTTACAATACCTAATACAATGTAAATTCTATGTAAATTATTGTAAACACAATGCAAATGTTATATAAATAGTTGTGAACACGTGACAAGTTCAAGATTGCTTTTTGGAACTTCTTGGATTTTTTAAAAAATATTTTCAATCTACAGTTGGTTGAATCCGGGGACACAGAACCCACAAATATGGAGGGTCAACTATACAGTTTTGCCTGTTTTTGAACTTTCTGTAGATGGACTCACTCTTTTATTTTTCTGTCTTGCTTCTTTTGCTATGTTTTTGCAGTGCATCTGTGTTGAAGCATGTGGCTATCATTCTTCTTCACCATTGTATAAAATTCCACTGAATGAACATATCACAGTTTATACTGTTGATAAATACTGTACATGCCCCCTGGTCCTCATAAGCAAGATTCTCTCTAGAGTTTATATCTAACATTGCTGTGTCATAGGGCACACACAAGTCCAACTTAACTAGGTAATAATCATTTTCTAAAGCGGTTGTACTAATTTCACAGATCAGGTTGCCCTGGAAACAAACTAGGGTGCTCCTGTGAAGGAAGTTTATTGGGGAATTTTTTTTCCTTTGTTCCTTTGTACAAAACTACGAAGGATGGAGAAAAAAATGCAACCACAACTCCCAAGGAGTAGCCTTCCTGCACTCTTTATTGTTCCTGCTGTAAACGATGCTGCAAAAGGCTCACAGCTTTTTACTTCTTGCATAGTATCACCAAGAGTGACTTCTTCCATCTTTCATACTTTAAAAAATGTGAGGTAATTCTTCAAGCCCTGTCCCTCACCCCCCTCTCTATCCCAGCTAAAACACAGATCACAAATCATCCCAATTTGCAATGTGCAAAATTGTTTAAATGCCATTTGTCACAACTTCCCACTCCTTTTGAAATCTTTTTCCTTTTTAGAATTACAGTCTAAGGAATCTTGCTTACTGTTGCAAAGCATTTTTTTAATTGTTTTCTTGGTGACTGGGAGGCACTCGTACCCAAGCCATTATATGCTATCATTATTTCCTAGCATTCTGAAACATTCATGAAAAGCTAGAAAATCATTCTCTAATTCCTAGGCTTAAAATACTTACAATGGAGTCAAATTCCATTAGTAATAAACAACCGGCACCTAACTTTCAAGTGCCTGATGCTACATAGCATGACAAAGGTCTAATCTCTATATCCTACGGAAGAAGCTCTCAATCCAGGCCAGAGAGTTTCCTAACATGCTCACATTCAAGGCAATCACAATATTCCATTGATACTTTGCACTAAAATCCACAACAAATTGGGCAAATAGCCTTCCAAGTCATTCTGTCAGCATTCAGAGGCAACTGAATAAGAACTCAGGATTCACTGTCCTATTAAAAATATTCCTAGCTTCCGTTCTTCTTGAAAACCATGTTAGAAGCACTGAGGTTGTTCAATGTGCCTTCTATCACAGCAATTCCACTTCGATACCTTTGTTTTTTAGTTCAATACTGAGTATGTTAACAAGATACTACAGATTGATAACCAAGGCCAGGCATTTCTTAAGTTTATTGGGGAATTCTTAGTTGGGAGAGAAAGATCACAGACTTAAACAACTGGAAAAAGATAAAAGAACAATTAATTGCACATTATTACAAAAGTAATTTCTGAAATGTTTATTCTGAGCCACTGCTAAAACAAAATTTTAGTTCGTATTTTGGTAAATGAACATATTAAATTACTGAAAAGCAAGAAAACAAAAAGTTACTGTTATGCAAGATCTTAATGTAGTAATTCAACACAAACAGCTACAATTACTCAAAGCTGCTTTTGCTCTATATCTGGTATATTAAACAAAAATGTGAATTACTTTTAACACTGCACAAGTAACCAAAGGTAGTAAATCCAGAAATATTAAAACCTGATATTAAATAGTATTCAAACATTTCAACAAAAACAAAACAAGGGACTTCCAGAACTATAATTCTACCCATGTGAAAGGAATGTACATGGATGGTTTAAAAAAATAAATAAATAAATAAAGTGACAAGAGTGACCAACACTGTGTCTGCATCTCCAGAACAGGAATACAGTGAGTGAGTGAGTGTGTGCAGGGTCTTCCAATGAAAATGAGGAAAAATGCATTTCGTTTTAGTACAATTTCATAATTCCCACGGAAGCTCTAACTTGCATGTGCTGGTGACAGGTGGACAGGGTTTTAAGTGGAAAGTATTTTCCCTACACCCTGAAGATGGATGCATTACTTTTTTAAAATTCTGTGGAAAGTTTCCCTTGAAAAAACAAAATTTAAAGCAATAGATTGATGGGAAATTGATCACTTTAATTGTGGAAGAATAATATTTGCTAAATAATTAACTAAGAAGACATCTGCATCTAGACTCTGACGATGAGTCAAGGTTAAACTTTGCACTTGGGGAACGTGCATGATATCAAAGTCACGTGGGTAAACTAGCTTCCACTTTATACCTGGTGCATTTAATTAAGTAATTAACTTCTCCTACCAGTAAAATAAAACCTTTATTTAAGCAAAATGAAAGTATTATGAATTGAATTAATTCACATCAAATATCTGAAAGGGTAAGTGGAACAGTTTTCAAAATATGAAGATGTTATCACATATATTCACTGAGTGAATATTCTTAAAGATTTTATTACTCCATTAAATTGTGTCACACCATCCAATAGATACTGTAATTTTCTTCCGTGTCATTCCTTTCGTATAAATCAGGAAATATTTTCAAAATCAAAATAATACCCAAAATATAAATGTAATTTAATCTTGGCTTGGGAAAAGAAGAATATGAAAGAAGTGCCCCATTTCAGTCTGAAACAATGTTCTAAAAACCCCGTCAGAGGCCTCCTTCACTTTCTTTCCACAGATCCTTCGATGGTTCTGAAACTGATAATTCAGAGAATTCAACCCAAAGCACAACACAACTTTAACAGTTCTGAATATCATATTTCATAAGGGCCAAAGTGTGCAGAATGGCAGTATTACACTGTCATAACAAATCTACTTATGCCAAGTATATTTTTAACAAAATAAGACAGAGTCGTCCTCAACACACAGACCTGTTCTGAAGGCTGAGCAACCAAATAGATCTACAACGTCTTTGGAAAAATCACAAAGTGCCTTTAAACAAAGTAAGTTTAGACTGTTCTTGATTAAAAGATACTGTTATAAACTCCAATGTTTTCTCTCTATATACGGAAGCTTAACTCCCGTTTCTTTTCACATCTGCCAACACTTAATATTTTTCTCTACACCCCTGCACTGAACTGACAGAAGTGTGGAGTTCCACTGTGATTAGTACTATGCATGCTAGTGTCTAAGGACTGGTCTGTCAGTCCGCAGTGGCTGAATAAGGGAATTCTGAATCCATCACAGCTCCAGATAATGCAAAGAAAACAAAGATAGGAGGAAAATCTTACCATAAGAGAAATAAACAAACATTTTCAAGTACAGAAAGTTTTACAGAACTAATACATTGTCACTTTAGCTTAAAAGAAATTCAGAACTCAGTTTTGCTGTTAATAAAACCCGTACATACATCGAAGTCAACAAACACAACTTGATAGTTATACACTTGTAAAAATTCAATCTAAGCTTAATAACCAATCAATCTATGTCATAACAACCTGGTTCCTAACTTTAAAAAACCCAGTCCAGTGCTGCTGCATATCAAGTTCTGAGAAGCTAAAGACAGAATCAATTCTGGTTATATGCATTTCCTGCATTTCTCCACCTTAAAAAAATACCTGAAGAAACTTCAGGAAAATTTATTTTTAAGGCCTGCTCTATTTCTTTATCTTAAATTGAGAAAAAAACAAAGCTTACACAGTGTAACCTTGAAATATTTAAATAGAGTTTGGTATTTTTCTTAAAAAGCAATAAAATAATTTCTCTACTGTAATTATAATTCAAATTAATGTAAGTGCCCTTATTCCTTGTCCCCTGGTGGGTGCTATGTCTTCTATACTTTGTGCAGCTTCCAGAACAGTCAGTGTTCAAGAAAAAAGAAAATGTAACAGAGCAAAACCAAAGCTTCCCACAAAAAATGATTTACTCTAGGGTTACAAAATCTGCTAATGGAAGAACCAAAAATTCACACACACATACCCTCACATACAAAACACAATCCCGGTCCTCTATGCAGGTCAACTCGCAGTTACTAAAGACAAGTAGTAGAAAATGCAGAGCCCAGAAAGACTGCATCAGAGGACTTTACAAAACAGTGCAGATACACTTTACTGGGGAAGGGATTCAGGGGAGGGTCCCATTTTTTTCTAGAAAAAGCTTATCTTTGCTAAAGTGGGTTGTTTTTTTTTTTCCAAAATCCCAACAGTGGAAATAATTATTGGGCTTCTAAATGCATTTCCAAATTAACATTAAGTTTTAAAATGTCAACATGTTTTGCACCTTTATTTTCATTTATAGGATAAGTTGGGGACCCAAAAGAGTGAATAAGAAATAAAAATTCTTACTGCACAATCTTTATAGACATTTTATTTTAAAGCACCTTTTTAATGTTAACAGTGGGTTTCTAACAAGAGAAGAGTAAAATAAAAGAGGGCACCAACCACTAGCAAGGTAAAGTTCTCCTTTACGCACACGTGCGCGCGCGCGCACACACACACACACACACACACACACACACACACACACTTGCTTTCATGCCAGAACAATTGGTAACATTAGCAAATAATGTCATTTGATGAAAGGCTGGGGAAACTACCACTTATGATTTATAGAAACCTAAACTACTCATGTTTCTAAGAAATTAAATAACTTGGGGGATTCAAAAAGCTACAAATAGGCGAACTATGAAAATAAAATTGACCCTTAAAAATAGGACAAAAGGTGTCAGAAAAAAAATTAGCCTCGATGCTATTTTTTGACGTGAGATTTGTTATTAACAGGATACCATTTGCTTGCAAAGGAGCAAAATATAACTCCCTATCCCTGTCACCCACCCTCAGCCACCTCAGTGCAAATTCTAGCAGCACTATTTGGATGCAAAAAGAATGCTGTCAGTGAATGTCCCTGAAAGCCTTCAAATACATGTTCTTAGGGTCTTAACACACTACACATGTGTATAGAAGAATAAACGAAGATAATATTTGAGAGATTACAAAAGTTTGAACTATATATACCATGTGATGACACAACGCACTTAAAAAGCTATATTTACCTTCCTCCCAATTCACTTTAAATGTTAATATTCACTATTCAAATTTTACCCTATGCATCTTTATCTGTTCCTTCCTCTCTCAAAAGAAATAATAAAATATACTGGTCTGGAGTTTGTTCTATGCATTTTCCAAGAGCCAATCAAACAGGGACTCAGATCTCTCGTCGTTGGACGTCTTCTCCATCGCCTCATAGTATTTAAGCACAGCCTGCAGGAGGTCTCCCACTTTCCAGCCTTTTTCTTGTAATCGTCTTGAAAGCTAGTAAGAAAGAAAGGTTAAGTCAAACATCAGATAAAACTAAGAATCCTGGTGTTCGCAGTAAAATACTGTTTCCCAGTTGGAACAAGGTCTTTTCCCCTAAACCACCACTCTTTACACAAATTAAACAGTTTTCCTTCCTGGCTTTTATAAGTACTCTCCTCCACAGAATGACACTTTGGGATTGCTGGAGCTAGAATCCCACAAACCTCACCCAGCAGATATACGCCCTCTGTGTGGGCGTACAGAGGCTACATTTCTACAGGAAATTCTTAACCTAACTAAATACATCTGCCATACCCTCAATTAGGAACATAAAATAATAAAGACAATGTCAAGTTTAATAAAAGGATGTGGATTTTCCTTCCACAACACATAGTGTGTTTTTTTCCCTGGAATACGCGCTCTAGCCTCAACGGAAACATGGCTTTCTAAGTTAAGAAATGTTAATGTTTCAAAAAAAAAAAAAAAAACCCAAAAAAGTAAATAACTATTAAATACTGTGGTGATCATTTTGCAATATATACCAATATCGAATCATGTTGTACACCTGAAACTAATATGATGTTATATATCAATTATAGCCCAATTTTTTTTAAAGTAAATAAATGCACGTTTAAATAAACTATCACCACCAATCAGAACATGTCTTCATTCATTTTTTTTCTACTTAGTTCTGTAAAAACTAATTTTTTGTAATATAAATATGCTTAACCTTGTTAAAAATAGCTTTACTGCAATATAATTCACATACCATACAATCACTCATTTAAAATATACCAGTCAATGGTTTTCATTATATTCACAGAGTTGAATGCAACATCATCACAATCAATATTAGGACACTTTTATCACACCAAAAAGAAAGCCCTACCTGTTAATCATCGCTCCCCACTCCTCCGAACCCCCTCAACTCTAGACAATCACTAATCTACTTTCAGTCGATAGACTTGCGTATTTTGGCCATTTCATTTTAATGGAATCATAAAACATATGGTCTTCTGTGACCTGGCTTCTTTCATTTAGCATAATGATTTCAAGTTTCCTCCATGGTACAGCATGTCTCTACTTCATTCCTTTTTACTGACAGATAACATTCCACTGCATGGATATTCCACATTTTAGTCATCCATTCATCAGTTAATGGACATTTAGGATATTTCCACTTTTGGCCGATTATAACATTGCCATGGACATATGTTTTCATTCCTCTTGGGTATATACCTGGGAGTAGAATTGCTGGGTCATATGATAACGCTGTGTTTAACTTTTCGAGGAACTGCAAGAATGTTTTCTTAGGTTACGTGGGGATGAGGTTCCCTTACCCCAGCACCATTACACTCAGCTCTGCCTAAGGACTTCCTTAGCCCTCAGTTTATCCAAGACTAAATAACTTGAAAATGTTTGCCTCCCTAAGGTCAGTTCTAATACTTTCCCTACCCATTCTCTCTCCTTGACAATTCACGTCCTGAGCATCCCTTTCTGTCTTATTTTCTCCTTCTGCCTCAAAACAGAAATCTATACTGGAAAAATCCAAGAAGTATAAATAAAGACAACAAAAAAAAGATTTTACATAATATCTTTTTCACATACTTCTTTCAACAGTATCTTTGTAAATTCTGAACCAGGAATCAGGAGTAACTTGATTCTTCCTTTTTTGTTGTTATTGATCATCTTACATTGGTTATTCTTTGGACTACTCTATATTACATAGTAAGATTAAACCAAAGTTCTGATAAGGAAAATTCTTGGACAAAAACCTTAAGATTGTAAACTAAAAATCTTGACTGATAAGGTAGTTGGGGACTTCCCTGGTGGCACACCGATTAAGAATCTACCTGCCAATGCAGGGGACATGGGTTCGATCCCTGGTCTGGGAAGGTCCCACATGCCGCGGAACAACTAAGCCCATACGCCTCAACTACTGAGCCTGTGCTCTAGAGCCCGTGAGCCACAACTACTGAGCCCACGTGCCTAGAGTCCATGCTCCGCAACAAGAAGCCTGCACACCGCAACGAAGAGTAGCCCCCGCTCGCTGCAACTAGAGAAAGCCCGTGCGCAGCAACAAAGACCCAACACAGCCAAAAATAAATAAGTATATAAATAAATAAATTTATATAAAAAAAGTAAGGTACTTGGCACACAGTAAGTTATCAACAAAAATATCCTATTAGTGCAACTAACCTGAATGTTCCATTATCAGAACCCTATTAAATGCTCAAAGTGAACTACTGTCCCTTATTAAATGTTTAAACGTTTATTGGCTTTTGCTTATGCCAGCTTCTCACACTAATGAAACTGGATTAACAGAAGAGACACACTAATTACTAGGCACAATTATGAAACAATTAAATATACAGAATAACTCTATCTTTTCATATGAATACATGAAATGCTTATTTTTTAAAAAATTAATTTTCTCATTAGCCATCAATTTTATACACATCAGTGTATACATATCAATCCCAATCTCCCAATTCATACCAACACCACCCCCCCCCCCCCACCGCTTTCCCTGCTTGGTGTCCACACATTTGTTCTCTACATCTGTGTCTCAATTTCTGCTCTGTAAACCGGTTCATCTGTACCATTTTCTAAGTTTCGCATATATGCGTTAATATACGATATTTGTTTTTCTCTTTCTGACTGACTTCACTCTGTAGGACAGTCTCTAGATCCATCCACGTCACTACAAATGACCCGATTTCGTTCCTTTTCATGGCTGAGTAATATTCCATCCTATACATGTACCACATCTTCTTTATCCATTCGTCTGTCGATGGGCATTTAGGTTGCTTCCATGACCTGGCTATTGTAAATAGTGCTGCAATGAACAATGGGGTGCATGTGTCTTTCTGAATTATGGTTTTCTCTGGGTATGTGCCCAGTAGTGGGATTGCTGGGTCATACGGTAATACTATTTTTAGTTCTTTAAGGAACCTCCATACTGTTCGCCATAGTGGCTGTATCAATTTACATTCCCACCAACAGTGCAAGAGAGTTCCCCTTTCTCCAGACCCTCTCCAGCATTTGTTGTTTGTAGATTTTCTGAGGCTGCCTATTCTAACTGGTGTGAGGTGATACCTCATTGTAGTTTTGATTTGCATTTCTCTAATAATTAGTGATGCTGAGCAGCTTTTCATGTGCTTCTTGGCCATCTGTATGTCTGCTTTGGAGAAATGTCTATTTAGGTCTTCTGCCCATTTTTGGATTCGGTTGTTTGTTTTTTTAATATTGAGCTGAATGAGCTGTTTATATATTTCGGAGATTAATCCTTTGTCCGTTGATTCGTTTGCAAATATTTTCTCCCATGCTGAGGGTTGTCTTTTGGTCTTGTTTATGGTTTCCTTTGCTGTGCAAAACCTTTTAAGTTTCATTAGGTCCCATTTGTTTATTTTTATTTCCATTACTCTAGGAGGTGGAACAGAAAAGATCTTGCTGTGATTTATGTCAAAGAGGGTTCTTCCTATGTTTTCCTCTAAGAGTTTTAGAGTGCCCAGTCTCACATTTAGGTCTCTAATCCATTTTGAGTTTATTTTTGTGTATGGTGTTAGGGATTGTTCTAATTTCATTCTTTTACATGGAGCTGTCCAGTTTTCCCAGCATCACTTACTGAAGAGACTGTCTTTTCTCCATTGTATATCTTTGCCTCCTTTGTCATAAGATTAGTTGACCATAGGTGCGTGGGTTTATCTCTGGGCTTTCTATCCTGTTCCATTGATCTACATTTCTGTTTTGGGGCCAGTACCATATTGTCTTGATTACTGTAGCTTTGTAGTATAGTCTGAAGTCAGGGAGTCTGATTCCTCCAGCTCCATTTTTTTCCCTCAAGACTGCTTTGGCTATTCAGGGTCTTTTGTGTCTCCATACAAACTTTAAGATTTGTTGTTCTAGTTCTGTAAAAAAACACCATTGGTAATTTGATAGGGATTGCATTGAATCTGTAGATTGCTTTGGTTAGTACAGTCATTTTCAAAATATTGATTCTTCCAATCCAAGAACATGGTATATCTCTCCGTCTGTTGGTATCATCTTTCTTTCATCAGTGTCTTATAGTTTTCTGCATACAGGTCTTTTGTATCCCTCGGTAGGTTTATTCCTAGGTATTTTATTGTCTTGCAATGGTAAATGAAAATGTTTCCTTAATTTCTCTTTCAGATTTTTCATCAATAGTGTATACGAATGCAAGAGATTTCTGTCCATTAATTTTGTATCTTGCAACTCTACCAAATTCATTGATTAGCTCTAGTAGTTTTCTGGTGGTACGTTTAGGATTCTCTATGTATAGTGTCATATCATCTGCAAACAGTGACAGTTTTACTTCTTCTTTTCCAATTTGTATTCCTTTTTTCTTCCCTGATTGCCGTGTATAGGACTCCCAAAACTATGTTGAATAAGAGTGGTGAGAGTGGACATCCTTGTCTTGTTCCTGATCTTAAGAGGAAATGCTTTCAGTTTTTCACCACTGAGAACGATGTTTGCTGTGGGTTTGTCGTATATGGCCTTTATTATGTTGAAGTAGGTTCCCTCTATGCCCACTTTCTGGAGAGTTTTTATCATAAATGGGTGTTGAATTTTGTCAAAAACTTTTTCTGCATCTGCATTGAGATGATCATATGGTTTTTATTCTTCAATTTGTTAATATGGTGTATCCCATTGATTGATTTGCATATGTTGAAGAATCCTTGCATCCCTGGGATAAATCCCACTTGATCATGGTGTATGATCCTTTTAATGTATTGTTGGATTCTGTTTGCTAGTTACTTTGTTGAGGATTTTTGCATCTATATTCATCAATGATGTTGGTCTGCAATTTTCTTTTTTTGTAGTATCTGTGTCTGGTTTTGGTATCAGGGTGATGGTGGCCTCATAGAATGAGTTTGGGAGTGTTCATCCCTCTGCTGTATTTTGGACGAGTTTGAGAAGGATCGGTATTAGCTCTTCTCTAAATGTTTGATAGAATTCACCTGTGAAGCCTTCAGGTCCTGCACTTTTGTTTGTTGGAAGATTTTGAATCACAGTTTCAATTTCATTACTTGTGATTGGCTTATTCATATTTTCTAGTTCTTCCTGGTTCAGTCTTAGAAGGTTATACCTTTCTAAGAATTTGTCCATTTCTTCATGGTTGTCCATGTTATTGGCATAGAGTTGCTTGTAGCGGTCTCCTAGGATGCTTTGTATTTCTGCGGTGTCTGTTGTAACTTCTCCTTTTTCGTTTCTAATTTTATTGAGTTCTCTCCCTGTTTTTCTTGATGAGTCTGGCTAATGGCGTATCAATTTTGTCTATCTTCTCAAAGAACCAGCTTTTAGTTTTACTGATCTTTGCTATTATTTTCTTTGTTTCTATTTCATTTATTTCTGCTCTGATCTTTATGAGTTCTTTCCTTCTGCTAACTTTGGGTTTTGTTTGTTCTTCTTTCTCTAGTTCCTTTGGGTGAAACGTTAGATTGTTTATTTGAGATTTTTCTTGTTTTGTGAAGTAGGTTTGTATAGCTATAAACTTCCCTCTTAGAACTGCTTTTGCTGCATCCCATAGGTTTTGGATCATCATGTTTTCATTGTCATTTGTCTCCAGGTATTTTTTGATTTCCTCTTTGATTTCTTCAGTGATTTCTTGGTTATTTAGTAACATACTGTTTAGCCTCCATGTGTTTGTGTTTTTTACGTTTTTTTTTCCCTGTAATTGATTTCTAATCTCATAGCATTGTGGTCAGAAAAGATGCTTGATACTTGATATGCTTTCAATTTTCTTAAATTTACTGAGGCTTGATTTGTGACCCAAGATGTGATCTATCCTGGAGAATGTTCCGTGCGCACTTGAGAAAAAAGTGTAATCTGCTGTTTTTGGATGGAATGTCCTATAAATATCAATTAAATCTGGTCTATTGTGTCATTTAAAGCTTGTGTTTCCTTATTAATTTTCTGTTTGGATGATCTGTCCATTGGTGTAAGTGAGGTGTTAAAGTCCCCTGCTATTATTGTGTTACTGTCGATTTCCTCTTTTATAGCTGTTAGCAGTTGCCTTATGTATTGAGGTGCCCCTATGTTGGGTGCATATATATTTATAAGTGTTATATCTTCTTCTTGGATTGATCCCTTGATCATTACGTAGTGTCCTGTCCTTCCTTGTCTCTTGTAACATTCTTTATTTTAAAGTCTATTTTATCTGATATGAGTACTGCTACTCCAGCTTTCTTTTGATTTCCATCTGCATGGAATATCTTTTTCCATCCCCGCACTTTCAGTCTGTATGTGTCCCTAGGTCTGAAGTGGGTCTCTTGTAGACAGCACATATATGGGTCTTGTTTTTGTATCCATTCAGGGAGCCTGTGTGTTTTGGGTGGAGCATTTAATCCATTCAGGTTTAAGGTAATTATCGATATGTATGTTCCTATTACCATTTTCTTAATTGTTTTGGGTTTGTTTTTGTAGGTCCTTTTCTTCTCTTGTGTTTCCCACTTACAGAAGTTCCTTTAGCATTTGTTGTAGAGCTGGTTTCGTGGTGCTGAATTCTCTTAGCTTTTGCTTGTCTGTAAAGCTTTTAATTTCTCCTTCGAATCTGAATGAGATCCTTGCTGGGTAGAGTAATCTTGGTTGTAGGTTCTTCCCTTTCATCACTTTTAAGTATATCATGCCACTCCCTTCTGGCTTGTAGAGTTTCTGCTGAGGAATCAGCTGTTAAGCTTATGGGAGTTCCCTTGTATGTTATTTGTCGTTTTTCCCTTGCTGCGTTCAGTAATTTTTCTTTGTCTTTAATTTTTGCCAATTTGATGACTATGTGTCTTGGTGTGTTTCTCCTTGGGTTTATCCTGTATGGGATTCTCTGCATTTCCTGGGCTTGGGTGGCTATTTCCTTTCCCATCTTAAGGAAGTTTTCGACTATAATCTCTTCAAATATTTTCTCGGGTCCTTTCTCTCTCTCTTCTCCTTCTGGGACCCCTATAATGTGAATCTTGTTGCATTTAATGTTGTCCCAGAGGTCTCTTAGGCTGTCTTCATTTCTTTTCATTCTTTTTTCTTTATTCTGTTCCGCAGCAGTGAATTCCACCATTCTGTCTTCCAGGTCACTTACCTGTTCTTCTGCCTCAGTTATTCTGCTATTGATTCCTTCTAGTGTTAGTTTTCATTTCAGTTACTGTATTGTTCATCTCTGTTTGTTTGTTCTTTAATTCTTCTAGGTCTTTGTTAAACATTTCTTGCATCTCCTCGATCTTTGCCTCCATTCTTTTTCTGAGGTCCTGGATCATCTTCACTATCATTATTCTGAATTCTTTTTCTGGAAGGTTGCCTATCTCCACTTCATTTAGTTGTTTTTCTGGGGTTTTATCTTGTTCCTTCATCTGGTACATAGCCCTCTGCCTTTTCATCTTGTCTATCTTTCTGTGAATGTGGTTTTTGTTCCACAGGCCGCAGGACTGTAGTTCTTCTGCTGTCTGCGCTCTGGTGGATGAGGCTATCTAAGAGGCTTGTGCAAGTTTCCTGATGGGAGGGACTGGTGGTGGGTAGAGCTGGCTGTTGCTCTGGTGGGCAGAGCTCAGTAAAACTTTACTCTTCTTGTCTGCTGATGGGTGGGGCTGGGTTCCCTCCCTGTTGGTTGTTTGGCCTGAGTCGACCCAACACTGGAGCTTACTCCGGCTCTTTGGTGGGGCTAATGGTGGTCTCTGGGAGGGCTCACACCAAGGAGTACTTCCCAGAACTTCTGCTGCCAGTAAGACCCTATTTCTAATATGGATTGATTCATTCAGTTCTACATCAGTGACCCAAGCATTACAGAGTGTAAAGACCATAAGTCATATGACTCATCCTTTCCATGGTTTATTTCCACAAACACTATCACTTGCCCAGAAATAACTATAATTTTGTAAATCTCTTATTTCCCCCAAGTTCTTTATGATTGATTTCCTTATTTCCAGTGCATTTGACCTGAAGTCATAGGTCCATACAATTGATAAGACAGGAAACTCATGAAATGCTTATTAAAGGCACCTAACTGAAAATTTTGGATGTGCCAGGCAGTAGATTAAGCATTTTTTTTTTACAGTATTATACTTAATCCTCACAAACCTCTGCAAGGTAAATTCTATACTCACTTCCACGGTACAGATAAAGAAACTGAGACTGGTGAACTTACCCAAGGTTACACTGCTAGAGTGTGGCGGAGCTGATACCTGAGCCCAACCACTGGACTCTATTACCTGAGCATTTACCCACTTTCTATCAACCATGTGACACAGAACATCATATACCGTGTCCTCACAACCACCCTATAATGTAGGTACTTACTTGTATAAACTCCTTCTTTGCAGAGTCATGAAAATAAAGTTCTGCAACTTCGGCCTCAGAGGCAACGAGCCACTGAAGAATAATCCTTAGCTGGGGGTCTACTGTGCATGGCTCCGTGTCAACATTCGTAATTAGCAGAGTATTTCCATCTTGCTCTGAACCTAATATTTAAATTGAAACGATATGAAGTGAAACTCATCAATTCAACTCTCAGTGCTCTGCTTTCCAAGGACATATAAGCATTTTCCATTTGTTAAGATTCCAAGGAATTCTGGAAAAAAAATTCATCTTTTCTTAATTGTACCATAACATCGACTAAAGCATTACTTTGAAAATGCAAAATAATGCTAAAACAAAGGAACAGCTTTGATCATTTGTGACAGCACAAATGCAAAACTCTATTCTGAGGTATTGAATTCAAGAGCCAATTCACAAATACCATAATTTGTGTCAAAATATAATCTATAGGTAAAGCCAAAAAAAAAAAAAAAAACGAAAATGCTACAATGACAATCAAAATATAAATAAAACACAAATAAAAACCTCAAATAAATATATTAAACGGACTTTAAGAAAGCTTTCTGAACTAAGAGAAAGAGCAGCAGCAGTGAACACCTGTATTGCACATATTACACCCTAAGTATTGTTTTAATCTCTTTACATATACAAACTCCTTTAATCCTCACAAGCACCCTGTGAGGAGGGAACTGCTATCATCTCATTTTACAGGTGAGGAATCTGAGGCAGAGAGAGATCCAGAGTCTCACAGCCAGAAATGGCTGAGCCAGGAAATAAACACAGAAGGTCTGGCTCCACGCTCTTAATCACTTCACTCTTTAGGCAAAATACGAAGAAAAAAAAAAAAAAGTCATATGCAACCACTTACCTCCCAAAAGCTAAACCAGGGAATTTTCTGATACACCCCTATTATAAGTAAGACACTGTTCTCAAGTTTATTTTTTAATGAAAATTATGATTTCAACATAAAGAAGATGAATCCCTGTTGAATATAAAACTAATGCCCGTGGACCAGTATCGTGTGTTTAACACTGCTGCTTAGTGGTGGGCCTCCCACACAAGAGGCCAGCAGTGGGGCATGCTGGCAGACATGGCACCAGTTTGCAACAGTAATGGACATTTGTTGGTGAATGTCCCTGATTCTTCTTTTACAGTTTGCGGGGCATTCTAGACCACTACCAATCATTTTTAGGATTCGTATTGACCCCTAAAACTTTTCATTTAAAAAAATTGGTCCACGCTATTCTCTTAGCATAAATGTATTATCATTTCCCTCCTCTCTCCCCTCTGACTTTCAGTCAAAAATGGGTCTGGTAGACGACGGTACCAGACACAGTCTTTGGGCCATTCTGTAAATTCTGCAGAGGTCATGGGGTTGAAGTGTTTTCTGTACCACTGGACTTCTCAGTTCAGGGTTCCTGGCTGCCTGGCCTAAGAGTGACTTGTCTTTGGAGAGGTTACTCAACCCTAGCGAAAAGAGAAAGAACTGACATCCTGCAATTACAAACAATAACAAAAAAAATGAAGTTTGTTGCCTTAGGATTTCCATAATTTTGAATCATTTATAAATATACATCAATCCATCTAATTTACCAATTTCTAACTTAACAAATTTGAAAGTTAGCTACAATTTTCTATATAATGAGAGATGACTATAATCTCTAAAGCTGAGTAATGACATATCTACATATAATTAACCTCCCAGTTTATTCCTAGTTACAAAAAAAATACTGAACAGCCTGTGACCAATGGTATCTAGTATTTATATCTTTGGAACCATGTTCATCAAAGGAAGAAACGAATATTTTCTTCAAATATATGTGTGAGTGTAAGACTGGAATTGAGGGAAGGAAGAATCGATTTTAAAATATCTCTTTTATTTTTACTTCTTGATTTATGTAAGGTTGACAGCAAAACAAACTGACATGTGATATAATAAATTATATCTCATAATGTAAGAATTTTATATTTTGAAAAAGATAATTATATGAAGAGATTATCATGAATTTCTCTCTCAAATAATTGAATAATTCTTTTAAAGTAGTTCGGTCTTTACACTGATGAGTACTTCCTTAGTTTAGCAATCAAATAACACAAACTGCTCAGCAAAGGATCTGACACTGGTTAGATTAGTCAAGAATACCTTGATGTGGAATATTTCTTCATCTTTCAATTCCTTTATTTTATTATCTGTACAATAAGAAATTTGGACAAGAACTTCTCTTGGGTCTACTCTAGTTACAAATTTTTGTAATTTTAATGGAAAACAATTTAAAAATAAATCAAAGTTTGTTCCAACAAATATTATTTCAAGTTACATTGAATAGTTTAAATGAATAATATTGTATTGAAGGGATCCCAAAAGACATTAATAACCAAAAGGGAAGGGAAAAAATACCATTGTGAAATGTAAAATGATTTTTTTCTCAGTTATTATTAGAAGTCTTCAGTTAGTATTTCCCATTTAATCTGACTTCATATAGGTTATTATAAATGTCTTTTATTTTTGTATGTCTGTATTGCTTAATATTCCAAGTCTAGTAAAATCTTATAGCAAATAAATCAATGAATTTAAACAAAACAAAACAAAAAAGAATACCCGGGTTTATAATGTAAAAACCCTGATTTGTAACAACCCAGCGCCTCTCTGATGAAAATGTACAAACACAAACATTAAAGACTTTTCTAAAGAACCTTATAAAAAAACATGCAAAAAATTTGAAAAAAAAAATTGTCAGTTAGTTACCTTCTACATCATCCTCATGCTCTTCATCTTTATCATCCGGCCCATCACTTATCGAATGAAGTAGCAGAAGCAGTTAAAAAAAAAAAAAAAAAAAGCTTTAATTAATAATGGTACTAAAGCCAATTCTTAAAACGTGGTAAAAAATGAATGATACAATATGACATATGATATTTAAAAAGGGGAGAAATGACGATAAAAAGGAAGCTTTGCTTCTCACACCATTTCATGTTAAAATCTCAATTGCAAATGATGCCTAAAGGTAAGTTATCAATAACTGAGAAGTTCTACCTGACCATGATATCTATACAGCGTCAAGTAATTACATAATAAAATTTAATTTAAAATAATTTAGAGCCAAATATTCTAATTTGGTTTTAGATAACACAGCATCCGAATATTGCAGAATGCCATGAATAATTACTTATTAATGCTTCTGCTGATGCCATTTGTATATTTTTTTAACATAGTAAAAAATCATTTTTTTCTATACCTCTCTTATAAATAAAACTGCAAACAAAAACAAAAAACCAAAACAAAACAACAGAAATCCTGTAGGAAGCAAGCTCTTTTTAATGAAACAGTAATTGGTAGAATGAAAAATAGCAAGCAGTGCAACACATGCATAGAATTAACACATTTTGCAATTAGATGTCAGTCACATCTTAGCATAGTTGAATTTTTTCATTAGATGTAAATTTATCAAGCAGAATCATGTCAAAATATAGGAGAAAAGCAGGTGGATACACAGTGGCACTGTAACCCACATTTTTTAAAGAATATGACTTCATGCATTAGTGGTGAAAGACTCATCAGTGTTTAGGTTTCTGGACTGGACCAACCTGTCTGATGTTGGAAAGGATAAATTGTCCTCATACAAATCTCCTTCTAAAGCAAGACTGCTCCAGCTACTGCTGTTACCATTACTGCCAGAGGAAGAAAAGAACACAGCTGAACTAGCAAATGAATGGGAAAGACGACCCTGGTTTTCCTTGGAACAGCATGCGTCAGTGGTAACAGCGGATGTTCTGAAGCTGCCACAGTGGGTGCAGCATCTGTGCAGTTACGTAAAGACCATCGCTGCTGCTGTACAAGGTATTTGACAGCTTCAGACATTCGGGAGTTTTCTTACTTGTCCTCAAAAGTTCACGAAAATTATTCTAAATGTGTATTTATTTTACAGATTAAGACAATGACTTTTAGGACAGTAAATGAATGCATGAACTAAGAAGCTTCACAATGAAATTACTGTCTATGGCAAAGCTTAGGATATAATTTGTAGAAAGCCAATCCTCTTCAGTTTGGATAAAGTTTAAAAACAAAAAAACCACAGGTTAACATTCTCTCAAGTCTTTAGACAGTGCAAACAGTGATGGGCCAGGGTGGTGGTGGAGGATGGGGAAAGGGATGGGATGGCAGACACCAAAACACAGTCCCAAATAGACCTTTTCTAACTACTGGGAGAAAAGCTGTCTTCTGATTTTAAAATACTCTTATTATGTCAATCACCCTCATTTCATTAATTATGTATAATTCAGTAGGTGGCAAATAATACACATTTTCTTCAGAATATTGAATAACCAAGGTCTAATCAAGCATTACACTTGTCTGATCAGCCAGTCACTGACGCCACACAGATACCTTCTCACGCTGCCTAATCAAAAGAAGAAAGCAACTACATTCTACAAGTGCGGCAAAGCGATACAACACAAAAAGCAACTGCGTTCAGAAACAAAACTAAAATCAGTTTTTCAGATTAAAATCTAAACATGCAATTTAAAAAAATTCTAATCATTAAAATAATTAGTAAGCACACATTAGTTTGCAGTGATACGCAGCTATATTTTCCCATATTAGGCTAGACAATTATAAAAATTAATAGTCACACAAACCAAAATTTTGGTTCTAAAAAATGAATTAACATAAAATCATCTTTCATGCATCAGTAAATGTTGACAAGGTTACCAAAAAAGGGAATGACTATTTAAAAGTTCTAAATACTTTCCAGGCCATCTCAATAATTAACATATCCATATTAACTCTAGCACTATCAAACTGTCACAAACCATAATGCATTACAGAATAAAAGTTAAAACGGATCAGTGTCTTTTCGACATTATGTTCCAACAAATATAGATCTATTATAAAACCATTAAACCAACCAGAGTTTTTGCCCATGTAGTCTGTTCCCAGACAAACCAAAAATGAGAAAATATGGAAATACAGAATGGATAGACAGCTGTGAGCCGAAGAGAAAGAGAAAATGAATGACCTCAAACACCATATTTACTTCTATCAATAGAATGATTATCTAAGCACAGGAAAAAAATTACAAAATTAAAATTCTTACCCATTTCCACACTAAAGCCATGTATCTTAAGTGTGATCTCTGAATCTTAAGTGTGGTCTCTAAATCACTTGCTTTAAAATACTCTGAGGGATTTATCAAGCCTACAGAATCTTGGGACCCTCCAATGACCCAGGGAATCTTAATCTCTGGGAGGCAAGCACACCACCAACCCTGGACGAGCCCCACTAAGTTTTTCTTTGTGCCCGAACCTTAAGGCCACACAGCATCATTAGTTCTTATTAACTCTATAGTCAATTAAAACCACAGGTGTTTTTCTGACAAAAGGCTATCAAGTCAGGTTTTCCCCATCCTGAATTCAAATACTTAATTTTCTGAACCTAAATGCATTTACCTAGGTTAAACATTATTAGTTTAGCCTCAGCCTGATTTGGTCTTTTTGAACCTTGGTTCTGTTAATGGGATTACCTTTTCATCTTTGTTTTGAGTCACTCACAAATACTAAGTGTTCTACACCACTAATAAAATAATGCTGAAGGGGAAGAACCAAGGACAGACCTTGGTAGGTGCCTCCCTCTTTTCATCAAATTAGATAACATTCCATATCAAGTCATTCAACCAGCTACAGTCCTCTTAATGCCACTAGCCTCTAACCCTTGTTCTCCCACTTTAACACCAGGATTCTGTAAGCAACAATGTTAACCCCCAACTGAAATTCTAGAAGCCTGCTTCTCAAAGATGAGAGAAGAATTTAAGTGTTTAATATTCTACTCTAAAGTTATGGGAAGGGCCGAATGATGATCTGTGATATTACCCCCACTTCCTGCTACCAGTTTTAAAGACTGCCTTTTTGGATTTAGATCTTGTAAAATACTGGTGGTTTACGTCACATTTTAAGAAATTATGACAAAATAGATACTTTGTAAAAATATTAATACTTACTGGTTAATCCAAGCATCAGACAAAATACTCTGAGATGATGTGTTCTAACAGGTGAAAAGCCGTTTAGGCCTTAACAGAGTTAAGCAGCTTCTCTGCTGTTCTAACAGGTGAAAAGCCATTTAGGCCTTTACAGAGTTAAGAATATAAGAAACAACTGTTATAATTAATAAAATATTCCAAAACTATTTTAATGAACAAAGTTAACTGAGAAAATGACATATGAAGTGACTTTTACTGTACAAAACCATGTTTTTATAATGAGTTTATGTATTTTCAGTCATTCAAGTATAAATTGCTCAAGTTACAGTGTTCCTGAAAGGACAAGTAAGGAATCCTTCCCCCCAAAAGATACTACTTTCATGTCAAGAAAATTACAGGGCCATTTCGATGCCTTTTACAGATAACTGTTCTTTTTCCTATCCTTTAGAGAAAAAAAAAAAAAAGTACCCTCTTTAAAGTGAGAAAGAAAATTTTTTCCTCAAAAATTCATGAGAAGTCCAAGTAAAGCTTAAAGGGTACAGAATCAGATGTATGAAGTATTTTTCAAATCAACTATTGGCACATTCAAAGAAAATTAGCTCAGCTAGTTATTGTATTTAATAAACGTCAAAGCCATTAGAAACATATTGTTAGCAATAAAATACACTTTGAAAATAACAGATTTTCAAATTCAGAATTTTAAAATCAAACTCAATGTAAATTTATAGCTTACTTCTGAGGTCTGAGTACCTGAACTATGCAATTACATGCAAAATCACAGTCACCTTTCACTTAGATGATGAAAACTACTGCTTTCATCCTGGTGTTCATCTTCAAAACTTAAATTGGACCAGCTACCAGTGCTGTCATCACCAATACTGAGATTCATCTGCTGGCTACCAAAAGACTCAGTTGACTGAAAGTCTTCTATTTCTTTTGGACTGGAAAAAAAAAGTAAGGAAGAAAGAAAGAAAAGTCCAAAAGCATCAGATTCTGAATTATAGGACTATCCATTTGATGATAAAGATGACAAAAACAAGAAGCGATATTCAGGAGCTAGACCAGTGGTCCATCTAACCCTTGGTTTGTGTCTGCTAATAAAGACACTTGGCAGGAGAGCATACTAACTTCAAAGTTAGCTGAGGCACCTACACATCCTAACTCATCTTGTTCATCTATTATGGATCCATCCCAAGCGTACCATTTATTTAAATTCTCTTTAAAGCAGTTCATATTTTCAACTGGGACCTCTATGAAGGAGCACAAGTTCCTAAGTTTTTGTAAGACAGTATTTTATTTGTACCAAAGATTACCCCCTTTCTGGCTTAAGAACAAAAAAAAAGTAGTTCAAGGAATTCTAGTACTGTCAAGCCTATAATCAAACTAGCCAAATCTCTTCAAGATTTTGAGCTTGGATCATAACCTCTCTCATTTTTTCTCAATGAAAAGACATTTATATTTTTAGTCCATCTTCACAAGGAATGTCATTCACTCTTCAATTACTGTATTTGTCCCTTCTGCATTTTATTCTGGAGTAACAGTTTAAAGTGATATTTTAATTTTTTATTGAAGTACAGTTGATTTACAATATTAAATTAGTTTCAGGTGTACAACACAGTGATTCAATATTTTTATAGATTACACTCCACTGAAAGCTTTTACAAAATAATGGCTATATTTGTTTCCCTGTGCTGTACAATTTATCCCTGTTGCTCATTTTACACATAGTAGTTGGTATCTCTTAACCCCATACCCCTATCTTGCCCCACATTTTTAAACATGAAGAGGGAAAATGCTGGTCTTCTGGTCAAAATCTTCTAGTGGCTTCTCGTCAATCAAAATAAGGGTCCAAATCCTTATAACATACATCAGGTGTGACAACCTCTCATAACCTCCACTGGTCTCCTACTCTCCCTGGCTCCCTTGCTTTAGCCACACAAGCTTCTCTGCTGCTTCCCCAACATGCACAGTCCCACTCCTTTGCCTGGAACCCTGTTCCGCCTGATTCCCACTTACCTTATTCTCTCCCCACCTTTGGCTCTTTGCTCAAATGTTACTATGTCAGAGCAGCTTCCCTGCTACCCACTGAAAACTGCACCGCACCCCACCGGCTGCTGCCCACTGCCACCCCCAGCACTAACTCCCTGCATCTCCCTATTCTAAGATGACCAAGAAAAGAGGCAGTGCTTGTCAAGGCTTTGACAAAAGCTACTAAAATATCCAGCACTATCGTGTGGCTTAATTAAATTCCTCCTCAACTCAAGAAATGTTCTCTTTCTGTGAGACTAACAAAAATAACCCTACAAACTAATAACACAAGATGGTCCTGATGTTTTCCCGGGGAGAAAGAAGGTTAAAAGTGAATATTTTAACTAAGGCGTTAGTATCGCTGAGCACAAGACACGGTTACTGAAATGCAGAACACTGCAGGACCATCAGAAAGAACTGTCCCCTTAGATGGTGGCCTATCAAGAGGAGTGATGGCAGGGGTGGAAGTATTTGGAGAATTTTTGCTTTCTTCAGAGCACTCTTTTTAAGAAAACTTACCTTTGTGAACAGAAATAAAAATTTAATCTCACAGTAGTACATTAACATGGTGATGCTCAATATTTGCTGTACAAAATTCTCCAGCTGATTCTTTGATTCAGCTTTACCTACTTCACAGCTTTGTAAACTTGGGCAAAAGGTGATTATCCACGTTAAGCCACACCTTCCAGCTCAGTGAACGGGTTCATACCTTCCTTCCCTCAAAGGGCTGTTGTGGGATAATGAGACAGTGTCTATGAAAGTAACAGGCAGGCTATAAAACAATACACTAATGTAATAGGGAATATTTTTTGTTAATTTAGGATTCAAAATAATATCTTGCTGAACAGGACCTAAGACACAAATGATCAAGTTAACTTTTCCCTTCAGCTTAAGACCCGAAAGAAATCGGAAACTTACCTGCTAACGGCCTGACCAACATTCCTCATCGCCGACGTCATTATCTCAGCAGTGAGGCTTTCAGCAAAGATGACACCGTCCTGTCCGATCCCACCATCAGCTGCCAAACTGGTACTGCTCAGCTCTCTCTCTGCCTTTGCAATCGCTTCCGCAACTACCTTCTCAGCAAGCACTGTCTTCTTATCAAGATCAGTGTGAATTTGAGGGACATCGAGAGGAAAAATCCTAGATTTCTGGTAGACGTTGCTAAATTTTGAATTAGAAACTGGCTTACTACCAGCAAGTGAATCTGGTCTGGGAAAGTGTGGACATGAATTTCCAGTGCAGTCATGGAGCTCTTTCCCGTCACAATACCTGCAAGTCTGACTTACCAGAGGTGACAACTTTTCTGCATAAGTGACCCTATCGGCCGCTTTTGTGGTCTCAGACACGTGGAAGACTGCAGATCCTGAACTCAGCTCTAAAGCGTCATCCACTACTTTGTTAGCGTACTGTTCTATAGCTTGAACAACAGTCTCTCCATAACCACACCCACTCAAGCTGCTGGTACTGTGGGAAAATCTGTGATTTTGTGAGGAAGGCTGAAGAGACGCGGGAAATTCTGGCTCGAAGTGAGACTCGGCATCTTCGTCGCATCCATTTTTTTCATAAAGGCAAGAATCTGTTAAGGATTTTGGCAAGCCAACTGTAGATGCCGTCAGCTCTTTTTTAATACCTCTTGTAACGTTGTGAGCGAGAGAGGTTGAAAAACTATACAGTTCCAAGCACTCATTTCTGCATGTATCCCGTGTCCATTCACAAGTTGGGTTTTTATGAAGGTAACCTCCACTTATTTTACTTTGTCTTTTTTTATCTACTCCTTGCTGGTGTTCTTTACTTAAGAATAGTAACAGTTCATCATTGGTTTTCACCTGTGAGCTCTGCACAGGGAACATTTTTGAGTTGCACTTCGTTTTGGCTGTCTTAGATGCTTCTTGTAATCCTGACTTAACAGACCGATAAGCAAGTCTATTGGCATACTGGTCCATTATTAACTCACTATCACCACCTTCCTGTTTTAGTATTTGGATAACGTGACCTGCATACTCATCTGTCACACTTTCGCAGCTGGGATACTTGTATGTCAGACCTGACAGACAAGAACTTGGTGGTAATGAAAGAATAAACGAATCTACTTCTCCTGGGTGTGCTACAGCCTCTATATCCGTCTTCTCTTCTGATCTATAATCTTGGTCACTATCAACATAACTATTCCTCTTCTGCCTGAAAAGCATACAACTTCTAACTTTTGCTATTTTTTCAGCTTCTGTAATGACTTCCGCTGCCATATCACCTGCAAAATTGCATAATGTTTGTAAGTTTTCATCTAAGCAATTTAAAAAAGTAGGTGATACGCTTCTTTGACTTTGCACATTTAAGCAAGGGCTTTTAACCTTGGGTTCTTGAATTATTTTGTCATCCAAATGGGAAGCTGCCATCTCGGTTGCAAGAGAAATGATGTGTATTGCTAACGCATCTGCAAACTGCACTTTCTTCCCTGAGGGCTCTGACTTCAGGTCCACTTCTGGCTGCTCTTCATCTTCACTACTTTCAACTTCTTCTGAGAGAGATCGCATGAGTTTCAACATGAACTCTTCTTTTTCTATAGTATTTTGTTCATTTTCAGACAAACTGCCAACAGACGAGTTGTGAGGTGTAGAAGGTGGTGTGGCAGGTGCAAATTCTTTTGCTAATTCCCCCTTGAGCTTTTTGGTTAACTTCTTGATATCCCATTCAGAAGCAGCCTGGGATGGGACTAGAGGAGTTGATGGAGGAGTATCAGGTATCACATCCCTGTCTCTGATTTTCTGTTTATCTTCCACGTGCAAGCCATCTGCACATGTGAGCACTGGGGATGAGAAACTATGTGAATGGGCAAAAGGGTTCTCCTGCCCCAAAGGCAAGGGCTCAAGTGCTGTATCATTCAAACTATGCTTTTTCACGGATTTGTCCTTAGCAATCTCCTTCAAATCAGGTTTCTGACCTGCTGCAGTTGGACAAGGTGGTAGTGTCTCTAAAGAAAATCCATGAGCCATATAACCTTTACATTCCAGAACACAATCCTTTCTTTCTGAAAGTGAACAGTGAGTTAAATGATCTTGAGCTTCAAGAAACTTGGGGAACTTTTCCGAGGTCAACCATGACTCATCTCCAGGAACAGGCAAGGCTTCCTTGTGGAGTACATTTTTATCTGCATTTGGGATCACTGATTTGCTTTTGTCTATGGAATGTTTAACAACAGATTTAGATAATCGGTCAGCAAACATGTCCTTCTTGCTAGCCTCACTCTGTTGCAGTGTTGCTTGATCACAGTGAAAAGGAGGGGTTTTTCCCTTTACTGTTTTAGTTAAACAATCTTTGTGTTTATCCATTGTTTTTGTAACTTTGAATGACGCCACTGAATCTAAAGTTTCATTTACTATTGCATGCACCACTGCCACAGAAAAATTGCTAATAATCACAGGATCACTTGTTACTTTTGAAGAGCTTTCCATTTCAATATCATCATTAGTTGGTTTAACATCATTCTGGTTACCCGGATGGTGTTCTGAAGGTAAACAAATATTCCTGAGACAAGCTACCTCCTCTTCTTTGTTTTTTGTGCCAACCCCTGCTTGGTTAGAACCACCATTCAAACTACTATCATTAGATGATGGATGAGACTTTGCCTGATACATAGTAGATGAAATATGATATGGGAGAAGGGCACTTCCTGCCAAGGGCACTGGTATGGAAGTAACAACTCCAGAAGTACAAAACAAGGCCTGTTGTACTGTGTATTCCTTTTTATATTCCTGGATTGGTTTTGTCACCATAACTGTTTGACCATTAAAAGTAGGGGAAAATGCAGAAGTCTGTGTCGGTGGCACTACATTTTCTGCACTCACATACTTAATGTTATCTGTGGAAACACTGACTGCTGCCTTTGTTGTGAAGGTCACGTCAACCTGAGACAGCTCAATGAACGCTTCCTGTATTACAGATTCAGACAAGTCTTTTGCATAGGACTTCACTACTTTGTCTTCATAGTCAAACGACCGACACTGTGGAGATGCAGGTGTTGGAGGATACGAAAACTGACACACTTCCATGATGCCTTCAAAAACAAGTTCTTCAGCAAGATCTGCAGCAAACCTAGCAACAGTGTTTGTGAAGATCTGCTTCTTTACATACTGTAAATCTTTTAGAGCATTTGCAAAAGCTTCACTCACCAGAAAGTTAGCCAGACCACTAATGGCACGTTCTTTCAACGAAAACGCACGCTGCCTTCTCAGTTCATTAAATGCCATCTGAAAAACGGATGATGTCAATTTGATGGCTAATTGGCACAAAGCATTGGTACATGAAAAGACTCCTTTCTGTAAGTCTTTAAATGCACTGCCAAAACTTTTCTCCACAAGATCTGCTGCAAACTTCTGAATGCTATCCTTAATCACTGAGGATTTATTTTTAGATTTACTTTTTTGATCAAGGCTTCCACACTTAAGAGCTACCATTTTATTTTCTCCCTTTTTAATACTATTAATGTTGGATGTTGCATTTGTATGTTGGGTATAAAGAACCGAGCCCAGTACGTCACATGAAAGGCTATCTGCATAATCTTCATAGGTATAATAGACAGAATCATGATTTTCATGAATCCTATCTTCACCAACACCTGTTTGGCAAAAACATTCAGCAGGGGTACAGCCTCCAAGAGGACTGAAAGCAGAGGATCGAATAGGGCTAAACAAACCACTGTCTTCCCCTGATGCCTTCACTGGGCGGGGAGAATCTGGAGCATCACACAGGTGACTGTAAGGGGATTCTGGCTTACGAGGAGTTGGCTTCTTAACATTAGCTGGGAGAGCTGGACGATCAAACTTGAATTTCTGAGGATTCATAGTAGTGGTTACAGAACACAGTTTTTCATGTTTGTGCCCTTTTTTGTGTGACAGCTTCCTTATGGCAGGATCTTTTAGAAATGGACAAGCAGACTCCAAATTTTGTTCTAGTTCATCAAACTGATCAAAACTGTCGAAAAACTCACTTACTTCTGAGTCTGAATCCTCAATATCATCCTTCATCACAGGAATTTTAGGTAACTCAAGTTTTGCTCTTAAACTTTTTTGATATCCCTCTTCATCCAAGAAAATAACAGGACTTGGACTGGAGCACTCAGATTCAGACGAGTACGCAGGAGAAGAAGAGAACAACTGTTTCTGCACATCGGCATCACTATCTTTATCGGGAGCTGCAGAGGACCTATAGAAACTCCTCTGGACCCAAGGCTCAGAAATTGATGTCGTGACTGAAGCTTTCACAGAAGGCAGTTCTTTATGTCCCAGAATACTTATTAAAGAAGTAGAAGGTTTAGCCGATGACTTCTGCCACCCAGAGCCAACCAGAACCCTGAAATCATGGGTTTCTAAACGGTGACCAGAAATGGTCTGTGAAGCAGCATCACACTGGCTCCTTAGTGCAGAAATGTTTATTCCTACAGGAAAAGAATAAAATGATTACTCTTGAACAGAATTTTTTAATTAATTTAAATCAATGGGAATAAGTAGACTTGAAGCATGAGATATTTGTTTGTACTGTGTCTTCTACACTATGTTGTTTAACAGATTCATCCCAAATCATACTTAAAAGCAAGTACATGCTTTATTTTACCCCACATCTGGGAATACCTGGTCTACAGAATGCCTAGCACACTGTCGCATGTTAGAAACACTAATATTTAGGTGACTCTGCCAGCTAAGTCTACTCAAATTTGAACTTAGGCATGTTCCAAACGCTTAATGTAATAAGGGAAACAGTACTTGAACAGTACTACCTAAATAAGAAGAGAAAGAACAACACTAAAAACCAGGTAACAACGAACTTAAAATCACAAGGAAATTAATTCCTCAATCAGAAAAAAAGATTTAGATGCTTAAACTTGATCAAATTTCAAAATAAATTTCAACTGAACAAGTCTGCCTTAAAACTTTTAAACCTGAACTTTACACCTTAATTCTCTATTTCAAGAAATAAATCTACTAAACAACAAACCATCGTTATATGGCTTTGAAGCCTCTTCATCCTCTAAGTGCTCAAAGGCAGTGACAAAGTCATCTTCGATGGAAGATACTGACTGGTTAGTATCGTCATCATCTTCATTAGTGGCCTCAAGCTGGCACTTCTGATGCAAACATGTGTCCAGGGTGTACCTTATACCCATAGCATATTTACTTAGGAGACTAAAGAGAAAATCAATTCTGAGTCTTGGTAATGTAGATGACACTCTCATGACACAAAGCATTCCAGGATGATGACTCTTGGGAAAGATAAAAGATGATAAGAATAATTTTAATTTCAAAATATATTATACTTATAAGACATATTACCTGGAAATGAAGCCTAGAAATAACATGATTCCATTTAAAGAAAAGAAAAGAAGAAGAAAAGAAACACATGCATCCTGAAAGGCTCCCCAGTTTTGTAATGTTTAATTCTTTTCCTCATTCTTTCTCTACAATACTTCTCACTTCTCAATCTCTTTTTCTCCCATCTTTCTCTTATCCAGGTATTCAAATTCTACCTATTCTATCTCCTTAAATGTTAGAGAACTTGCTATCCATTCCTTTGACAATTATGTTTTCCTGTATTATTGTACAGTCCTGTGATTTTTATTTAATCATTCACCTAGTTCACCAACTACACTGTAAACTGCTTGAGGACAGGAACCAGGTCTTAGTCTTTCTGTATCCCATTTTCCTGTAGCTTTTAGCACGATACCACATTCTCTCCTATCATAAAAGAATCGTCCCCTCCTTTTACCTAAATTCCCCTAGTATTTCAATTTACAATCATGTTTATAGCTTTGATTAAAAATAAAAGTCGCCAGATTTTTCCACACATATTATTTTTAAAAATGTAAATATTGACAAATGACTTACTCAAAAAACTAGAAATTAGATAAAATAGCTAATCACCTCTTGTATCCTAGCAAATAAAACAAAGTAAATATAAATGAAAAATATAATTAAGGAAATGAGGAGAGCAGTTCTACTTTTACCTGTAAATCTCATAATGAACACAGTGGTATTTTATACTTCAAGGAATAAGTAATTCAAATTTTAAATATACTAATAATTCAATTTTCAGGAGGGAAAACATGCACTTCATTTTTCTTTGAGGTATTAACAACAAAGCTAACACTTAATAAAGAACTAAAAGCTCAATGTCACAAAACTAAGGACCTCTCGGAAATGATGACATTTTTGTTTATAAACAAAGAACATATCTTCAGATATCCATTTTACATGGAATTTTCTAAACAAGAAAATGAGTTAAAGTATGTTCTCTAAAACATACAGCACAATATTTACAAATTTGAAACTGGAAATAAGAGGGAAAAATTCCTATGACTTATACACAGGTAGCAGTTCAAGAAATCCAGAAATAATCAAATTTTAGAAAAAAAATTAATATGTACTTGCATACCACTTATAGAGCTTCACACATGGAAAATCTAATTTAAAGCTATGACCAAAATTATTTTACCCTTCAGTGATTTCAAAGCTTCTTGAGTTAGATTTCTTATGAATCATATTTCCTTGAGATGGCATTAAACAAAAAGAAACTTCACCCAAGCATTTAAAAGTTTAATACACTAAATCAAATGTCACTGTAAAATTTGCCAACAAAAACTCATTAGAAATAATATATAAAAGTTACCTGGTTTAGAGGACCAGTGTTTATATCTGATGATTTATTTATATCCTTCATACAAATAATTTCATTTTCATTTAGACTGCAGAAGTGCAGTGAATTCAGAAGATCTGGGAGTTCCAAAGAAACTGCAGCCAAATCCTAATTTAAAGCAATAACACAATAAATAACACTGCAGCATAACACTTTTGTTAAAGTCCCTATAATGTGGCCTTATAAAAAAATCATAAGGTCTACTGGTTAATAAATTTTCCACTTCATAATAGTTAACATACGCAGTTTACTGGCCACAATTTTTTAAAAACTCAAAAATAAAATGTACTAAAATATTTTTAAATGACTATTTCTGTAGCCTTTTAAACATAATGATACCAAGCTATAACAAAATTTTACATGGTTATCTCACACATCCACGACAATTTAGGCATTTAATAGTTTTTAGCTGCAAATGTCAACCTGAAGTCCTAAAGTTTAACCATGGAATTTTTCAAATGGGATTCTTGCCTATAGAATATACTTCTTTGGAGCTTAAGTTACATATTTATAAAATCCAAGTCTATTTTTCTGCCTTTCCTCTCTAAGGTATTATATCAGACTTTACTGAAAATGTTATGAAGATGTAAAGGAAAAGAAACTGCCTTTGCTTTTCTTCTCATTTGCCCTTCTTATGTAACTGTTTTGCCCAGTGAAAAGAATTATTAACATCTTTGACCCTTCACAGAGTATTTTCCTGGTTTTATCAGTAATTCTTAAAGAGGAAGTAGAGTATGAAAGAAATATTTTAGATACTTCTTTCAGCCTTACGTTCTCGGGACTGTATCTTCTCTTGTGCCTTCTGTCTAAACTATTTCTTTCAAGGCAAGAGCACAATCAAGACACACAGCAGAGTTTTCATTCGTCATCACCTGATATGCGTTATCTTTATAAATAATGCAGTGTTGCTTCTTCTACTAGGAGATGCTTTACTGCCACAAAAGGGAGCACGGCAATCACAAATTTTAAGAAGCGGTACGAGGTGAAAAAAAGTACGCCTACCACATCTACACGAGCTTCAACTCCTCTTCACGTAACTGTGAAGCTTTCCTTTGCTGATCCTAATCTCAACTGTCAGTCCCTTTATAAATACCTGCCTAAATCAAACAGGCTAAAATTTTTACACTGGTTCATCACAACTTTTTACAAATTTTATCTTTTAAATTTAACTCTATCTCAATTAAAAACATAAGAATATGACTGTTGGAGTTAGATTATAAAAACATCAAAATAAAAAAATAAATCTTTCATTCTACATTATGACAATGGAGAAAACGTCAGCCTGTGGTTTGCAACCTTCTCAGATAAGTGACTTTTGTGGTCTCTTAACCTAAAACTGCTTTCTGTCATAACAAGAACGCTCGGTGAAAACACTGAAAGTGAAAATGTCCAAGGCACACTCAAAAATTGATCTCAAAATGTCATCTTTTAACTTTAAATAGGAATAACAGAAGAGTTTAATGTAAATTTGGGGCTAATACGGCAAATTTTCCATGCTCTTAAAATTTGTTCCACATAATCTCTCAGGGCCCTTTCCAGTTCAATAAATCGACCATACCTGTATATGAGCAGCATCTGTTTCTTCATTAAAACCTAGAAATGTGACCTGAATAAAAAAGGAATAAAGATCCATTAAAATTTTAAAGTCTTATCTCAATTAGACGGTTGACAGAGCTGAGAAACAGAAAAAAAAAGCACACAAAGCATTAAAATGCTGCTGTTGTGAACAGCATGATTAATTTTTTCAAAGATGATCACAAAGTGTTTTCACCAAAGATTTGGCTCCAGAATTGAGGCTCCTAAACCTCCCCCACAGCCACTTCATTAGCCAGTTCAACCAATTCTAGTCCCCAAACGTCTCTCACATGTGCCCACTTCTCTCCGTAGCCCCTGATGCCACTTCTCACCTGTGCACCTCCAATCCTCTCCCACCTGCCCCAGGAATTATCCTGTCATTTCCCTGTCGAAACCTTTCCAGGCTTCTCAGTGCAAAGTCCTAACACAGGGCCCAAGGCTCTGGCTTAGCTGGTGCCTTCAACTTTCCCTCACTTTCATTCATACACATGGGCCCCTTTCTGGGTCCAGAACACGCCAGAACATTCTTGCCTAGGGGCTTCAGAGTGGTGCCCTTTCAACCCGGATCTCTATTCCTTGGATGTTTACATGCCTAGCTCCTCCTCATTCTTTAAGTTCCAACCTGAATGTCGCCTCCTCAGAGACGCCTTCCCTGGGCAACCCCAAGGCTACCTCCTGATTGACTCTTTGGGATATCATCACTTTTTTCCTTCAATGCCTTTACACAGAGATTTCTCTGCAAAATTTTATGTAAATTAAATTACTGAAGAAAATCTAATGGCCTGAGGAAATGTCACATTATTAAGTAAAAAGGACAAGTTACAGAAATATGATACAGACTATGCACACAATTTCAACCTTATTTTTAAAAACATACGCATGGAAAATAATACTGGACGATAATATACCAAATTATAAGCAGTGATTAACTCTCAATGATGGAATTATAAGTGATCTTATTTTTCTCTACTCTTTTCTCCCATGGCTTTTTCTTTCTTAATTCACAGGATTAATGACAGTCATTTTCTTTCTTATGCTTTCAGTATTTCTTATTTTTCTTTATGGATGATGTACACTTTTATAACCTGAAAAAGTATTATTTTAAAAATTTATATTCCCTTTATGTCTTTGACATCATAAGGAGAAATTCTGGTCACTTGAAGATAGACTAGTGAACTGTCTACTAAGCAAGTACTGTGACTAAAAATATGAAGCATTTAAATGGCAGCAATATGGATAATCAATTCTCAAGAATTACTGGAAAACAGCATAGTTGAAATACAAAGCAACACTCAATATACTTTTGATCTCTTTCTGATAATTAAAAAGCAAGTCAGAATCTTAGATTATTCCAGAATCTTTATTCTCATTAATTCTGGGTACTACTTCACAGAAACGTTACAGTTAATTTCCAGGTGCCTAGGTAAGTTATTAACCTGCAGGAGCTGTCTCCTCACCTATAAAACTTAAGGTAACACACCTCCTCTCCCACAGTTGTGAGGATTAATTAGATAATGTGAAGGCAAGTGCCTAGCAGCACATCATAGGCACTCGATAACAAAGGGACACTCAAATAACAAGTTTCCTTCCTTTCTTCAAAAAGATACTTGGAGATATCTATAGCCTAAAATGAGAAATTCCTTCTGTTCTTTCAAGTTTCCTTTTACTGAATACAAAAGAGAAAATAAGCTGGCATAGGGTTTTGAAGGTGCCAGTAGAAGTTTGAATTTCCCATTGATTAAGGAATGTGGGCTCAGAGGGGCACTGTGTAAGCAACTAGAGAGAGACGGCTGGAAAACTGTTTGAGGGCAGAGGACACAGAAGACTTGTCACGCTTGGCAACAGTTGAGGATATTAGGAGTGGCTTGGCTTTACTAAAATAAAGTAAAAAAGGATAAAAAAGAGGATAACAGCCAAGTGCCACAGCACTGAGCTGATACAAAAAGAAGAGGCACAGGTCAGAGACCATTACAGGGTCTGAAAGGTGTGCTCACCATCCTATAGAACTACTTCAAATACAGTTTCTCAAGGAATATGAAAGAAAATCATTCCCAAAAATAATAATCAAGATTTTTTATTAGAACCCTGATTTCAAAAGAATTTTTTAATTCACATATTTATTGGTTTTGAGCTTCAATGGCCCAATACCCTATCTCTCTTCTTTGGTAACATAAATGTATTAATGGACTATGGCAATATTGTTGAAAAAATTTTACTCCTTTTTATAGTAATAAATTCAAACAAAGGCTGGAAACGCTGATGCAACAGAGAAATAGATGAGCAAGTAGTCTATCGCATCCTTAAGTGGTAAATATCTTAATTTCAAAATAAACGTACCACTACTTTTTCATTTTGAACCAAGGCACTGAATTTAAACAAGCAAGAAAACAATAACCCAAAAAATGAATATAAGAAATAAGTATACATTTTGTTTCAGAGTAGAAAATTTTAGTATGAAAGTCCCAATTACTGAACATAGCAGAAATCATCTAATATAGTGCTGTGTGTCTGATGAGTGGTCGGTAATGCCTGTGCACTGAATTAAATGTGCTCATTATAATACACTAATGTTAACAGGTATTTAATATTCAGAACAGGTACTTCTCACACATGTATTAATGTGCAGAGATTTTAGGCATTCTAAAAATAGACCATGCAGTTCTACAAAGGTACATGAAAATACATTGTGCTGTATTAGGAAAGGGTTAGTGTAATCTGTCAAACCTCAGTCAAACTGGCATGTTCAGCCTGCTTTAAACAGTCCTCTGCTGATACACTGCATAGCTCCTTCTCACTCTGCAATAAAGACTTTACGGACTGGAACACATCTTCACTGAAGCTCTGAAAATAAAAGATATTCTTAATTGACTTAATTCTAAGACAAGGTAAATAATCCTGGTGATGGATTAAATGAAGAGTCACTAACTTTCCAATGGATATTCACTGGAAACCTTTTGATGTAACAGAACTCAACTCAGCTGAGAGAAGAAAGAACAAAAGGCTAAAGTAGAGCTCCACATGTTCAACACACACATACCACAGCCCAGTCACTCAACCTATTGGAGACCACGAGGTCCTCAGCCAGGTTCTCTCACACTCACCCTGCACTAAAACCTAACAGATCACATAACTGATTTCCAGGTCATTGGCAGAACAGGAGCAACAATTTATATAAGGAGATGACGTGGAAGCTAACAGTAAGGTATGCTAACAACGTGATGACTCTCATAACAAAGTTGGAGATGGAAAAAAAGAAAGATATAATAACTCAAAACACAGCTTTTCAGGGGTCTTAAAGCAGCTGTATGATGAAAATGAAGGAAGGCATTCCAGATTGGAAAGAGAAAGATGTCACAAGTGCAAAGAAACAGAGGGAGGAAAAAGTTACATTAAAAAATGGGTATTAAATTTGGACATAAACAGAACATTAATTTCTCTCTACCTTCTGATTTGTTGATCTGCTCTTCTATCAGAAATGGCCTTACTCCCCAATGTTCCCCTGTAGAAATCCTACCCATCCCAAGACCTGTAAGACTTTCCCATCCCTTAGTCGTAATAAATCTCTAAGTTCCTACTGTATTGTTTGCACATTAAGATCATTTAACCTATATCACAACATATTATAATAACTGCTTTCATATATTTGTCTTTCTTACCCATTAAACCAAATTACTGAGGTCAGAGATTGTCTTTTACTCTATTTACTTCCCCAGATTTCAGTACCTCACATACAAGATGAACTCAATAAATGTTCGCTAATTTTAATAAATTAAAAATTAGTGGAAATCTTATCCAAGAGAAGGGATACAAATATGAACTCAAAGAACTAAGAAAAAATGCAATGTTAAATTTGAACTTTCAATATGAACTCAAGATTCTTTAGATATATGTACTACATTTTCCCACTGATCCATCATAGAAGCAATGACCCTCAGCAGCAATGAGCATACCCAGCACACAGATTTTGATTTCTAAATACCATTCACCAATTAAAAGAACTAGATCCCCCTTGACAGAATGGCTGGTTCCAGGTCTGAGGCAGAAATGTATGAAGTGTGGCTGGGACATCTTATTGTGAAAGAATGCAAGGACATGCAGATTAACTGGGTTATTTCAAAAGAACACAGAAGCCAACTTGAAGGAATTCCCATTGGCCAAATTTGGGATAATCTGAGCATCAAAAAATAAAAATGATAATGGAGTGTAACAACTGAATTAAAAAAAAAAAACTACAAGTCCATTAAAAGAGACAGATAAAAAGGGTGGGGATTGGGGGAGTGCGCTACTTTACATTAGAATGCTGGCTAACAGATATGAACAGAATGACAAAATTTAAAAATTCCGTTTGTAACTCCCTCCAATGTAATTACTGACTTAGGAAAGGATCACCCATTACCCTAATCCACTGGGTTAAAAGCTATTGGGGAACAAGATACGCTGTTTTGCAACATCACCTTACAGATTATTTATTAATAGTGTTAATTACAAAGGGATTATGTGTCTTTAGATTGGAGATATCTGGTGGTTACAACTTACCTACCTGGTCAAGCCTGGCACTAACAATATGCACCGCCTAATCTGACAGAGTGGAATGACCATGACATCATCTTTGAGGTGTTCCTGCTGAACCGAACCACAGGGAAAAACAAATGAACTCAGAATATGGGAATGTTCTACAAGATAACTGGTACAGACTCTTCCAAAGATTTGCCATCATGAGAAAAGAATCTAGACCATTGAACTGGAGCAGACTGGGGGAGACCAAAGAAAC
Source organism: Monodon monoceros (assembly GCF_005190385.1). Classification (NCBI taxonomy): domain Eukaryota; kingdom Metazoa; phylum Chordata; class Mammalia; order Artiodactyla; family Monodontidae; genus Monodon; species Monodon monoceros. The sequence continues at coordinate 51,218,031 of NW_021703785.1, read as the reverse complement.
ACAATACCCAAACACAGAGTGTCAACCTCGCTTAGATCTTAGATGAGAGACAAGGAAAAAGTAACAAGGATATTTGAGACAACTGGGGAAATCTGTGCATGGATTGCATGTTAGACAGTGTTACTGAATTAACGATTTCCTGAGGGGTGGTAATAATGATGTTCTTAAGAGACACATGCTGATATATTAAGAAGAGAAGTAAAATAATGTCTGTAGCCTACTCTCATTTGGTTTCAAAAGGGAAGTGTGTATATATGTACACACACAGAACGGGTGTGGCAAAATGTTAACAGAGAGTGAATCTAAGTGAAGAGTATATGTGGTGTTTATTGCACTGTTTATTCCCCCAATATCTGAATATTCAAAAGTTTAAGTGATTCTGTTTTCATTAATGAGTGGAAGTTTTCAGGCTAAGATATGAACATGAACTGAAAAAAGGAAAAAATATGAAATGTGAAATCTGAACATGAGCAATCATTATAAACTCATGACAGTGAAGGAACAAAGGGCAGATCTTGATTTCTAAATACTATTCAGGGGTTCTTTGGAGAAATAGCCCGTTCTAGGTCCGAGGAAGGTAAAGTAGAAAGTGAAACTGGGTCAATTTTGTCCTAGAAAGCAAGGAAGCCATCAAAGAATTATGAGGCTGTGCATAACACACATACACATCAACAGTATATAATATAATATTTACATTCATGTATTTTTATCTAAAAGGGTTTCCAAGTATTCAAGTGAATTCAAACCAAATCTTTATCATGGGCCTAATATAAATAATGGTCTGAATAAAAAAGACATGAAATTAATAGCATAAAGTTTCAGCTGCAGCCTAATTCCTTATCTCAGGAATATATTGGTAAATTCAAGTCAAATAGGTAGGTAGGTAGTATAATGTCTGAAGAACAAGATCACTAGCTCACTACTATATTTTGTATATATATATTTCTTAGTTCTAATTATTAATTTAAAGCAATCAGTACAATTTAAATATTAATTTAAAGCTACGGGTCCAATTGCTAATCTGAAAAAAAAGTCACAATATACTCTAGCTTACAGAAAGAAGAAATAGAGAAAATAGTTTTTATTGTACTTTTTTCAAATTAAAAAGGGGACCTACTAAGTTTAAAGGTACCTGGAAAACACATGGGGCATATTACTTAAAAGTGTAATTACTACACTGTTCCAAAATAAGTTTACTTTCTGTTTTCCAACTCCGCCGGCACCTTTCGATTTGACAACCACTCTCTTCCAGTTAGCAGTCAAATCCAAACATTTCTCAGATCTCTGAAGAAATGAGGAAATAAAGGAAAAGGCAGGCCTAGCAGCTTACAAGGACACTAACAATTAGAAGCTGGAAAGAAGATGTGCAAAGGAGACAAGTGTTATCGTAAGAGAGAAGAGAAGAAAGAAGCTGTAACGAAAGAAGTCTAAGGCCGTCTTAACATGTAAGGACTGGTCAAGAGTGTCATATAATGGAGAAGATGAAGCTAAAAAAAGGGTTCACCAAGACTGCTGACGATCCCCCAGTATTCATCCTTCCTTTCTGCCTTTAAGTAACACCCCCACACACACAGTTTTAGCAAAGACAAAAATGTCAAGAAATGAAAGGGTAACCAAATCGTCTCAAGGGAGGAAAAGAGAGAGGGCTCTTCCTCAGACTAGAAAGCAGAGACGATCAGGAATCACATTCAATTTGCTCACTACTGATTATCCAGCCAATACCTAACATGGGGCATGGCACATAAGCAGCAGTCAAATTTATATTATATTTGCTGAGTGAATGAATGGATGGTAATATTTTGGGGTAAAGCTAAAGATGTATAAGAAAAGTCACACCTGATGCTTATATTGCTAAAAAGAAGAGAGGAAACTATCGGCCGAGAAGAAATAGGGAGATGTGATCTTTGGGAAATAAAGTTCATTGCCTTCATGATTTCATATCACTATTTTCATATATGCCAATCTTTGCGGTATTTTATCATTATTCATTTCAATAATAAGATTCATTTTAAAAACAAGAATACCATAGCATAGCTGCTTAACAAGACTTCGACTTCAAAAAAACTGATCAACATTTTAATTAAAACTATCACTAAAAGGAATCCAATACAGTGAACTTACTTTTCTGACAGATGCTCTAGTTTTCATGTGACTGTTTCTGAAAGTCTGGAAGGTCGCCATAACTATATTGCTGTTGTAGGTAATCAGTGAAGAGTTAGTCCACAAAAGACCTAAAGAAAAAATATTAAAAGAAAATAACTATTTTATTGATCTTAGTGATTCAAGCAAGCATTTTGTGCTAAGATAACTTCTTTAAATTCAGTCATTTACAAAAAAAAAAAACGTAAGAATTCTGAGACGTAAAAATTTATTAAGCAATCCAACATGAATATTTGAAAAATATGAATATTGGCACCTTAACGAGATACCAAATTATTACAAAAATCTTTTTAGGTTCAAAATGATTATAAACTAGTTTATCCTTATCTAGTCAATCTCACTGCCCTTTTTTATTACAAATAAGAAAATATTTGAAAGCCTCAATAAGAAATATTTCAAAAGCCTTTTAAAAGCAGAGAACGTCACAAAAAGAATCTCAGCCTTCTTGCCTCCTAAAAGTCACCCTATCCCTACAGCAACTGTGAATGCTCTAAACATTCTTATTTCTTGGGCAGAAAGGTTTAATAATAAACAAATGAGAATACGAAATCTGTACATATCAAATAAAATCAGATAAAAACAAAGCCCTCATATAGGAATCTCAACAGCATACCAATGACGAGAGTTCAAAAACATCCAAGTTAAATGATTAATACCGTAGTATTTAAAACACATGCACAGACATGTGTTTATACACACACACATACACATCCTCCTTGGGAGAAACTCTGAAACTAAGTCTCAGCTTTTTATCAATGCTTTAATGAAATATCTTTTAGAGCTTAAATCAACCTGGGCATTAACCACTCAATATCCACATTTGACCACAGTAACTTGTCCCTTCATTCAAAATCTACTTGCACTACATGCTATAGATACGGAGGAGAACAAGGCAAATATAGCCCATTTGGATCAGAGTCTTACAAGGAAAATGTTTTATTACAGTAAAGGGCAGGAGTGAGAACTGAATACTAAATCACTAAACACTAAAAAAATTGAATCAATAAAGATTTGAGAAATGGCTAATTAGTTTCAATCAAACTGGTCTTCTCAAGAATTACCTAGTTGAGGTTTTCAAGACATTTACTTAATATCAATTTATACTATGAAGACATTTATAGGCAAAACCACAACCCAGTCCCCTGCAGACCTGAAAAAAAAAAACAACTAAATTTTAGTGGAGTTCTAATTTTATATTCTTCCACAACAGAGATAAAACTAAGCGTGTGTGCAGGCAGGCACACACATGCACCTCCCTTTAGAGATTTCTATATTCTGATTTTTCACAAAGAATTCTATTTTTTAGACAAAAAATTCCTATTCTATTCTGAACTAAGAAAAATCCTAGTGGTCTCTTTAACAATAAAATTTGATTAATGACTGGAATTGCAGCAAAATTGTCAGAAAGGCAAGGGAGGTCCCAATAGCACAAGATAAAGAACCATACACCAGGATGCAGAAAAGTCGCATTTGTGTCCCTGTTGTACCTCTCATTAGCTTTGTTTCCTCTAGGTAAATTGCAATATCTCTGCATCTGTTTCCTCCATGTATATTACATAGGTGTGTATGATGTATATTACCTCGATGTATATTACCCTACTTACTGGACAAGTTTATTGTAAGAATCAAATGGAAAATTTAGGGGAGGCACTTGGGAAACCATAAAACATAGGTAAGAGAAAAATTAAATATTTACTTACGGACCAAAATGATCAAAAGGACCAAAATTCTCAAAACAAGGTGTAAATACACAGGTTTATGTAACCAAGGCAAGAAAGTAATTCTTTTCTTTGTCCCAGGCCAAGTCGCTCTCCTTTTTTTTTCAGCTGCCAAAAACCCTCAGGGGCAAGTGGACTTGCCTCAAACTTCACATAAAACATATAAAATATAGAGGCCAACACAAGGGTGCCAGGAAATTGAAACACTCAAATTCATCTCCTGAGTAAACCGGCACCACCTTTCTGGAGGGCAATCTTGTAATGCATGTCAAAACCCTGAAAATATTCCTATCCTATGACACAACCGTTCTATTTCCGGGAATTCATCAAAGGAACTGATGCTCCTGGAGCAGCGAGGGTTCTAAGGAGAGTTTACAATGCACCAATTGCAAGAGATTTCCTTGCACATCTCATTTAATCCTTAGGACTGGCAGAGCAGTACTCCAGTTCTACCATGAGAAAAACAGAGGCAAGAGGAAGGGGTTAACAATTCACCAGGCCCACACAGTGAGCAGTAGAGGGCTGAGATGCAAATCCACATCTTCAAATGCTAGCACCCAGGCTCTTACCCTCTTCTCTATAGTGTATATAGGCTTGAAAAGCTGTTCATCACACTTCGTAATAGAGGGAAATAAGAAGCACTCTAGATGCCAGCAACAGGAGAGAGACTGAATTACCTAGAGTGCATTCCCACAATGACAGGAGGGCAGCCATTACACACAACTTGGAAGGACAGAGGACCAGCACACAGAGCATCTTTGCTTTCTCAGACCCCTAACCTTGCAGAGAGGGCGGTGTTGGGAAAAGAGATGAGAGACAGCAATGACCTTTGCAGCTGCTGACTGAAGTCAACAAGAGCAAAGATTAAACTCGAACTCACTGGAGGCTTCACCAGTCAAGAAACTACTGACCCATTACCTCACCTGAACGTGTAGGTGCAACAGGCCAAGCCCCTGAGGGAAGAAACAGTCACACGGAAGTAGGGGAAGATCAGGGGGCTCTGATACAACATCCCGGATCTGACACCTCAAGCTACCCCAGTTCATTACCTGCAATATTCCTGAACAGCCGACCTAAATAGAACACCCTTTTCAAAGCTGAGTACTAAAGAATCCAGTATGGACCTATGAAGAATCATTTAAAAACAAAACAAAAAACCACATAAGAGATATACTGAAGAAAGAAAAACACTCCAGACAAATATACTCATGCCACCCGAAACTCACATTATCTGTTTTTAGAATAGTACCTCAGAATTTATATTAATAAAAAAGAAACTAAATTTAATTCCATGTTTACACTCGCTTCACTCATTGAAGAAAAATACACTTACTGAATCCTACTCCATAGCTTTGTGTTCAACTTAAAACATAAGTAAAATATTAACCTCACAAAGAAAAAAAACCTATGAGAGAATATCTACGCAACAGTCCATAAAAGTGAATCCAGCATGAGATGACATGACTCATACTTCTGATAAAGCAAAGAAACAAAAATCATCTTTGAAAAGATACAAAGGCAGATGGGGGGAGAAAGTAACACAGTAGGGTTCCCTCACCATCTTTTATAATTGGAGAGAATGTAGTTTTAGACAGATTTCACAAATGGAGCAAAAATACAGTATTTTCCCTTGGAACACCTTTATGTTACAATAATAAACTTTTCACTTAATGCTTTTTTGTTTTGTGTCCCATTCTTGGTGAGTAAACAAGAGTCCTAAATAGGGAATAACTAAGGGTGTTTCCCTAGAGTCAAATAAATTAAAGTGAACCTGGATAATTTTTTAAAAAGCAGATCAGAGGCAAAGTACAGATGGGCAACGCAGACAACTGAAAAGTAAGCTGCTGGAGCTCAGGAAAGCCACAGGATATAAAAACAACACCATAAAATAAATGAAATGCCCTGAGAAGCAGCAAAAAAGCAGAATAGATATTACAACCAAGAAAGTTTTAAGAAATATCACAGAACGTAAAAGAAAACAAATGAAAGATAGAGAGACAATTATAAACAGTAAATAGGTATTGGACACTTTGAATATATTACACCTAGCCCTTTGATCCTGCGATTTCACTTCTGAAAATTTATCCTACATGTGTACTTGCACAAAATTCACAAAGATATATGTGAAAGAATATTCACAAAAACAAAAAAGGATGAAAAGCTAAAGATAACCTAGAAGCCCATCAATTCAAATAAATTATAATACTTTCATATGACTATTACCCAGCTGTTGGAAAGAGAGCAACACATACTGATGTGACAGCATGTCCACAATATATTAAGGGAAAAAGCAAGTTACAGAACAATGTAAATAGCGTGCTCTCTACTTGAGATTTTTTATTTTTTAAATTATATACACACACAACTGACACTCATGTGTGTGTTTGTACAGGCCCAGGAAATACTATGACAGATACAGACTAAACGCATGATAGTGCCCACTTGTGACAACCAGGATTTTTTTTAATGTCATAAAATATCAAATACCTATAATATGGAAAGATGATAGATTATTAAATAAAATAAGGCAGGTTCCAGCATGTTCACATTATCCCATTTTGTGTAAAACCTCTATGACTACATGTGTGCATTTATATAATACATGCAATATAAAAGAGAACATACGCTAGATGGGTATAAACGTTGGCTTTATCTGGGTAGATGCAATTATGTGTTTCTAGATGTGCATAAATTCTTTTATAATAAGAAAAATATTTCCAAAGTCTTTCCTCTCCTCTCCTCTGGCCTAAGTATTCAGGTCAGCATCATATATTTCTTGATCTTTTTTTTTACCATGAGCTAACGGAGCCAAGGACTCTCTGAAATTCCTTCCTAGTCCTCTATCGACAATACTGTCCTATTTTGACCCTCCTCCTCCTGCACTAGTTCTCTGACTTCAGTACCTGTATGGATCAGCTTAAATCTATTACCTCCCTCCAACAAGATCTGAATTCAGGAAGTCTACATGGAACCCAGAAATCTGTATCTTTTACAAGTACCCTATGTGGTTTCTGACTGAGAAACAGCTGTCTATCTATCTCTTTAGCCATTACATTAGTCTCCTTCCAAAATTATTTCATAACTCGTTACTCAATGACTAATAATTCTAACCTCCTCTTTGGTACTCATTTTATTTAGTCTTCCAAGGATATTTTATTTCTACCTCTGGTTTAACTATGCAAATAACTCCCCAACATATATCTCCAGTTCAGTTCTTGCACCTGAGTTTCAGTTCCTTATACCCAATTTTCATTAGATACTTCCAAGTAAATATCCCAGTTACTCCAAAATTAGCATGTTCAAAAACTGAATAAAACTTTCCTCTCTAAACAATCTCCTCCTGTTTTCTCTGTATCAGTAACACCCAGCAAACCAGTCAAGCCAGCAGGTCTTTCCCTCAGTCACTACTGACTATCACATCTAGTCAATAACCAAACCCTAACCCATCATCCTCCTAAACTTCCCTCAGACGTACCCTCCCCTCCATCAGCTGAACTGCTACTTACTCTTCACACATCAGTCCAAGGACCTCCCTTCGTGAGAACGTTTGGCTCATCTCCTGTATCCCTCCTTGCCGGAACAAGTAGCCACCTCCTTTATGTCCCCACGGTGGTTTGTCCTTTATTCCTTTGATGCCATTGTTTGCATGCTTCCCTCCTTTTGTGAGTTTTGAAGACAAGTGTTTTTTTATTGTATTTGTATTCTAGCACAGTAAGCATTCAAACGTCCGCTGAATAAATAAAAAGCAATTATTTTTAAAGAGCAAAGCTGACCTTTAAATGTTGGAATGGACACTTCTACATTTAATGAATTATTTGTGAAAATAGAATCAAAAGTTTCCAATAATTTCTACTTTTATAATATTTATAATAAATGCCCCAAGTACATATTTTGGCCAAATCCCAAATGTCCAAGTGTTAAAAATATTCTGTTGAATATAACTAAACAGGGCAAAATATATGAAACACTGCTTTTCAAACATCAGACGAGAGACAACGCAAGACTATGATCCCTGAGAGAAGAGAAACACTTCCAGGTCACAACACAAGGAGAGGAAAGCTAAGCAGTCTGCAGTCTCACCGAGCTGCAGAAACAGAGGTCATAGTTTGGGAAGGCCAAGGTGGTTAGAACTTGCAGGGCAGATATACTGGAGGGAGAGCTCAGAAAGAGTGAGAGCTTTAGAGATCTGCAGGTGGGCTTCCCTAGGGTCCCTGACCGAATGCTGATCTGTGCCGAGTAGCTGAGGTTGGGGAAATAACTACTAGAGAGCAGTAGGCCAAAAAATACCTGGAGCCAGACAGGGCTTGGGAACAGTCCGCATTCCCACCAACCAGAGTGGGAAAACTTTGTAATGTATCCGGTAATGGATGGACTCCTCAGAAGGGAATTGCTTTAGTTGAGGAACTAAGTCAGCACTACGCGGAAGGCTGTTCTGGACTCATCCTAACAAAGCTTAAAGGCGAGCCTCAAAGCAACCCAACAGATTCCAAACAACCGACCGATTAACCCCAACTAAATCCAACACTCCTAAGGATTACAACAAACCTGAGCGAGCTATAGCATAAAATTCAATGACTGGCACACAGTCAAAAATTATCAGGTATACAACAGGGGAGAAAAATATGACCCATAAGCAGGAGGAAATAAGTCACTAAGTGCAGATCCAGAAACGACAGAGATGATGGAATGAACAGAAAAGATGTTAAAACTATATTATTGGAACAAGTGTGTTCCATACATTTAAGAAGGGAGAGGAAAACATGATCATGATAAGGAAAGAAACAGAAGAAGGAAGACACTCAAATTGAACTTCTAGAGATGAAAATAAAATACATACCAGATGCAATTAATAACAGATTAGATACTGCAAGAGAAAAGTTCAGTGAATTTAAAGATATAGCAATAGAAACTATCCAAAATGCTGCACAGAGAAACTTAAAAACAAGCAAAGCAGCATCGATGACCCACTGTAAAAGGTGAATAACTGGAATCCTAAAAAGTGTCGGGGTGGGGGGCAAGGGGTCAATATATGAAGACAAAATGGCTCAGAATTTCCCAAAGTTGATGAAAACCAAAAACTGATAGATGCAAGGAAGATTAACAAACCCTAAGAAAAATAAACACGAGGAAGACCACACCAATACACATCATAACCAAATTTCTGAAAACCAGTGATAAAGAGAAAAATCTTAAAAGCAACCAGACAGAAAAGTACACATTACATACAGAAGAACAAAGACAGACAACAAATTTCTTATCAGAAACTATGCCAAACCATAAAATAAGACAATGGAGCAACATCTAAAAAGAGTGTCAACCCAGATATCCATACCCAAATATCTTTCAAAAATTAAGGCAAAATAATTTGAACTAAAAGAAGCTGTGAGAATTCATCACCAGCCAACCATCACTAGAATCACTGTTTAAAACAAAAAAGAAAAAATTCCACAGGGAAAAGAAAAACAATACCTGATGGAAATTTGGGTCTAAACTAAGGGTAATACCTCAAAGGGTCTATATGAGGGTAATACAAAAAAATATTTTCTCCTTTTTTAATTCCTTAAAGAATAACTTTAAACTGAAAATAACAATGTAATATGGGGGTTAGAAGTAAAGTGTATGATAAAATAACACACAGCATGTGGTGTGCTGGAATTGAAAAAACACTGTCCCTACACAAGAAGTGATATTGCTAAGTTACCTTGTAAACCCCAGAGCAACCATCACAAACCAGAATAATACCTAATAAGCAAACAGTGGTGTAAAGGGGATGCTATCCCTTTTTTGCAGATAAGGAAGCTGAGGCTCATCTTCATAGGATGGCTATGAGAATGCAATTAAATAATACATTTAAAAACAGTACCTCATATAGGAGGAACTGAAATGTTAGCTTCTTCCTTGGGTACAGACCTGCTGTTTAACTTATAAAATCTAAAAATACCACAGCTATCAGTTACTACTTTGTCTTTCAAAACAATAGTCAATCATGTAAAAAAGATGTGACTGTAACCTAATTGATTATCTATTAAGATATTTGCTTCTCTATAGTTTCCTGTATACCAACAATAAACACAACTTTAAAAAAAAAAAACCCTAAAATATTGAGGCTGTGCTTTCAATGTGAATATGCTTCCTAGAAGGTAGAGTAATAATATTCTTAACCTTATGCATAACTCCCACCTACAAGATTATTTTTAACAAAAAATATGTTCAGAATTTTAACTCAGGAACACAGTTTTCCTTATCAGTAATATCTGTGATGCACGACTCTAAGAGTATATTGCTGAAAAAGCATTTAAGCAGCTCTTGCAAATAGTAATAAGGCTCTATCCTAAGCTGCCAGCAGCAGGAATGAGTGAACGGATCTGCTTTGTAGATGGTCCAGTGCTCGGCACAGAGGAGACATTCTAAAAGCCTGTGCAGAACTTACTAACCGACAGAATACACGAGGCATAAAAACAGGAAGAGTGTGGAAGATAATTTCTAGGTTTCACGCTTGGGGAGCTAGAAGAAATAACTGGCAGACAGCATTATTTTATGTCAAGGTACTATCCAAAGGGCACCTAAAAAATACATTCAGTTGGTGCGGTGAGAGCTAGAGATTTTACTCTAGGAATCATCCGCATATCCAGAGCTTGAAAGCTGATCCTAGAGACACAGGGAAAAAACAGAGTATCAAGAGAGAATCTGAGAGGACAACCATGATAAAGGGTTCCCGGCAGGTAAACAAAGAACCACAAATAAGTGGCAGTCAAAGCAGGTGAGGTAGAGATTCAGAATTTAGGTGTCACTGAAGTCAAGAAACGGTTTTAAGTATGGAGTGGTCAGCAGTAGACTTGTAAACTCCTGAGGGCAGGAATGATATCCTTCCTTCTCCAAACGCTGCAGGAGTCCACGCCCTAGTGCCCGCCACACAGCTTGCCCTCAGTCACAGTCACGCCATGTTTTTCACAACAGAAGGTGCTGTTATTGCACCCATTTTACACGTAAGAAAACGGAGGCACAAAACATTTACATAATTTGCCCTCACACACCTAGGAGAATCTGTCCTGAAGGAGATCATTGCTGAGAGCAAATTTAGCGCAGTACTAGGGAAAAACTCAAAACTGCAGGATGTTAGAAGTACACCAGAAGTACCCACCTTTTCTCCCCTTGTTCACACCCCCTGCACTAGAGAACTTGCAGTACCCAGTCTGAAAAAGTACAAACTGTGAGACACACCTACATCTCCTCCCCCACCCGTTTTCCCATTTCCATCTTCCCCCACCCTCAGCCAACTGGACTACAAGTAGGTACCTGACCAACTGAAGTATCTCTCCAGAAATTTCAGAATTAAGATATGGAGATATTTGTTGAGAACCATGCTACAAAATCAAAATATCTTGTGTTGTCACCACAGCAAACCAAAGTTTCATGCAAACCAAAGGTATGGAGAAGCAGAAACCAAGAGCTTTAAAGAGAGTCAATCTGAAAGAAACTGTAACAGACATTACAGAGTCATAGGGACACAAGACTACGTCATGTGTTTCCAGAGAAAAACTGGCAGAGTAACTGCCTCAAGATGTTCTGGTTTCCAGGACGCTGAGCTGGGCTTCAGAGGCAGTCCTGCAACTGTAGGACAAACGCCCTTTTTAAGTAAGTTAATTCAAATGGTTTCTGTTCCTTGCAGCCAAATAATCTCAAGACAACAGAAGAGGTCAAAGAAAAAACACTGGGTAAGCAGTCACTATGTGCTTCACAGTAACTTTGAGGTTTTTAGCTCTCCTACCAGGGATGAAGAAAAAGAGCTCCACTAACATCAATGAACAGATCTGCTGGACTCCCAAACACAAACTCTTTTACACGGTACCTCATTTTCATTCACATAACATCCAATCCATTCCAAGCCTCTATGCCATTTATCTTATTTTTTTCCCCATGAAACATTCTCAGATTAATCCAAAAATGTTAACTTCTCTTCTGTCTAGTCTCTAACCTATACATTTCAAATGCCTTTATGCTAGTATTTTATAATAAAATAAACTTGTATATATAAAGATGAGTGGCAGATCTGTTTGGTTTGTTCTTAAATTGATAAAGTGTTTTTGCTTCCTTGCTTTACCAGTTTATACACCCTTAACTCAAGCCCAGGCCAGCTTAGATCTGTTCCTGACTTGTCCCACCCCTCATTTCCTCCGAATGGCTGATTTTACTACTAAAATTCAAGCCACTTAACAGAAAAAGGATAATTCAGCTTACCTAAATATTTATCCTTCCCAAAGTGACTTCAATTACTTTTCAAAGGCACTATGAAACACGTATCTACATCCTAAGCTTGAACCCCTTGCCAAACGGTGATAAAGACCAGCAAAAAATTCCGGTTTTCTGTCCCTGAGAATCAGTTTGCCAAGATGAAATGGCAGAGAACTTCTTAACTCTATAACAGGTCTCTTTCGCCCATTCTCAAAAAGACACTGCTGAGGCTTTTCACATTTTCTCCAAGTATAGACAGCTCCACTGCCTATTTATAACTAGAAATTTCCCTAAGAATCACCTAAAATGTATCATCTGATTTGGTTTGATTTACTTTCCCAGACATTAAGTTCCTGGAATTTTTTTTAATTAAAAAAAGAAAGACAACTTAAGCGTACTATCCTTTTACCAGCCTCAAAAGGCAAAGGAAGACTTCTTCAGCTTCTAGACTTATCCCAGGAGTTCAGAAGCCAGAGAATTTCTCACTGTGGTTCAGGGACTTCGGCAAGTCCCATATCCTCAACAGCTGGGAAATATCATTAGCCTGGAGGTAAACCACTAGGCCCTTATTAGTAGTGCAGCTATGTGGGTGCAGACACTCATCACTACCAGTTCAGCCTGGGAATCCATTTGTTCTGACTGCCTTACATTCTCTGATCACTTATAAACTGTTAGTCACAGCTATACAACTAACAGTGAAATTCACTGTCAACCTTTGGGTCAGTTCTGCCAGAAGGACCATAAAAAAGTATGCATAACCAGCGTACTAACTGAAAAACGTGACTGTGTATATAAAATGATTCATTAAATGGCACTATTTTAACTAACACTGATTGTGCTAGGAACTGTGCTGCCATTTATCCTAAAACCATAAATAATAATAACACATTAAAATCTTCTTCGCATTGCTGAGTACCCTAAATTTTCTGAGTACTCTATATTTTCTATTTCCAGACATATCAAAATCAGTATCAATCAATATAACATCCTTAACGAGGTGGAAATAAGGTAGGGAAAGCTTATGAGTTTTGCAAGGGGCTGAATAATTACGAAGCTGAAAAGAGAACCAGAATTTTTAACTACAATCTGCACTAAAGCCATTAGGTATGTACCTCAGCAGTATTTCTCACCCTGAAATTTCCTTAGCATCTTAAGCTAAACCACCTCCAGTTTAATGAGGTCTCCGAGGAGGGAAAGCAGAACTGTTACCACGTCATACCACTGTGGTTTAGGTTCTACTGCCATTGTCATTTTACCACGTTTTTAATACTTTGGTCACATACACTTTTTTTAATAAAGCAGTTTAAGTGCCTGGAATAAAAAAGTACACCCAATCCATTCGGAACATTGATGGCCAGCATTTGAGCCATGTAACAGCGTTGAAGAAAATCTGACAGCAAATCCAAATCAAAACACTCCGAGGAGCTGCTGGACGCTTTCCGTTTCTGTCACAAGATTTGGTTTGTGCCTGGTTCCAGGGCTCAAGGGTTCTGACAGTGAAGGATGCTGTTCGAGGACAAAGTGCAACGTCCTCCTCCTCCATATGCTCCCGTGCGCGCACCACGAACACAAACTAAGCATACGCAGCAGCACGCACGGAGCGGACCCGGCTCTGAAGACCACCCTGGGGATGGAAACTAAGCTTGTCATCCAAGGGGGATGCTGCTCCGCCGCCACACTCGGATCCCTGGAAGACCCATCTCCAGCCCGAGGACACCCCTCCCCCACGGCCCGGTGCCTCGAGCTTCCTACCTCCGCCCCGCTCCTCCCGCCCTCCTCCCACCGCCGTACGAAGGCGCAGCTCGGGGCAGCTCCGAAGTCGGGCAGGGACGGCGGGTAGACGGAGGGGCTGCGGCGCCCGAGCCAGGCCGCTATATCCACCGCGGCCCTACACCCCGCCTCCACCCCAGCCAACGGCGCTGCTCACGCCGCGGGCGGATCCGCGCCCGGCTCACCTGGGGGCCGCAGCCTCCGCAGCTCACAGGCATGTCACCGGCCCGCAACGACCAGCCGCAAGAGCTGCAGAGCAGGCGGGCGCCCCCTCCCGCAGCGGCCCCCCAGCCCTCCCCCCCTCCCCGCCCCGCGGCCCGCCCCCGGCCTGCCCACCCCCGGCTTCCGCCGCAGCAACTCCAGCCCGCAACACCTCCTAGTCCTCACGCCTCCCACTCACTCACGCGAGAGGGTGGCACGCCTCTCGCGAGAAGAACCCCGCGCCAAAGCCCGCGCAAAAGTGGGTGGGCTTTTTTAAAAAGGAAAAAAGGAACAGGAAAAACCTTCCCACGTGCTCCAGGGCAGCTAGCAGGACCGCCCCGCGCATCATGTGACCACGCCCAGCCGCCCCTCATTGGCCAGAATCCGCTGGGCCAGGGGAGCTTTAAACTCGAGGCTGACCTTCGAACCTGCTGCAGACGTCTTGCGCGCTTCCTGGTCCGTTACCTTGGAAACTGTTTAACCCTTTCCTCTGGCAAAATATACAAGTCTTGGCTTTCTTTCTGCAGTTTTGGTTTAAGGGCCTGCCACCTTTCCTTCGTCCCCTTGGTTTTACCGCCTGGGGTCAGCTGGGCTCCCTCTTCGCCCCAGGCTAGCTTTGTTTTCTTCTGATTCCCGGGGCCCTTCTCATAGCGGCAGCCCCACCAGATCGGACGGCCCAAGAAAGGCTCATCCTTTGGGATAGCTCCGCCCCTTCTCCCCAGCATCTCTAGGGAGGATCACTCACAGCGCACCAGGCCAACTGCCCTATCCTAACCTCAACAATTAGCATCAAGGGATCTCCGGGCCCTAGTGCTCACCCTTCCGTCGTTACGCGATATCGGAATCGGGAAATAAAAGCATTGGTCACGGAGAAACCAAGCTCTAGATGAAAAGCTAATACGTAGAAACAAGGTAGCATCAGAAGGGCGAATCCAGTGATGTTGCAGTCTCCTCGAAGACATCTATCCCTCAAGGGTGGAAATACCTGATAGATGAGAAAGACGTTTTTAAGTGTATCCTCATGATGAGTTTTGCCCTGGTTGGGAGAAAGGGGCAGGGAAGAAAGGGTATATTCGTATGTTCATTTCTTCATTTAACAAATCTTTGTTGAGCTCCTACATATGTTAGGCACTCCTCCAGGCTCTTGACTGAGCTGCCTCGAAGCTCGAAGACAGATAAATCTAGGTTCTAGGGAGCTTATGGGGGGGAGGGGAGGAAAATGTCTGTTAGTGTTAAGCTCTGTGCAGAGGAAATACAGTGAATGATGTGATGGTGACTGTGATGGGGTGACCCTTTTGAGGAGGAGACATTTAAGAAGTGGTTGGCTTAACAGGCGTGCAAATATCAGAGGGAAGAGCATTCCAGGCAAAGGATACAGCTAATTCAAAGGCCCTAAATAGGGTTTGAGGGGGAAGGTATGAGAAAGTAAGAGGAAATAAGCTTGGAAATGCGCTTGGAGAAGTAAACAAGCATTGGTTACATCCTGTAGGGCTTTGTAAGCCAATAAAGGAATTAGGGAGTTTATTCTGAGTGCAGTGGAAAGCACTGGAGAGTTTTAAATAGGGGAGAGACACCTATGGTTTAATTTTTTTTAAGCTCTTCGCTGCGGAGAATGGATCTTAAGGAGACCACAGAGGAAGCAGGGAGATTAGGAGATTTGTAATCTATGTAAGAGAGACTCCTGAAAATTTTTAATTTCCAATGACCTTGACATTCCTATTCTAAAATCCATTAGGTCAGAGTCCTGGTTCTGTTTGCCACCTTTTGTTAAGAACATCTAGATATCCTTCAGTTACTGCTGTTTAATTACAGTTGGAGAAATAAATGGGAAATTTTGTTACTTGGGAAAATGAATGGCCCAAAAGGAAAGTCACCTTTGATTTGTTTTCCTCCATTTACAACACACAGATAGCCACCTCTTCTGTCCAAACGTCAGTTCTAAGAAAAACCAACATAAAATGATGTTCAATGCAGATCTTTATTCCTAAGTATAAGATTTGAAAAGATAGAGGTTGAGGGCTAGAAAATGAAGATGTTTCACTAACAGAAACAGAAATCAGGAGACCTGAGTTCCAACTGGAAGAGCTCATTAACGGGTGACTCAACCAAATCAAAGTACCTTATCATCCTTGAATCTCAGCTTCCTCATACATAAAACAAGGCAATGAACTAACCTACACGCAAAGTGGTTAAGCCTGAATTACACTTTGGCATGCACACACCAGCAAGATGGAAGCTGAAAAGGGAAATGAAATGAATTTTTAAAAAAACCTAACAGAGTCGTCAGCACATGCCAAATGAAATTGGAAGTGCTCGTGCGTGCGTGCACACGCGCGCGCGCGCGCACACACACACACACACACACACACACACACACACCAGCTGAGGAACCATGAAACTGATTAATACAGATACCAGGAATGTTTCCCTAAGAAACCCTGGCCTTCTCAGAGTGTGAAAACGGAAGCATTGCCACCTGCTCAACCTCATACTCCCTTTCTCTGTAGCTATTTTGAACCTATGTAGTATTTAGTAAATAATGATGCACATTTTCCTAATCAAGATTTAAGAACTAGAAAAGAAATGTTTAAAAGATCTGGAGCAATATTTTAAACTTAACACCTTGGTTTTAATGAAAATAAGATTTCAAGAAACATTGCAGCGTTTTTTTGAAAGGAAAAGTGCTGAATGAGGAAAGGTATTATTTTAACACATTAAGATCATTCTTTTAAACTGCTGAAGGAACTGAGTACTCCTTTGAGTGCTGTTTGCAGTCCTTATAATGATTAACTGAAACAGCTGCTTGTTACTGCTAATTTAGACGAACAACGGGCTCAACTCTACCATTCTAACCTAAATTAATACAGCCATAAATCCTCCCAAGTCACACTAGCAAGACAGTCACTGTGGTGTCTCTTGCCAGCTACCATTATTTTGAATCCAACGAATATAAAGTGAGAAGAAATTAGGGTTGAAATCCATTTCTACAGGTGTCCCTAGTTCCTGGATTGTTTTTATTTTCTTTTTTAACAGCTTTATTGAGCTATAATCCACATACAATACAATTCACCCAGTTAAAATGTACAGTTCAGTGGTTTTGGTATAGTCCCAGAGTTGTATAATCATCACCAAAATCTTATTTTAGAACAGTTTTTCCCCCACAAAAGAAACCCCATACCCATTAGCGACGTCAGTCCTCCACCTTGTCCCCAGGCCTAAGCAATGACTAATCTATTTATGCGTTTATACATTTGCCTATTCTGGAAATTTCATATTAACAAAATTATCCAATATGTGGTCTTTTGTGTCTCACTTCATTCACATAATGTTTTTAAAGGTCAACCCTGTTGTAGCATTTATCAGTACTTCATTTCTTTTTATTGCCCAATCGTGATTCCATTGTATAGATATAGCACATTTTATGTATCAACTTATCAGTTAATAGGCATTGGATTGTTTCCACTTTTTGCCTATCTGAATAATGCTGCTTTGAATATTTGTGTACAAGTTTTGTGTGGATGTTGCTTATTCTTTTTTAATACTTTAAAAAATAAAACATATCCAGTTTACAAAGTCCATATTTTTTTTTTCCTAGCACAGCTACTTCTCTCCTAGCTTTGTCTTTTTTGCCTGCTGTTTGAAATATGTGCACTCTATCCCCAGAGGGTTGGCATTTCTACTTGGGTAATTCACATCTGACCACGTCACTCCCCTGTTTAAAACCATTCAGTGGCTTATTATGGTTCGGCCCATGATCTTCCTAACTTTCTCCTCTGCTCTGATATCATTCTCCTTCTTGGACAAGTCTTCCTTTCGGTTGCTTGAAATAGGGCCAGACCCTCCCTGCTTCAGGGCCTTCCCACAGGCTGTTCCTTCAGTAGTAATGTGCTTTCTCTCTCCATCCCCCTTAGCCTCTGAATGCCCATGAATCCTTCAGCATCCTGCTCTACTCTCATTTCCTCAAGAACTCTTGTCCTAACTCCCCAGACTAAGGACTCTCTACTTTTTCTTCAAAGCATTCATCAACTTACAATGATTTCTATTGGAGTCATTATTTGGTTAATGTCTGTCTCTATCCTCTGCTAGATAGTAGGATCCCTGAGCAAGAACCACATCTGTTTTTAGTTATACATGCCTGGTACATAGCGGGTGTTGGTAGTTATTCAATAGCCATTCAAAGGAAGGAAGGAAGGAAGGGAGGGAGAGAGGGAGGAAGAAAGAGAAAGAGAGAGAGAAAAGGAGGAGGAGGGGGAGGGGGGGAGGAGGGAGGGGAGAAGTAGGAGGAGAGAAGGAAGGAACAGGGAGGAGGAAGAAGAAAGGGAGAAAGGAAGGAAGGAAGAAAGGAAGGAAAGGAGTTCTAGTTTACCTGTTTTACTAGAATTGAACTAAATTTTAGGCTCACGATGGAGGCTCTTGGGCCCACGGTGCCACCTCAGCAAACCAAACCTTAGAGAACTTTCATGTCCCTGTACACTGTCCACTAGACCAGAAACAGTATATCCAGTCAGCCAATCCCCAAATGCCAAGCCAACTCTGGACTTATTTCCTTGTTCCTTCTCTCCCCAAGCAAGATCAACTCTGTGGCCCCCCAATCAGATATTTTCTATTTTTCTTTTCCGTGTTCTTTATTCGTTATTCTATAAAAAGCTTCCTGGCTTCCACTCCATTTGGCAGTTCTCCAAATGGAGACCGTCTGCTTCATGAAGAGGTAGTTTATTTGTATCACCTAAATTGTTTTCTTTAATCTTTTTTTTTAACACCGGGAATCTTCAGTAAAGTCTTGATAAATGTTGTAAGCCCAATCTGTGCTGTGGCAAAGGGAATTAGTAGAAAGCCTGTCCCATGCTTGAGGTGGTGTAGCAGGGGACACACATGTCCCCTGCCCGCGCTCCCTGCAGAAGGGGGCGTAGAGAGGGGAAGGCCAGCGGTGTACAGTGAAGCTGAGGCAGCAGGGTGACAAGTCAGAGAACCCAGGCTGTGTCTAAGTGCACCTGACATTATGCCTGGGAAAGCCTCACATGTCCCCAGGACACATTCTAGTGGGCTCATTTCTAGCAATCAAGCTAGTAGCTAGTGGGGTCTCCTCCAAAGTAATTTTGCTATTTAATGGAAATGTTACTTTCATTTGTTTACATAGCCTGACGGAGCCAAGACGTTTGGTTTATCAGCGCATGAAAGAATTATGGCCCAGCACGGATGAATGATTTGTTCTTGATCACTGGGGGCACTAAATGTCATAGTTCTGACTAAAATTAGCTGGTTCAATCTGGTTCTACCTTTCCACAGACCTAGGCGTGCTGCACAAAGCTAGCTACTCATTGTAATCCTCCTAATGACCTTTTGACTACAAAGGATACAGGAAAAGATAATAGAGCAGACTACATTTTCTGGTGGTTGCTTTACAAGCATTATTTAGTAATAATAAACCAACGTAAAACATTTGGAAAGTGGGAAAATATGAAAATTATAATTTCATCATCCATTTAAAAACAAAAATGCTTTTTAAATTTAAAAGGTGAAGTTTCTCATTCATGACTGTTTTACTAGCATGTATATTACACCACAGTCTGTTGTATCGTTTATAACTTATGCTTACTTTACTCTTTTGTAGTGAGTCTCTTGAAGGATAAAACTCATCTTAACCATTCTTATAACATGATACCTAGTAATTTTTTTTACTGGAGTTGATTTACAATGCTGTGCCAATCTCTGCTGTACAGCAAAGTGACTCAGTTATACACATACAGACATTCTTTTTTTTTTTTTTTGCGGTACGCAGGCCTCTCACCGTTGTGGCCTCTCCCGTTGCGGAGCACAGGCTCCGGACGCGCAGGCTCAGCAGCCATGGCTCACGGGCCCAGCCGCTCCGCAGCATGTGGGATCTTCCCGGACCAGGGCACGAACCCGTGTCCCCTGCATCGGCAGGCGGACTCTCAACCACTGCGCCACCAGGGAAGCCCCAGACATTCTTTTTTAAACATTCTTTTCAATTATGGTTTATCCCAGTAATGTTTATATATATACATATATATATGTATATATATATATAAGTGAATAATACAGGTGATAATTCAGAAGTGCCACTCCAAATTAGACATCTTGAATTAGCAAAATAAATTTGAGTACTATTATATATCCTACTCATATATAATAATTCTTCTGATTTAAAACATCATAGGCATAGCTAAATTACTAACTTATCTTCCAATATGTAAAATACAGATATACCATCTTTTAAGAAAACATAATGTGTAACTGTTTGAAATTCAAAAGCAAATAATCATGTCTAAATGTAATTACTTCATAAGACAGTTTTTAAAATATCAGTGCCCTGCTGATTTTAAATAGTTGGCATAGAGTTAATTATAAAATAGAAGAGCAAAGGTTCATAAAACACTTATGTTACAGACCTTTCTAATTCAGGGAAGCACAAATGTAATCAAGAATTTTTAAAGCATTTAGTATAATTAAATGGAAAAATAACTTACAAAAACATTTATGTACAACTTTTCAAAAATGTCGTTTGCAAAAGGTGAAATAGACTTCCTCTTCATATGAGCCAACAGCATATATGTTTACTACATAAAAAAAGATATTAGATGACTTACCCTGGATTAGGTATCTAAAGGGCAAGGGAAGTCCTTTGAATATTGTCATAACCTTATGACAAGAGAAAACAGATCCTAGAACAAGTTGTTCCTGGGACTATCAATCCTTGTTGCTTGGCTGCTTTGCTTTTCAAATGAAACATTAACTTAACATGAGATAAGAGCATCCGTATTCATTAGTTAACTCACATGAAATTCAACAGAAATATCCTTATGTGATTAAATCTTTAAAAGTAGGTAATACTCATACATGCGAAATATGAATACTGCATGCCTACTTCTGGCCCCAGAAGCACTAAACACTGTAGTAAAAATCTAGGCTGAAAAATCACAGAACTTTTAAGATACCCTGAATGCTTCCTAGGCTTTAAGAAATCTCTGTTCTTTGTGGGATTTTAAGCCATTAAATTGTGCTAGAGATGTCTAGTCTAGCCCCATACTAGTTTTTTGTTTGTTTGTTTGCGGTACGCGGGCCTCTCACTGTTGTGGCCTCTCCCGTTGCGGAGCACAGGCTCCGGACGCGCAGGCTCAGCGGCCATGGCTCACAGGACCAGCCGCTCCGCGACACGTGGGATCCTCCCGGACCGGGGCACGAACCCGCGCCCCCTGCATCGGCAGGTGGACCCTCAAGCCACCAGGGAAGCCCCCCCATACCAGTTTTGATCCCTATTTGCTTTGGATCCCCTGGGGTTGTCCTAGAACGGATTTGCTCCTCTTCCCCGCAATGAAACCTGTGAAATCAGCCACCCTTCCAGAGGATAACTAGGAGCCCTCATAGTCAGTTCTCATGAACTTCAAGGCAACCCACCATCTCTGCTTTACTGGCCTACATCACTTCATGGTTAGCACTATCCTCTTCCTCTGAAGGATGTGGCTACCGAAATATAAAAATGCAACCTTAGGCTACATGAATGCTAGTATGATGCTCAGAACAAAAGAGGTGGTGGCCCTACTCTACTCTAAGTTAGTCAGTCCACACCTGCATTAACCAGTGAGATATGACCAGAGGTGAGGGGGTAAGAAAATATGTCATAGGTAAAATTTCACCTGTGTATTTCACTTGGAGAAGGGAAGATTCACAGGGATATAATAAACTGAAGTCGAAATACTGTCATACAAGTAATGTCTTAGACTTCTGTTCTTCCAGAGGGAAGGGAGTAGATCTGAGTTCAAATATAAAGCGGAAAATAATTAGCAGTGTCTTAGAATGCAATGGGTTATCTTTATAAATAGCGGATGTCAAATTTCTTGAGCTCTGTGCAATTTTTCATTTTTATATCTTGTTTTTTTGTATTCTTTTTTTTCTTTTTTGGACTAAGTACTCACATTGAGCTTCACTTCCTCATGCTCATGCAATTTATTTTTAAGATACGCTTTTTAGAGCCCAAATTGGTAAGGGCCTAATCTCTGACTTTGTCATATTTTGCTCTTATTTCTAAATTGATTTAAAAGGTCTTCCTTTTTAAAGCCTGTCCTTATCTCACATTTGATTGTGCAGGTTGCTATCCTTATCAGTTGCTGTAATAAGATTCTTACAAAGATCTTGTCATCTCGAAACATCATGCCTAAAGGCAGGGCATAATGGGTGTAACAAGATTCCTACAGAGGTCCTGTTTTACACTCTAACCACCTGTAATTCTTGCTCTCTTTTTCAGATGGTCAGTAGCTATTCTGAAACTCCTGTATAAACTCTTGATGAAAATAAGATGTTCAATAAATAAAATATGATAGAATACCACACCACCTTTTGTGTATGGCTTGAGGAAATGTCATTCTTTTATGGGAAAGAGAAGTCAGCATTTTACAAGGTACTACTTGGGCTTTAGTTTCAAACCCTGTGCCCTGCCAACTTCAATATTAGTCTGAATTTTTTATAACTGTTCTTAATTATCATGAACATTTCTTGCTCACTTTACGTGATTCTAAGAATTCAGCTAAGTTCCAAGAGGAACAAATGTCCTCAGCTGATGTCTGCCGAAATGTACATTATCCTATTCGATTCTGGATCATTAATACCTCTCCACACCAGCATCCTCTGAAGTGCTTGCATTTCTACCTGGTCTCTACCGAAAAAGTCAATGCAGCTTTCTGCTACAGCATCCCTTCATTAAAACACGACCGGACAATGCCATTTTGCAAACAGAGAGCTCTTTCTGCAGAAATAATTGATTCTCAGATACCATTCGGAACCTGTACACCAGTCCCTTCTGCCAGGACGCGGCAAATGCTTCCTCTCCTTGTTTTTAACAATCTGATTCACCACCTCCCCTGGGGACAGGGTTTTGTGACACCACAATGTTCCGTCCTCTGATCCAGCCTGTATTCCACCTCCTGTCCCTCCTCCTGAAATGGCAATAACATATGAAGAGACCAAGCAAATCCTCCACCTGCCCTCAGGGAGAAGTCTCTCAAATTACCTGCAAGCCATAGAAGATTGTCATGAATCCTGCCCTCTCTTCATTTGTTCACCTTGGCCAACTTGGGTTCTACTTTCCCTGACTCACGATTTCTGATACCTGCAGGTCAAAGGTAAAAGTTACAGGATGTAATGATGTACAAGATATACGTAAGAACAAACACCTGCTGGGAGAAGCCAAAGGCTTTCTGTGCCCCCTGCCAAGCATTCAGTTTCCCTAGGCCACCTTCATGACGGATTTCCTCATTAAACACCCTGCCTCTCAGGGATATAACACCAACTTCATGGCTGTTCCAATAACAAGTGGCTCACTTCCACCTATGCCAGGAGCCACTGGGATACTCATATTGGTCATGTTTTACCTCTATAAAGGCATCAACAAAATTGCTCCAGTCTGAGGACCACTCCCTCCCCCCCCAGGCCCCAGTATTTATATTCAGGGTCACTTTACATCCTGTTTTTGCCTGGTACAATCATACACAATCCTGGTATAATCATACACAATCCTGGTATAATCATAGTTTTTGCTGTTATTAATGCCTCTTTTCTTTCTCAAAAAAATCTGTTCGTAAACTAAATTATAATGACATCCTATTTATATCCTGCCTTAGACGGACCCTTTTTTACCTGCCAGGTCAAAAAGGACCTGTCTCGGATACCACCCCAGACTGCTAGCCAGACAGAAATAACCACCCAGACCCTAAAGCTATATCTTCAGCCTCACTCTTCCCACTACCAAGGTAACTAATTGGTCATTTCTCCTTCCCACCATCTAAATTGTTTATTTAAATGTCATCCACCCTTACCTCAGAATATCAAATATACATGAACTACATTTTCTAACCAAGGTGCTTCTTGGATTTATTCCTCTTTGTCAGTGTCTGTAGCTATAGAATATGTTGAGGAATTCTAAGCCACAAAGGGTAACTGACAAGCTTTCTCAGGGAAGCCAAAGTGACCTTCAAATGTTATGTCAGCAGTGGTACCCAGGGGCAACCCTACTGGCATGTTACTAATCTCAATAACATCCTGGTAATTTCACTCCTTACAACCTTTCACAAAGCTACATGGCACCCTTCTCATCTTCTCAGCATTAAGCCTATCATATTGGTGACCTACAACTACAGCTCCTAAATGCTCTCAAATTCTACAATTCTCAAATCTAACAGCCTCTCCTTTATCCTGCCAAATTCAAGTCCCACCCTTCACACTAATAAAAGATATTTAGGAATACATAGTTCATGTCATACAAGATTCTTGGATGCACTGGAAAAAACTCCAGTATTTCAATAAATGGTATACAAGCAGAAGACCAGAGCTGAGAGCCTACCATCTCATCTCCGCTTGTCATTTGGAGTCTTTGGCCACTGCCCTACACAGAAGATGCAGAATCCCATAATGCTGAGATGTCTACTGCCATCTGGTGTCTAGAAAACTAATTCGTCCACTTGGAGGAAGTGGCATCACCTCCTATCCCCAAGGGTCTGACTCCCCCTGAGAACTCCTGAAAAGGCATTTGGCAGGAAGCCTCCATAGGATAAATTTTTCTCCACACTGACTCTGCCTAGCTCCTGCTTCACCCATTATCTTTGCCTCTATGCAACCTACTTGACAGCTGTGCTACTTGAAGGCAGGCAGGGACTGTGTGTTGTTTATAATTGATGTTTCCTCTGTCACAGAATTAGGCAATAGGCATCGTTTGGGCAGCAGACTCATCTCTGCTGCTCCACTATATCTTTTAGCCCTCTCTTTTCATATGCTGGTCTGGAGGCTTGGTGTGAGGAATGGCAACAAAAAGTGGAGCTCTGGGATCAGAGTTAGTAGCCTTGAGGATAGTGGAGCTGCAGGGTGCGGGTGATCCAGTTGCTAATGAGTCTAAATCAGGCATGAGCTGTAGTAGTCTCTAAAAGTGCGATAAACAGAGAGGTCTTAGAAGAAGACACCTAGGTAGAGCCAAAGAGGAATCTTCAGAGAGCAGAAAGACCACACTGTTCAAATGCAGGGCTATTCAGGAGATCTAAGGCAAAGGGTTGCTGACATGTTGTATTTCACAAGGCAAGTAGCTTGGAAGCATGCCATCCTGGGTGTACGCTTAAAGGACTCACGATGCCCCAGTCATCTCTAAGACAGCATTATATTTCCAAGAAATATAGACATATTATAGACCTTTAGGTCTAAGGAGTGAGGGAAGGTTAAGAGAGACAGCTGTGTCCTAATAAGTGATTTTTATTTTGAAGGCCTGGATCTCAAGAGCATTTAATTTGATCAGTCTGACACAGGTTAGGAAGGAAGTCTGAAAGCTTAGCAAGTACTGAGAGCTGTGAATTTTCATCACTCTTAGCTGGGCTATCTATTACACTCATCCACTAGATTGGGACAGGTTTTAGACAACAGAGCTGGGTGGAAATCCAATCTGGAGCTCAGAGTTCCATATCCCCAAAATAGTTCATGAATGCAGCAGGTGTCAAAGGATCTAACAACGAGTATAAGAGGTTATCCAAAAAGCGGACAAATCCAAGCTCAGGGAACCTAGGCTCCGGAGACACTCAGAAATCCAGGCTGACAGCTGGCAGGAACTAAGAATGTGTATCAACAAATAAAATAATCTCTATCCATATGGGTGCAGAAGTAGGACATCAGTTGAGGAAGAGAAATGGCCCAAACAAGGGAAGCTTACATTCCTGGATCAACTCCTTAGTTACCAAGGGCCTCAGGTTCAATGAAAAGAGAGGAATCAATCGTATGAATCAGCAACCAAGTTATTAAATGGAGACATAAGATCAGAGTGAACTTCTAACTTTTGAAGTTAGGATAAATCCTAGAACCTGGCTCAGGTTGTTTTGCCAGGAGAATATGGAGGTAGATGATGGGAACTATAGTTTTAAATTATGAAACATTTAAAATAATAAAATAAACTAAAGGTAATATAACAGATTTTTTTTAAAGTAAAATGTTCCAGGTACAGTTAAAACTTTATTCTCACTGTGCTTTCTCCTTCCCTTCCATAGGAAACCACCATCCTGAAATTGATGCATATCATTACCACAAATGTTTTTATACTTTTACTATATGAATTCATAAACAATATATGCTATTTGAGTGTTTAAATTTTTACATAAACGGTATCACGTGGTGTGTACATATTTGGCAATCTGCTTATTCTTTCACTCAACACTAAAAAATCCAACATACTGATTGATGCATGTTTATAGGATTCATTGATTTGTATTAATAGACACGTTTATTTATGCACTCTCCTTTTATTAAATGTCTCTATTTTTCATTAATACAATCTTGCAATACACATTCTCGTACATATCTTTGTGCCCATATGTACATACCTAGGAGTGGAATCGTTTGGTCATAGACCAGAGGTATCTTCAACTAATAAGGTACTACCAAATAGGTCTCCAAGTGGTTGTACTGATTTACATTTCCATTTGCAGGGTGTACGAATTCCCATTTTCTTTTATCCTTGCCAAAACCTGTGTTATCACACAGTTTTACCAACCTGAGGGGTCTAAAATGATATCTCATTTTCCTGCATTTTTCTGACTACAGTATTATTGAGCATATTTTTAGATGTTTGTTGATATTTTGCTTATTCTGAATTCCTTTGATGGAAGTTGCCTGTTCGTACGATTTGCCCATTTTTCTAATGGACTGTTTGCTTTCTGAAAATCATTTTATGTGAATTTTTACAGAAGTCAAAGCATCATATGAAAAGATCATTAGTCAGTAAATAAATGCAGAGTAAAGTCACAATGAGATAACCTCACCTACTAGAACTTACCTATTAGAACCGCCTTAAAAACTGACAATACCAAGTATGATAAGGACAGGAGCAACAGGTACAAATACTCATTCATCAATGGTGGTATTGAAAATGGCACAGCAATTTGGAAAACCGTTTGGTAGTTTATTATAAAGTAGATATAGAGGCATATATCTACCATATGACCCAGCAATCCTATGGCGTTTACCTGAAGGAAAGGAAGATACATGTTCATATAAAACCTGTACACCATTTTTTATGGTGGTTGTATTCATAATCACCCCAACCTGGCAACATCCCAATTTCCTTCAACAGGTGAATGGATAAACAAACTGGTAAACCCATATAGTGGAATCCTACTCAACAATAAAAAGGAAAAACTACTGATATAAGCAATGAGATGGATGATCTCAAAATACTTTTTATGCTAAATGAAGGAAGCCAGACTCTAAAAGCTATATACGTATGATTCCATTTAAATGACATTTTGGAAAAGGCAAAAATATACAGAGAAATATAGATCAATGATTGCCACAAGCTGTGGGAGGGGGGATGGGTTGACTGGAAACAGGCCTTACAGAACTCTTTTGCAGATGAAATAAATATTCTCTACTTTAATAATAGAGCTGATTGTACAACTCTATGCATTTGTCAAGATTCATAGGACTGTACAGAAGAGGATGCGTTTTCCTGTTTGAAAATTATATCTCAATAAACCTGACTGCTTGACATATATACACTAATATGTTTAAAATGGATAACTAATAAGAACGCACTGTATAAAAAAATAAATAAGATTCAAAACCTCAATAAACCTGACTTAAAAATAAAATAAGTGATTTATAGGATATATGTATATATATTATATATACATGTATGATATGTGCTTATATATCATATATACATATGTGTATATATATAATAGATACTAACCCATGGTAGTTTTTATGTTGGAAAGTATTTTTTCCAGTCTGTGGTCTTTTAACTTTTGTATGTTGTTTACTATTGAACAGAAACTTAACATTTTTATTCAGTGAGATTTTGAATCCTTTTTAAAAAATGGGCTACGCTTTTTATGCCTTACTTAAAATAATCCTTCCATAGCCCAACAACACAAAATATTCTCTTATAATTTCCATTTTTTTGGTAACATCTTTATTGGAGTATAATCACTTTATAATGTTGTGTTAGTTTCTGCTGTGTAACAAAGTGAATCAGCTATACATATACATATGTTCCCATATCTCCTCCCTCTTGCTTCTCCCTCCCACCCTCCCTATCCCACCCCTCTAGGTGGTCGCAAAGCACGGAGCTGATCTCCCTGTGCTATGCAGCTGCTTCCCACTAGCTATCTCTTTTACATTTGGTAGTGTATATATGTCAGTGCCACTCTCTCACTTCATCCCAGCTTACCCTACCCCCTCCCCGTGTCCTCAAGTCCATTCTCTAGTCTACAGTATTAGTATTACAATTTTTTATAGTAGTCTTGAGATGTCTAGTATTCTTATTGTCAGCTTAATGGGCATTGGCTTCTGTCCTTTAATTGGTTGTCACTTTTGCTGAATTTCTGCAGGGATATGTATTGAACAAATTATAAGAGGTAAGTTTTATGCTCTGTTGCATATTTCTTGTTATTAATTTCCAACTTAACTGCACTGTTGTTGAGTCCCTAGTTTGTATGACCTGGGTTCTTTAAATTTGTTGATAATTGCTTGAAGCCCAGAAATCAGCCTTTCAAGCTCTAGTTTATTTTCTGTAAACTAGGGGCTGAGTGGAGCGGTTAGATCAGATCAGTGATTCCTAACCTTGGTCAAAGGTAAGAGTCATCCAGGGAGGGTGATCAAAATGGCGCCCTGACCCCTTCCCCAGAGATTCTACTTCCACAGGTCCTGGACACTTTTTAACATGCTTTTCAGATGATTCTTGGGAAGTCAGCTGAGCGTTGGAAACTGTTGAACCAAGGTTGCATTTTTAAAACTGTAGAACTATGGGCTGTGACCTGTTAGTGCAGTGGTTGGGCTGCCGTCTGTTTTTGTAAATAACATTCTTTTAGAAC
The DNA here is from genome assembly GCF_005190385.1 of Monodon monoceros. Lineage (NCBI taxonomy): Eukaryota > Metazoa > Chordata > Mammalia > Artiodactyla > Monodontidae > Monodon > Monodon monoceros. The sequence continues at coordinate 51,189,095 of NW_021703785.1, read as the reverse complement.
ACAGTCGTGCCCGTTATTTACATGTTGTCTGTGGCTGTTTTCCTGCTGCAGTGGCAGAATTGAGTAGAACTGGAAAAGCCCCACATGGCCCACAAAGCCCCAAATATTTACTACCTGGCTTTTTACAGAAAAAGTTTGCTGGTTATAAAATCATTTTAATAGGTTGCAATCGGTATTTAAAAAAACAAAATAGAAAAGAAAATATTAAAGCACATTGCATGTGCATAAGTGCTGCTTTGTTAAACTTGTTAATGTGTAAACGTATATGTTTATACATATATATGCACACACACATATGTATACATTTGTATATACTGGGAAAAAAACGTATCTCTCACTGTGAGTAGCAGTTAAAAAAGCTAAAAAAAACCCTAAACGGTAAGATCTTTGGTCCCTTCCCTTTGCGGACCTTCTCTCAGTTGCTAGGGTGCTATGGCAGCGTGGACTGGGGTGGGAGGGAGGTCTAGGTGGGAGAGGAGACATGCAGAGAACGCGCTTTACTGACACCATGCTTCTAGGGGCTGCTTCCTACTTAGTAAGTCAGTGTCTCTCCTTTAAGGAAAGGTAGTGCTCAATGCCCATATTTATCCATAATGTCATTGCCAGAAGTAGGACCAATCTGAGTCGTGTGAGGGTGTGAGGACATTTCAGATGGGACTAATACTAAACTTACAGGGTTGTGATGAGGATCAAATGTACATATAGTGCCTCAAACTAAGAAGTGCTACACAATGCCAGGACGCTACAATTTTTCATCTGTAGCCTCTCATTCTTGTGGTTGGAATCCAAACCCCAGCCATAGACAAGTTCCAGGATGTTACCAACCATAGCGCTGATTGTCACATTTTGTGAATGTACCAGCGGTGGCACAAGGACTGAGGGAGACAAATATCAAAGCTAGAGCTAGGGAAGGAAAGACAGAGTCAGATTCTTGGACTACTGTGACAATTCTTATTTCTAAAATAATAATAATAATGCAGAGAAATCTACTGTATTTAGATTTCCCAGTGAAAATTTAATTTCCTAGCACTATTCCATGGTCTGAATGTTTGTTGAAATCCTAACCCCCCAAGGTGATGATATTAGGCGGTGGGGCCTTTTGGAGGTGACTAGGTCATGAGGGCTATGCTCTCATCAGTGGGAGTAGTGCCTCCCTCGTATAAAAGAGACTCCAGAGAGCTTCCTGGCCTCTTCCAACATACGAGGACAGAGGGAGAAGATGGTCCTCTGTGAACCAGAAAACGGGCTCTCACCAGACACAGAATTTCCCAGTACCTTGATCTTGGACGTCTCAACATCCAGAACTGTAAGAAATAAATTTCTGTTGTTTAAAATCCTCCCAGTCTATGGTATTCTGTTACAGCAGCCCGAATGGACAAAGACAGACGATAAACTGTTAGCTGCCAAGATTAGGGAATTGACCTTCTGATTAATCAAGAATTATGGCTATATAAACAAATGAGTAAAGAATTATTACAGAATAACATATAATTTGCCTTTTAAAGTATAAGTAATTTAATACGGTGACTCAGAAAGTCCTTCAGAATCAGGCAGTGTCTCAGGGTCACCATGGAGATGCATAAAAGTTTTGGTTACTAGTGATTTGTTTTTAAAAGGAAGCTGTATAACAAGCTTTCTTTGGAGATCAAACTCTGATTCATTTGTTTCCTAATTTGGTTAGGATTCTGCATAGTTTTCCTTTATATATAGTCAACTGCAGAATTGAAGGGGACCCCAAGATGTTCTGGTCCTATGGTGAAAAAATTTTCTTCCCTACACAGAGTTCACATTCTCTCAGCCTCTGTTTGAACCCTTCTCTCAAAGGGGAACTCATTCAATGAGACAGTCCAGGGCATCTTTGGATATCATAGTTTTTCCTGTCAATTTCACTTGCTTGTCTCATTTAAAAGTATCCATCAATAGATGAATGGATAATAGTATGTGTGTGTGTACACACACACACACACAATGGAATACTACTCAGCCATAAGGGAGAATGAAATTTTGCCATTTGCAGAAACATGGATGGGGCTTGGAGGTCATTATGCTAAGTGAAATAAGCCAGACAGAGAAAGACAAATACTCTTTGATATCACTTATATGTGAAATCTAAAAAATACAACAAACTAGTGAATATAACAAAAAAGAAGCAGACTCAACCTAGTGGTTACCAGTGGGGAGAAGGAAGGTGCAATACAGGGGTGGGGGGAGTGGGAGGTACAAACTACAAGGATGTATTGTAATAGGCTACAAGGATGTACTGTAAAACATGGGGATATAGCCAATATTTTGCAATAACTGTAAATGGAGCGGAACCTTTAAACGTTGTATAAAACTTGAAAAAAATTCTTTTTTAATCTCAAAAATAAGGATGAGCAACCAACATACCTACATCTTACAGAACACACTAACAACCAATATTTTGTAATAGCTGTAAATGGGGCATAACCTTTTAAAATTGTATAAAAATATAAAAAATTTAGAAAGAACTTATGCAAGTCCAACTCCCCGCAACGGTCCCTCAAATACTTAAATCAATTCTACGTACAACCTCATCTCCTCCCACCTCTACCCCCTTTCCCCAACCCTAAAGTTTCTCTTTTTCAAGCTAAGAATCCTCCAGTCCCTCAACTAATCCTCCTGGGGCAGCGTCTTGCCCCACTTTCCACTGAATGTAATAAAGATTGCTGTTCTTAAAGAAGAGTGCCTTATTAGACTAAGTGGCCACTTAAGGAACTGTTACCTCTCAGCTCCCAGTACACACTTTGATCGTCTGCTCTGCGATGCTGGGGTTAAGGCTCTTGCAATACAAATGGCATTGCTCCCTGCCAGCTGGTTTTCTACCCGCTCTGCCAATGGGCTACACAAGAGGGAAATTGGAAAGTGGGAGGGGAAAAAGCTTACTCTTCCTGTTTTGTTCACTGTTGCTGCCGACGTCGCCTGGGCGCCAGTTCTCACCCTGGAAGGGCAGTGGGTCCCATTCTCCAGTCTAGAACCAGCTTCATCACACCCATCTCCCAGAAGCACCATCTGGAAAGCAACCCCTCCTCCAAGGTATGAGTCCTAGATCTGTGGAGCCCCTTTTCTGAGTCCCTGGGGGTCTTTCAGGACAACTTCATCTTTTTTTTTTTTTTTCTTGTGGCCTCTGCGCAGCTTGCAGGATCTTGGCAGTTCCCCGATCAGGGATCGAACCTCTGTTCCCTGAAGTGGAAGCACCGAGTCCTAACCACTGTACCGCCAGGGAATTCCCATAACTTCATCTTCTCTAATGGCTTCAAGCCACCAGATGAGGCTCCCAGATCTGTATTTCTTTCCCATGCCTCTCTCCAACATTGTCATGTATCTTATGGACATCCTACAGTCGTCTTAAACCCATGATGCCCGAATATGAATTTGACCAAGGTACTTTCCTTTTCAGTTGGTAGAAACCTGGAATTCTTCTTTCCTTTTTGTTCATCCACCGCCAGTCTCCAAGCGCAGGCCATTTTCATCTCAGTATTTCTCAGATCTGTTCCCTCCTTTCCAGTTCCACTAAAACTGCCCTAAAGAAGTCCCTCAGGGCTTCCCTGGTGGCGCAGTGGTTGAGAGTTCGCCTGCCGATGCAGGGGACACGGGTTCGTGCCCCGGTCCGGGAAATCCCGCAAGTCGCGGAGCGGCTGGGCCCGTGAGCCATGGCCGCTGAGCCTGCGCGTCCGGAGCCTGTTGCTCCGCAACGGGAGAGGCCACAGCGGTGAGAGGCCCGCGTACCGCAAAAAAAAAAAAAAAAAAAAAAAAAAAGTCCCTCATTATCTGTTTCTTAGACCTCCAGCTGATCTTCCTGTCCTTAGTCCTCTGCAGGTCAATTCCACCCACGGAGGTCAAATCTGATTGCACTGTTCTGCCCTCACCTACGCAAGTTCCATCTCCGGTCTCTTGCTGTACTCCTTTCATGCTCCAGCAACACCGAGCTGTACCCACCATGATGCTTCGCTGTCTTCTGCTGCACTGTCACCCCTGCATCACACACACTCACTTTGCCTCGCTAACTGCTTGAAGACTCAACTCAAGGTCACGTATCCAGGAAGGTGCCCCTAAACCTCCTCTAAATCCTCCCTTCCTCTGTGCTCCCCACATACTTGGCTGCAGATTTTCATCACTGCACATAACACTCTGTGTTACAATAAGCTTTCTTTCTCACTAGACAGGGCTATTCATAGATCACTTCCACTGGAAACACCTGTCACATATTTGGTTCTTAACAAGTGTTTATTGGTGAACTTCAAGAACTCATTAAGGATAAATTGAATTATGTTTTTACCATGAATTCCCCCACCGGGTGGGATATTACTCAGCAATAAAAAGAAACAAACTATTGATACATGCAACAACCGGATGAATCTCAGGAAATTAGACTGAGTGAAATAAAGAAGTCACACCCTGTATGATTCCATTAATATAACATTCTTGAAATGACAAGATTATAAAAGTGGAGATAGATTAATGGTTTCCCAGGGTTAAGGGTGGGAAGTGGAGGTGGGAGGGAAGTAGGTGTGGTCATAAAAGGGCAACACGAGGTATCTTTGTTATGGGTCCATGTGATGAGAAAATGTTTCAGCATCTTGACTGTGTCAGTGTCAATATCCTGGTTGCAATATTGTACCATATATAGGCTTGCAAGATGTCATCACCAGGGAGAAATGGGTAAAGGGTACACAGGATCTCTCTCTCTCTCTCTCCGTTATTTTTTTACAACTATATGTGAATCTACAATTATCTCAAAATAAAAGGTTTAATTTTAAAAAAAAGAGGGATTCCAACCAAAAAGAATGGAGACTTCACACATTGTCCAAATGCATTCTTTTTATTTGAGAAGGACGATCTCAAGGCAGTGCCCTTTGGAAAAGGCATCTCTCATCATCATGTACATCGAGATCAACCATTACTCTCGGCAAAGTACAAAAATACACGCATCAGTGACTTTCATACAATAAATACATAATCATGCATCCCACAATAAAAGGCACAGAAACCTGGTCACTTAGTAGTCATAAAAATTACTAGCTACATTAACAAAGCCACCCAAATTATCAGTATAAGGAACTGTAACAATATATTCCAAAGGTGAAAACACATAAAACATCTTTAAAATAGTATGCAATAAATATCTCAATTGTATATATTTTAAAAATTATGCCATTGTAAACAGCATGTAAACAAACAAAACTCACGTTTTCTTACCATTATTAAAAGTCATTAGAGCTAAAGTTCTAACCTCTGCTCTGTCAGGTATATTTCACTGGCAAGTCTACTAAAGAGTTTAAAGTTTCACTCTTTTCTGCAGCAAACAGAGCCCACTGTGTAATAGATAGATAGGATCTCCATCTTTCAGATACAAGTTTCAAAACAGACTACCAAAATGTAGTAAATTCTTATCTATAAATAATACGGCAAAGGCTAGATCCCAACTGTCTTCTGCAATGCAAGGGACAAAAGGAACAATATTGTTAGGTTTTCAACATGATGATAAAGAGGAGGTAAATCACGACTGATTATCTTTTTAAAAAATATTTATGTGGTTGCGACGGGTGTTAGTTGCAGCACGTGGGCTCCTTAGTTGTGGCATGTGAACTCTTAGTTGCAGCATGCGTGTGGGATCTAGTTCTCTGACCAGGGATGGAACCTGGGCCCCCTGCATTGGGAGCTCAGAGTCTTAACCACTGCGCCACCAGGGAAGTCCCATGACTGATTATCTTTATTGAAAGGTAGAATGAATGTGCTGAATATGACGGTCAAGTGTCCAGCCTTCTGAGCCTCTTTCTTTTGTGGTCCTTTTACAACATCGAACGAAGAGTAAAGCTCTATCAAACTAAGAATTTCCTTTTGCTAGAGAACATAGAAATGGTTGATACTTTATACTGATGGAAAACGGTGACTTCCAAATATGCCTATCAAAATGTAAATGTACATACAAGTAAGGTTTTTTCCATACTTATCGACAATAGTTTTTTCCTTCTCATAAAGGAACCCAATTGCCTAACCATCAATAAATATTCAGAGAAGTTAATTTTTTATAACTCACATATTTTTGTTTTGTTTCATCTATATATCAGTGCATTGTGGCACAAAAATACCAGTAGTAGATTTACTATATGCTTAGATAAGTATGCTACCTGTTAAGTAGTATTACTCCCTACTCCCCATTAAAAATAACTGAGGTGGAAACATCAACCCATAACTTCAAGTGAAGCCTTTGAAATATACCAGAAAGCACTATTTACTTTCTCCCTCTACTGTGGGTTCCCAATGTATACTTCATATATTTTGGTGTGTGTGTCATTAATGAGGATATATGCCTTCCTAAAATGGACTTAAAATTGAACTTGTGTCCTACAAACTCATTAGTCACTTGGATCACACATAGCACCTATGGTTGTGGAAATGGGGTTCTACAGGATTGATGAAAGATGTACTTGACAAGTGATGGTCAAAAATTATTTGTGGTTGACCTGAAAATACAAAAACTGTGGACAGAAGAATGGGATAATCATGAAAACGAACTTGAACTCTTTCAGACAAGAGCTATGTCTTATTTTCTTTGTATCCCCAGCATTAATCAAATGTCAAGTGTAGAGCAGGTAGAAAAATATCTATTAAGTGAGTGAAATAAGAGGCCATTTAATTACATGCAAATTTTGGATTTATTTAATTTTTAAAATTATTGACTTTAAAGGGCTGTTTGTTTTTTAGGGCGGGGCCATGCCAGGTGGCATGCAGGATCTTAGTTCCCTGACCAGGGATCGAACCCATGCCCCCTGCAGTGGAAGCACAGAGTCCTAACCACTAGACTGCCAGGGAATTCCGATAAAGGGCTTTTTATGTTAACCTTTATCATAATTTGGAGACACGGAAGAACGCCTTTATAGAATCACAAAAGAGAAAACAAACCCTTAGGTAATAGTTTTTAGTCTTTATGTTCTATATGGGGTGATAGCAGTGGCAAACAAGCCTTCTTATATTTGCATAATAAAAAATGAAATAATCATTAACTATAGATGACCTGATATTGCACAAATTCAGTCTCTATCTCTGGTTGAAAACTATTTTTCAGAAAATTACACTTTCATTACCTTTTTAAAAATTCTTTCTCAAGTCTCATTATTTTGTGTAGGTAATTAGTGTATGTATTTATGTAGATTGTATACACTGAATACCTGCCAAAGAGAGAGATCATCTTTAGGGCATATTTATGGATTATGAATAAGAAGTCGGCAGTTATGTGAAAATTTACTAAGCTTCAATTTTAGAAACAAGAATTCAGATTTGGTAAATATTTCTCATGAATAGCTAACAAATGATTATCCTTCACAAAGCAACTGCTCTTCCCTGCTGTTTCTCTTCTGTTGCTTCTCCCAGAGTCCATGCGGGCTTCTGAATGCACATCCCCCTCATGTGGACTCTCAGGGAAGTCTAAGCGTTCATTTGTGAAAGTATAAAAACACAAAGAAGTTTGGGCGCTATATTACTTTCATTCACTCAACATTTATTAAAGTCCTATTACGTGCTAGCTAGACACTGAGACTACAAAGAGAAATCCAGTTGTGGGCAAGCAGATATATATATATTGAATTACTGAAATGTGATATATATATATTGAATTATTGAAATGCGATGTTATTTTAATAGAAGAAGTTTCAAGAGACTATGGAGCATGGATGAAATACTTAACCTGCCTGGGAAGTCAGGTAGAGTGTCATAGAAGGTAAAATTTGAACTGAGTCTTGAATGAATTGATCTACAGCATGTGATTATGCCAAAGCACTGAACTGTGAGAAGTTCCAAACTCCTGGGTTACAAAAGGTCTCTAGAGGAAATGGTGGGTGACAATGCTAAAAATGGTGGGAAGAGGCAAGGTCATGGAGACCCTTATCCATCACGCTAAGGAGTTAGGTTGCCATGCTGTAAAGGAGGGAGAGTCTAGTTAAGAATTTTTAGCAGAGGCATGACAAAACAAATCTGGGTTTTAAAAAGACCAATCTGTCAACCATGTGGAAGATGGACTAGAGGCAGGGGAGAATGAAGGTAAGAAAACTGGTCGCTGAAAAACTTTGGCAAAAGCATAGGAGAGGGGCTTCCCTGGTGGTGCAATGGTTAAGAATCCGCCTGCCAATGCAGGGGACATGGGTTCGAGCGCTGGTCCCGAAAGATCCCACATGCGGTGGAGCAACTAAGCCCGTGCGCCACAACTACTGAGCCTGTGCTCTAGGGCCCGTGTGCCGCAACTACTGAGCCTGCATGCTGCAACTACTGAAGCCCGCACGCCTAGAGTCCATGCCCCACAACAAGAGAAGCCACCGCAATGAGAGGCCCGTGCACTGCAACGAAGAGTAGCCCCCGCTCGCCACAACTAGAGAAAACCCGCGCACAGCAAAGAAGACTTAATGCAGCCAAAAATAAATAAAGTAAATAAATTAAAAAAAAATTTAAAGCATAGGAGAGAAAAATGGTAAAGGTTTGTACTGATAAAAGTCTGAACCAAGGCATTAGTGCTTTGCTTTACTGCAACTAATTAGAAATACAACATAAAATGTCAATTCAATTTTTGAGATGGACAAAAAATAAAATATGCAACTGTATAAATACTAAAAAAACACTTTGATATAGAAAAGGCTTTGGCTTATACAATTCCAAAGCAAGATTAAGTTAAGCCTGTGTTTTGTTCCGTATTTTAGCTTATGAGTGTCTTGGCAGAAAAACATAATCACATAATGTTGCTATGAGAACTGTGTCATCTCTCAAAAGCTTTCTGAAAGCTTTTCAAGTAAAAGGAGGCAAGGAAACAAAAGAACTGCTCAAGTTTGCAATTCTTTCATGCTCATCATTATGTATATTTAAAAATTGCTGCAAAATGGAAATCTGTAAACAGGGTAGGGTCTAATTAAAATGATAATTAATTTTAATTATACTAAGGTCAACTGTATATCAGGTCATTGCAGGAAGCAAATTTCCAGAAAAATAATTTTTTCCCATCACTGTACCAAATCATTCTGGAATCATCATTTAGAGATCTGTTATTATGAAAACTAAGTTGTGCCATTAAGACAGATCAAAATATATGCAAATGAGCTCTGATTCAGTCTCTTCCCTTATGTCGTGCAGCTTACACTCTCTTAAAATTCCAGCATTTTTAGGGGAGGGGGATGTAGCAGGAGCTCCAATGTCGTAAATAAATACCAGATTTAGCAAGGAAATCTTTAAGTCAAGGATCAGACAGTGACTGAATTCAAATGTCAGGGGAAAATAAAGTCAATATTCATTTACCCTTATCTATATTTAATAATTTTAACTAGGTTGTTCGAATTTTTTCCCCTTAATTTTACTTAGATTTCCATTATGGTAATAATTAAGACAATCTCTAGCTTAGTTTCTTTACAGGAAGTTTTGAAGGTACTTTGCATGAGAGAGTACCATTCCATGGCCAAAGAAGGTACATAGTGATGCATGCTTCAGATCAAACAGCAAGGAAACCGTTTAGAATTCACGTAGTACAGAAAGTAAGTGACGTCACAGAGTAAAACAAGGTAAGGGAGTCCGGGTATTCCTTTTTTAAAAACGCTGATTTAAAGAGACATTTTCCTCTTTGGGGAGTTAATCTAAGAAAAGATGTGAAAGTGTTAGCTAAAATATATATATATATATATATATATATATATATGTATATATATTTATTTATAAAATTGTTGTCTGGGGTGAGTGTAAAAAAATTAAGTTACTCTAAATTTCTGAAGATTTTAGAAGTGAGTTTTTAGCCTATACTAAAATGAATAATATGAACCTGTAGTACACAGATGAACATACCCATAATCTTCTCTGGTGCTGATAGTACTAATGTAACTTCACTCATTTTAAAAATGAACAGGAAGGGATATTAATTTGGGCTTTTAATTTTCATGTGATGGGATAAAGTCTGGGAAGCTTTTCTACACATCTAAAATGACAGTGGGAAAGAAGTAGTAACTTTAAGTATGATTCACACTTACCTAGTTCCTTTTGTAAAAGAAAAATTAACAAGTACTTATAATTGATAATATTGTGTGCCATTTCTAATCAGGGAAACCAAGGCGCCAAAACATCTAGCTCGTAGTAAGGACACACTGAGCCAGCGCCAAAGTCAGTTGAGGAACCCAATAAACCTAAACCATATTCCTATCTCCAGAATCACAGAATTTAGCTATTTATAATATTATAAATTTGAATACTTTTTTATTGTTTCAAATGAAAGGAAAATCCATCCTTGCTAACAAATTTCAAGGCTCTAAGCCTTGAAAGGTTCATGAAAATCAATCTCTTTACTCTGTATGGTCTGGTCTGACCTACATTTACCAGAGTTCTTCTTTGGGAAGTTGCTAAGCCCTTCTGACTAGTTCTCCCTACATCACTTACTAAGTTGAGAAAATACAGACATTTGCCTCATGTAATAAACACAAATGATCAGGTTATCCAAACTACCTGCTTAATTGACTTCCAAATTTCAACAGTAGAACGGGCTCCCTAAACTCACTGGTTATTTTGAAAAGATACAGATACAATCCCAGACTTCACCAGTGTGACATTTTTTTTGTTTTTTGTGGTTTTGTGCTCACCATACATCTCACACGCTTTGCATTTTTATAATATAAACTGAAAGATACCTATGTTCAAACTCTCGATTTCCAAAACTTTCACAAATTACCAAGCTCCTTTTCCCTTTAATTTCCATATAATGTTTCTCATATATTTTCTTTTTTCCTGCCTGCAATAATTGCTTGTGCAACAATAAAATTAATATAAAACTATGTCTTTTAAATTCTAGTAAATTAACTCTTAATCTTCTACTACAGTCCTTAAATAGCTTACATTTCATCTACTGCTTACATTGTAAACCAATAAAACCGTTGAATTTAGGGCTTATTAACGTGATTTCTTTGGTATATGACACAGCCTCATGGTAAATCAGAACAGTTAATTTTCTTCCTTGAAAACGTGATTTTATTCTGTGTGGCATGTTGTGCTATTATGTTTAACATTTTTAGTTTTTTAGAAGTTGAACAGACAATATTTTCAAACAGAAAGAATTCAAAACTCAATTAAAATCTCACTGACTTAATTGACAGAAACAGACAAACCATTGTTCCTCACAGGTACTCTGACTAAAGCAGCCCAGAGTCAAATGCAAACCTGTTAAAAATATACACCCTGAAACCTAGAGCTGGAGGTATGTGAAATTTGGAGGGTTCCAGATTTTTAATGTTCATTCAAATGTCATATTGGCAGTATAATCAACTGAGATCTCTTTTACAACGAAAATTGAAAATTTACTACAGAAAAGCAGTCCTGACTTGAAGATAAAATATATATTGGCAAAATATAGCATGATGAATCCCTTGGTTACAGTAAATACTTAATATTGGTGATTTCATTTTTGGCTTTATGCCTTTTTCCATATTTATTTTAAACATGAATTTTTTTTTTAACAAACTCCCTATTACTTTTCAGTTATCTATGATGGTAAAGAATCAGATTTTTACACGGAAAAAAACTGGGCATCTGTTTGACAGAAATGAGTACTTCAAGTACGTAAGTAAATCATTAACAGAGCTGTTACACTCTAAGCAACAGCAATAACAAAGAGAAGATCTAGAATAAGCATTTTGTATAAAGATTACATTTCACGACATAATAAATAAATGCACTGATTTATACAACTTGTAAAAACCTTCTACTGATGATCATGAGTAATACTGTCTATTACTGACTTTGCTGATATCAGCACTGCCTCGCATAGAGTTTCAAAAGGTAAAATACTTGCCCCCAAAGCCACAAAATATACAAAGCTGGTTTGTTATTAAATACTTTGTCTGCCAGAAGTCCTACAAACTAAAATACATCTTGGCAGTTTGAATCACCAGCGTGACCGGTTTTTTGGTATAAAAAGATACGAAAAATTTTAATATGAAAATTAATAAAACCAGTAAAAGGAGAAACCTGTTGTATAAATAGACATTTTAATGTAAAACTGAGACTTTCATTTCACTTAAGAGGAAGAAAAAATTCGATACAACTTACTTGAAGATTTGAAAATAATTATATTTTCCCAGCTCTAGATAAATATATTACTCCAATTTATTAGTCATCTTCAATATACAATATATAACTCACAAAACTGGGAATGTTACAACGCCAAAACCTTTCACAGCACTAGTTACCAGTTACCAGAACTGTAAGAAATCTTTAGCTACATATCAGCTTAATACTTAGAATATAGAAACAGATATGGCTAAGCAGTGGCAAACAATAGTGCAAACAGTAAGGACAACAAAATATATTTGTTTTCCTTTTTAGCTTGAATATCTAACTGCATTATCCTACTTCAGTGGCATTATCAACTGAGTATGAAACTTACGTTAATCCATTGAGAAAGTAACCCTATGTTCCTTTAGGTTTGATTAACTTGCTCTTGAAATGCAGTTCTATGAAATATCCAGACTATTCATAAATTCCTATACAATGAATAACTTGTAGCTAAGATGAAATATTTTATGTGGAGTTTTTATAACGTTTAAGTAGTGGCTTGGTTTCTATTTTTCCAACTAAAACTTGGAAGTGCATACAAAATTAAGAGGGAGAGGATATAAATATATGTAAATAGAATCTTAATTACATAAAGGGAATTAACCTGTTCAGCTATATTAGTAATATGGGGTTTTTCTTAAACATCGTTACTGAGTTTAAGGCAGCCTCAGTTACTCTGTTAAACTTCTTTTCCTGAAAATAACAGAAAGAAGTATACAAATAGGTACAGTCCAGCTGTCTTTTTATGTCTCTGTTCTCTGTCACGATAAACCTTTACAGTTTTTTATTCTAAAGGAGATGTCTCTCAACAAAACTTGGAGGAAATAAAGAGGAAACAATAATAACAATAAAAATGAATGCTTTGTGTATTAGAAAAATCAATAATCATTGCCTCTTTAAAGTTTTGCTTGTTTCTTTAGAAGGCATCCTATTGCAAAGGCAACATATTACCCAAGTGACACAGAGATTGCTGTACAAGAGTCACTGGGGAGATGCCATAGCAGAGAGAAACAAGCCCCAGGCCCCATGGCACTTGGCGTGGGGCAGTGAGGGCAGAGGCATGGCAGCCAAGCTCTGGAAACCACTTGGGAAGCTATTCCATTGACCAATAATACTGAGGAATCTTCACTTCTTACTCTTTTCAGCTGATTTAAAGAACTGCCACTAATATCATCAATCTCTAAACCCATTGTTTCATCCAACCTGCATTTGAAAAATGCAGGATAAGTTCATTTTGGAAGGAGCGAGCAGGAGAGATCCTAGATGTCAAGGTTGAAAGATGTAATGTTTCTACAGCTTAATGAAAAGCGGTATCTTTAAAGAATTCACATCTATACAACAGAAAAGTCCACTATGTTGTCAACCCAGTGGGAGATAATAGGTAATTTACTTTAGAAATGATGTAGAGACGTTTCCACTCTAATTTTCTAAGTCATAGTTTTGCATGGGTATTTCCTTCCTCAATTCCTGTTACAAATAACTTCTATGGAGATTAAAGTAGTGGTCTCTTTATTCATTAAAATTAGCTAAAGAATCTCTAGGCAATAATGTTTTGGTCAATTATATAACTATGTAAAAATTAAGTAAAGGCTTACTGACCACGTGTCACACTCGGACAGATCTTATTATAGAATTAAATAATTTGTATTTTGAGGGTCAAGAATATATTATTTTTCAGGCACTATTTTAAGGAATTATTAACGATCTGAAAATCAGGATAAGTTAGCGTAATAAGAAAGCCAGACTTAGTCTAGCAAAACATGCCTTCTTTTAGGGTCTTAATGACACATTCACTTTACTTGTAATCATTTTGGGTCTCTCTCTTTTTTTTTTTTTTGTATGCCTAATGATTCATTTAATGTGTGCATGCTGCTATGTGTCCTCAAGCATGAACTATGTCAATAGGATAATCTACTGATAAACGAAAGTGAGAAGTACAAGTTGTTGGAGATCAACCCGGTCTTTACTTATCTCAGTACATATTCTTCTGAAATGTTCCCTGTGACTTAAGTTGTGAACAAATGAGAATGTCACATGAGCAAATTCAGATTGTTAGTGACTTAGACGTGGGGTGAGGGGCTGGAGAGAGGCCAGTTGTGTTGGCCAATCTCCTGTGTGCCACCTTATCTACCAAAATATAACCAAAATATATACTGGGTAGGTAGGGCTCATCTAGAACCTGGATTAGGAATAAGGATTGAAAAGAAAACTCAGCTGGGTGATGAATGAGTTTCAGCTCATTTCTGGGACTAGTTGGAGAAGGGATAGGAAACAGTGGGTTGGACAGCAAGCTATTCTGAGAAACTTCAAAGACCTCAGATCCCTCCTAGCTAGGAGGGAGAAAAATGCATCTAGGCCAGGGCTAATCACCCAACAAATCTTATTAAAAGGAAGATTTTGACTCAACAGGGCTGGAATGGACTGAGATTCTGCATTTCTATAAGCTCCCAGGTGATACGGATGCTGCTGGTGCATGGACCACATTTTGAGTAGCAATGACGCAGAGCAGTGCTATCCAGTAGAATTTTTGCAGTGATGGAACTATTCAACATCTCTATTGTCTACTATGGCTGTTGAGTGATTGAAATGTTGCTAGTGCAACTGAGAAACTAAATTTCTAATTAAATTAACTTTAAACAGCCACATGGAGCTAGTGGCTACAATGTAGGACAGCACAGATCTTAGACATTCAGGGATCACCTCTTCTCAGCCACAGCAATATACGTGATGGTCCTCAAATGATCTAATCCATCAATTCATTTAGATTAGTAACTTTCCTTTTATAAAATGCAAACTGTAAAATCAGTTTCTTTACATTGTTTTCTTCCTAACACTTGGCTAGATGACCCACAGTGGGTGCTAAGGTGGGGCAAGATAAAAGGAGTCCGTTTGTAGTGGGACAGTTGATGAGGAAAGGGTAGTACGTGGCAGTGAGAATTTGAGCAACCATCTCTATTGGGCACGGGGAAAAATGGGAAGCCAGGAAGTAAGCAAGAAACTCAGAAAGTGAGGTGGAGGGACAGATGGAAGAGAAAAATTGAGTACTCTGAAATTTTATTTTGGCCTGACCCTGTCCCTTTCTTGACAAGTAAGTTGTTCCTCAGGAAAACGAGCAGTGAAGGAAAATGAAAGGAAGTGGATGTGAGCTGTGATTCCCCTCCAGCCCTCCCAAATTATCTACATGCAGGAGAGTCTGGTGGGGAGGAAAGACGGCAATTACAGCTGGCAATCAGGCCCAGGCTTGAGCTTCTCACCTCAGCTTATGCATGGACCAAGGTGCAGAGGCCCCACCTGCACTCCCCAGAGCTGGGATCAGGCCACGTGGGGAAGCTCTTCCTCTCTTTGTTGTAACCCCATCTACCATGAGAAGCTGATTCCTCTGCGAGGCTGACAGTGGCCTCTGGAGGCTCTGAGGGCACCATCCTGGCAAACAGGCGTTGAGTGACGTCCTTTGGGTCCTACATAGCTATGCACAGACAATGCATACAGTGAAAAATGCTCTTATTCAAAACCCATTTGCTGGAAAATTCTAGCTAAGGATTCTGTTAACTGAGGTTCAACATATATAATGGATGTTACTCAAGAGTGAAAAAGCAACATCAAATACAAAATCTAATCATTTACATCTTACTCTTAAATTCTGAACATGTGATAACTAGATAATCTTTCCTATTGGCAAAGGAGAATTTGGGGAGAGTGAAAATCGGTAACGATTTTCGCATTAATTCATTCTTTTCTAGGATTTCTTGCCTCCTTGCCTCCACCTTTCCTTTTTTTTTTTTTCTTTTTGTGGACAGGGATCCGCAATCTCAGAGAGTTCTGACAACACAGGAAAGTGCTTGAAAGAGCAGGATACTTTGCAGGGTGAGGGACTCTAAAAGGGACTGGAAAGGAAGACCTTTGATTTCATAGGCGTGGATAACATTAAAATTAACTGAGTAGCTCTTTGCCCTTTTAAGCTACCTGATACAATTCGCTTTGGAAAATTTCCATTTATTCACAACTTAGGTAAAATATATAGTCAGACACACTTGGTCAGGAACCTATCAAGTTTCATTTATTTTTCAGATGCCCAAATTTTGTGATTTTTACTAGTAAATACTCAAGTTATAAATAAGGATAAGCATCAAATATTTAAACCCTTTTGATATAATTAAATTATATGTCAGACAATAGCTCATTTTAAATGTTTTCCCATCGATATCTCTCTTTAAGCATCTGGAAAATAAATGTCTAGAAAATATCAATGAGAGTATAGTTCAGATTACATGTACACAAGTGTGAATGTACATATAAATGTATATGCATATATATGTATATCTTTTGAGCACCTACCTAGAAGGCTACTTTATGAAAATTGTTAACCACTGGGTCAGTACCCTGTTTACTTCTCTTATATAGAAGATTTTTAAACATTAGAATTAATTTTTTGGTATATAATGTCTAAAGAAAATTTATTTAAGGACATTTTTGTGACTTTTTGATATGTATGCCTTTGGCTTTCAAAGATTTTGATCATTGTAATGTTGACTCCTCATGCGCTAGACTGTAGTGGTTTACAAAAAGGAAAATAATATCTACCTGATAGGATATAAGAATTAAGTGAGATAATAATAAATAATGGAAAGCCCTTAAGAAAAAATTTAAACCTCTTTTGTTGGGAAGTTTGTGTCAGGAGTCCCTTTAGCCAGTGGACGAGTCTGGGTGGCCAATCAGTATACCAATCCCAGTTGAGACGTTGGGGAAATTCCTGGATGTCAACAGTCTGCTATATTATAGATGCAAACAGAGTATTAAATAATTATTTAATTGAAATGAAAAATTTAAAACAGAATGTGGGAATTCTGGTACGGAGAGCTATAATAAGTTTTGTTAGGCAACAGAACATATAATTTTATGAAAATATCCAGAGAATTTTCTTAATGTGCACACCTACTGTTTATGATAGGTTGGTATAAAATTGGCTTGCATAAGATATATATCATTTGTTGATTAGGGCACAGACACATGTTCACAAATTCTTAGATATAGAATATTTATGCAAAATTCCACATCAAAGAACAGAAAAGTGCCTTTAGCCAACCAAAAGGTACTTAGGTAGTAATAAATTAAATTCCATTAAAACTGACATTAAAGCTAAGTGTTACATATTAAATGTGACATGCAAGAAACAGAAAGACAATTCAGGCAGGAACATCGTGCATTAAGATTTGCATTCATTCATAGTATTTGAGGGGTTTTAACCATATTCTTTGACCACTGAGAGCTAGGAATCTGAGGTGATACCAATTCAAAACACCACTTAATTTACATCTTAGTCTTCTAGCCAGTGATTTTAAGTAAGAAGCCAATGCCTCCAATAATGAAACCCAAGAAATTTCAGCTACATATTGTTATGTGTTTGCATGGTAAGAACATTCCATCTGACCAGGTTAAAGGAAAGTAAACATTGTGCAATTCCACCTTTTGGACAATGCAATTGTCTCAGATTCCTCCCACCTTTTTACTAATATGAGCATATTTGAATGTGTCAGGTTTGCACAATAAGAAAATGGCTTTGTGGAATGTATTTTTTTGGCACAAAATATTTTCTAATACCTCAAATCAAAATTTTCACCCATATCAAGCCGTAGAGGTGCCTCAGTGGTGCTTACTTATCTAGGCAGAAAACTACAAGAACAGCCAATGGCTCCCAAGGACTTTGTATTAAGTAGCAATTACTTTCCTTCCAAGGAACAGCACCAATATGATTACACCTCAGACTGGGGGTGTGCTCCTTCCAAGCTCTTTAATTCCCTGGAGAATTCGCTTCATATGACCCACTTTCGGTATCCCCAGGTCCTAAAAATAAAAAAAAAGGAAAAAAAGGTAGAAGGAAAGAAAAAAGAAAGAGGAAGAAGTTTACTGACAAGAGAAAAACTGAGGATTAAATATTTAACTAGCTAATAACACAGTTAGCATTCAGCTCATTCATTTTAGTTTACATTCAATGATTTAGGAAGTAAAAGTTAGAAAAGTAAGTTTATAAAACCAAAAAAGCCCTGACATTAAAAAATTGCCGACCAGTAAAAAAATCACATCTTACACAACTCTTAAATGTAACATTCTCATAAGTTATACACAAGGGCAATTCTTTAAGAGTCAAAATTACTTCCTCTTTTTTTTTCTTCTTTTTTTTTTGCTTTGAAAAACACAGGTCCGGGCTTCCCTGGTGGCGCAGTGGTTGAGAGTCCGCCTGCCGATGCAGGGGACGCGGGTTCGTGCCCCGGTCCGGGAGGATCCCACATGCCGCGGAGCGGCTGGGCCCGTGAGCCATGGCCGCTGAGCCTGCGCGTCCGGAGCCTGTGCTCCGCAACGGGAGAGGCCACAACAGTGAGAGGCCCGCGTATCGAAAAAAAAAAACAACAAAAAAACACAGGTCCTTTTGTGATCTCTGAAAGAAGCGACATGTGACACCAGGGTATCCACAATTAGTCTTAAAACAGCTATACATTTCCTTGCTAAAATATTAAACTTACAAGTGAGGCCTGGTCCTCAGGGAAGACTCCAGTGCCCATGACCTAAATGTGGAATCCAAATGCATTTGAACTTGCATTTAGAGCCTTTGATTTGAGTGAAATATTTAAATATTCCTTATACTTTGTAATGTATAAGTATAAACAATTACATAAACATTGGTATGTATCTGGGGGTTGATGCTTTTCCTCAAGACACTTTTGACTCCTTCCCCTCAGAATTCTTGTTTCTTAAAGGACTATCTTCCTAAAAAAGAACCAAGGAGCCAATATTTAGTTTTCAGAAATGAATGGTGATTGCAGAGTGCGCAGCACAGAGCAGGCGGCCGGCGAACAAATACTTGTTGCAGTGATAAATGAGACCCATCCAAGAGAGCCATAGTATTCGCTGTCTGAAAAACTAAAAGAGATGGTGAAGGCCTCCCTATAGCTTCTTTAAGCGCAATGGGCATAATCAATTTGTGTGAAGTCAGACAACTTCTTCACAAAACAAAGAGTGTGAAATATTTGAAAATTAGGAAAAAGATGACTTTCAAAGCAGCCTAGAAAATATAAGGTACCACAAGATTATTTGTCTGAGAAGATACACACACGCGCGCGCGCGCTCTCTCTCTCCCATATAGTTTATGATCTCCTTGAATTCTATAGCAGCAATGCTACTGATGATTCTGAATCCTTCTGGAAAATACTCCTTCCACAGCCAGTGCTCTTTCTGAGCTTGAGATAATGTCAGGGTAACATTTTTACAATATTTAACTGACCCTGAAAAATATTTGCTCATATGATACCAGGTCATCCGCAATTAGTCTTAAGGCAGCTATACATTTCCTGAGTGTGTGCTAAAACAGCAAACTTAAAAGCAAGGCCAAACCCTACAGGAAGATAGAAAGGCAGATGCATTTACAGAGGCATTTAGATTCTTTGATTTGAGTGGAATATTTTAATGTTCTTTATACTTTGTGATAACATAGTTATCTGATTAATATCTTGAATATTAAATATTTTATTTTAGGTCATGTGCACACTGTATTCTCAAGAATAAAAACTTCTTTGAGAGATGCAGACTCTACCCAGAATTATTATTTTGGTGTCTCGAGATGAATGTTTTCCCTAGAGTTACACTAACTTCTTAGCTATATTTTCTTTAGTTTGAGTTCAATACATTCACATCTTCTAGGAGTTAGGCTGTGATAAAGTTATGCCATGATGTTTGTTATGTATTTATTTTTATCATATTCTTTAGTGTTGACTTTTTCTTTCTTTGGATGAATAGCTTTAACTTTGCAGAGGCATGCTTTGTAGATACTGTTATCCTTCTATGCAAACATATACAACTTTCCAAATGGAGAAAACAAAAAACCAACCAAACAAAACCCCTGTGTCTTTACCATTTGCTTTGTTATCCCTCACTTTTTCCTACTGCCTTCTAGGAGGTAAAATAATGCAATCAGTTTATCTGTCTGTTAAAACACATTAGCGACAGTTCCCCTTTCCCACCTTTAGACTGTCACATTGCTACCTCTAGTTGTTTTGATGATAAGGAAGTAACACCTGAGCCAAGATCTGAGCAGAGTTAGCCAGGTGACGGGGAGGGGGGGGAAGCATACCATAGGAGGGTACACCCTTAAGGTGAGAGAGGTCAGTATTTTTAAACAAATGAAATAGGGCCAGGGTGGAAGGGTATATAGCCCAGCAAGGGCCAGTATTCCATAGCAGGTTGACTATATAGGCAGACCTTGTAGGCCTCCCATAGATGCGAGTCTTTTTTCTAACTGAAATGGGAAGCCACTAAAAGGTTTTAAGCAGAAAAGTGATACACCTGATGTTAAAATGTCACTGTGCAATGTGGATAATGGACGAGAGAGGGCACGAGTAGCAATGCGAGGGCCAGTTAGGAAGCTACTGACCTTACACAGGCAAGAGGAAGGACTGTGGAAAGGAGAAAGAGAAATGTATGGAGATTAAAGTCAAACTTTGTGATGGGTTTAACGAGTTAGGGGGGAAACGATAAGAAAAAGGAAGGTGCTAAATATGACCTTGGGTTTCTCTAGCTCACATCCCTGAGTTGCTAAGATGTAGAGCACTGGAGAAGGGGCAGAATGGGAGTAGGAAAGGAGAGTAGAAGTTTGGTGTGGACACGTTAAGATTGACATCCTGTGTGATGGCCAAGTAGCAAGTAGAGTTGGTGATATAATCCTAAAGTTTACAAATGAGGTCACAACCTTGTGAACCACTGATATATTCAGACAGTATTCGAAGCAATGGGAATGGACAAGATTACCTAGGGAGTAGGTAGCCCTTCACCAACATTAAGAGACTTTCCTCTCAAGGGTCTGCTCCCCCGTACAGCTATAACCACAGAGCACAAGGAGAGCTCGTTCTCTAGCTCGGTTTTGTGCCACTGAAGGCTCTTTCTGTAAAATTACTTTCCTTTCCCATTGCCCCACACCCTGTTTTAGAACCAAAAGAGTTAAAATGGACTATGTCAATAAAACTTCTAAAAGAAGTTTGAAAGGAAAGAATGTAATTTGCATAAAAAATAAAAACAACAAAAAAGTCTCATGAAAAACTAAACAGAAATTTTACTAACGTGATTCTTAATGAGCAGCTCCTTTGTACCCTTATTTTTTTTCCAGCCAGGTCCTATCAGTCTAACTTTGACTTTTCTGTGTGAGCTTTGTTTTTTCACTCTGCAAATAACTGCTTCACTCACTGTGTGTGTGTGTTTATATATGTTTGTATGTACATATATGCAACATATACATGTCTATTTATATACACACACAGCCTTTTCCTTGAACATATGATTATTCACGGCAAATGGAATGCAAGCTTCTAGAGGGCAGATGCCACCTAGAGAAGCTGGCATAATACATTAATCCGTAGCTAGTCAATAAATATTGCTGCCTGCCAAGGATACCAGAAGCTACACAAATATGTGCTATGGAATGATCCTCTACGTTTATTTTTTGGTGTATTCAAGTGTTGAAGTCAATTTTTACTTTATGAACTGTAACCCTATATATTTTGCTATGTTCCAGATTTGGGACTCTCAACTAAGATAATCAGTTAATCTATTATTCTATTATTCTTCTGGCTAAAAATGTTTAGGTATAAGTGGTGTCTACTTTTGATGTGCTAAAACTTTATGACTCTGCTTTATAAAAATCTATACTTTAGGTTACCCATCATGGGGTCAAAGATCTCTGCTAACGTATTTGTAGATAAAGGCACAACCGTTCATGAATTTATTAGGAATTTACTGTCTCATAATTCTACGCATTTTAGAACCTGGTCTACAGGAAAGGAATCAATCCAACAAATGTTGAAGGCTTTGTCACTTGCTTATGAATCAGTCTTGGAATTTTTAAATGGCAGCGTGGGGTAAGAAAATGTAACATTACAAAATCCTACTTCTAACCCTGGGCCAGAATATGCTTCTTTGGCCATTTCTACGGTCGAGTCTCCACCCAAAGGATAAAAGGGAATTTGCTGCAGACCATGAATTAATACTTTTCATTCCCTGTCATAAAAGACAAATAGGCTTTGGGCTGCCTTCTAGCAAAAACAAGGCATAATTTTTACTTCATTTACTAAAGAAAATAATAAATTTATTTTTGAGAAGAATACAATTTTAATAATAAGTCGTGGAAAGGAGATTTGAATTTACTTGTCTAGTTGTTCACGTGACCTCTGAAAGCTCAATTTTGAAACACAACCAAATCATAGGATTCCAAGTAGCCACTGCTGTAAGTCTCTCATCTAGTTCCATATATTAGAAAGGCTTTGTTATCAGTATTTTGAATTAATTTTTAGTTGTTAACCTTTATTAGATATTTTCAGCAACAAATATCACCTTTCACGTTGATCCAAAAAAATGAGCTGATGGAAATATGATCCATTTGGAAATATTAGCACAGGAACAGCCATACCAATGGATGCAGAGAAAACTTACTAAGTTCATGCTAAGCTTTAGCTATAACAGTCAATGATTTTGACAGAAAAATATTGCTGACATTCTTGTTTCAAAATGCATACCAGGAACTCAGACCACAGGACAATGCATATTAGATTACTGCACGTTTGCATAACATAAGCCAAGCTATAAGCACAGAACAGAACAGCACAGGAGAAAGGAGTCTGTTTTGCAAGAAAACATTTTAAGAGCAGAAGTAGCACAAAGGAAATACCTTAAGATCTCGCCTTTCCAGATGCAAGAGTTCAGCCCCTCTGATGTCATGACGGATGAAGATTTCTTTGTACTCTCCCAAATTGAGCAGATCCAGCCAAGCAGCAACTTCCTCTGTGCCCCATTTCTGAACTACCAAAGTTAAGAGCAAAACCCCCTTAATTTCTACATGCTCAATGCACCACAAAGCACAGGTTGGCCAAAGAAGATGCGAAACAGAGTACAGCGGCAGTGCTGGCAAAGGGAAAGGTTCAAGGTATTGTCTCAACAAAACTGCAATTCCACTTTTTCCCATGCAAGTTTCAGACTATCAGTCAACACAAGGACCTGACTCTACAAGGACATTCACTGCTGCGCACCTGTGCCTTTCTCTTTAGCTCAATTTCCTCCTTAAAGCCATGCAAACTGCACAGTATGTATAAAAAATGTATCTCTCATGATTAGGATCAGCAGTACAAGGTCTAAATAAGCTCTGATGATTTCCTTAAGGACCATATATGAAACTTATTATAGTTTAATTAGCTACAAATGCTAATTAAAATTTAAAATATGACACAGGGTACAATTTTACACAGATTTCTGCTTCAGGTCTCGCTGACTTCAAGGACTGCCTTTATTGGTTTTGATGATTACCATTACTGATAATTATAGCAATAAATGTATTGTTAAATCAATTTAATGTCATCTAAAAACCGTCAACACCGCTTTCTAAGATTAGTTGGGTTGTTATTTTACAGTATGTACAATCACTCTTTTATACATTTTACCCAACATTGATTAGCTTAATAAAAGTCTCCTTGTTTGCCACATTTGGTTTTAAAATGCCCTTCAATAGTTGCTTTACGATGGTCAAAAATAAGGTCATGTATCACTTTTCAAAATGAGATGGCTAGCTCAGAAGAGTTACAAAATGATTTGATTATGAAAGGCACCTACCATCGTATACACAGAACTTGAAGGTCTTTAGCAGTAGTACAGCATTAAATTTAATCTCTAAGGAAAGGTGGAAAGGGAACTTGAAAGAATACCCAAGAGAGAGTTTAATCTTTGCTTGAGAATACAAGTGTCACAGTGGACTGTCATTACTGAGGGGCTGAAATGGCATCGTAAGTCCTTAAAAGAGAAGGAAGAGAATATATAACTTGAGGTGGAAAATATATCTAGCAAGTTAAAGGAGTAAACGAAAGTTTCTACGTTCCATTTATCAAAATGATATAGATTTTGCACATTGAAGAAGGAAAACGAGTTACAAGCCTTGAATTATTGTTAGCAAGACGAAGACCCATCTAACAGACATGCTGACATTCACTCAGCAAAGTAGAAGCAAATCGGCAACCACCTTGTTAACTGCATGACTACAGACTCCTACTTTGGATTTATTTTAGGTGTGATATGACTTTTTTCTTATGGTAAAGTGAACATAAAATGAAATTCACCATTTTAACCATTTTATAGTGTACAGTTCAGTGGTATTTAGTACATTCATAACATGGTGCAATAATCACCACTCTCTAGTCTCAGATCACTTTCATCCCCTCGGTGATATCACCTCAATACGTTATTTTTTCATAATGTTATCCTTTCCCTTCCCGTGTGGATCACCTACCAGCCTGTGAACTTGTCTTCTGCTTCTGAACCTTTTCCTTTTTGAATTTGGGCACAATACGAAATACTGTGCTTCTGCTGTTTCTCTTGGTGCAATCCATGGGGGGCTCCTGTTCGAGTCGAGCAAGAAGAGAATTTTCTCAGGATATTAAGAGAAGAAAAACCCACTCTGATAGCACAGATAACATAGATGTAAGTTATCCACACAAAATATTGTTGAAATGATAACTTCTTCCCCAAAAGTTCATGATGTTACGTACTCCTGAAAAGGTACTGATTCCCATAAGATGCCTTTGTTCACATAAAAGCTTTTTCTCGTTGGTTCAAGAAAAGTGCATCTGAAAGTAGTCTCCCCTGACCTGTGGTTTCCCTTTCCGCGGTTTCTGTTGCCTGCGGTCAACCACGGTCTGAAAATACTACATGGAAAATTCCAGAAATAAACAATTCATAAATTTTAAGTTGTGCACCGTTCTGAGTAGTATGATGAAATCGTGAGCCATCCTGATCTATCCCGTGTGGGATGTGAATTATCCCTTTGTCCAGCGTATCCCATCTGTTGGTCACTTAGTAGCCATCTGAGTTATCAGATCAACTGTTGTGGTAGCACAGTGCTTGTGTTCCAGTCACACTTATTTTACTTAATAAGGGCCCAGAGGCACAAGAGTAGTGAAGCTGGCAATTCAGATACGCCAAAAAGGAGCTGTAAAATTGCTTCCTTTAATGAAAAGCTGAAAGTTCTCAACTTAATAAGGAAAGAGAAAAATCGTATGCTGAGCTTGCTAAGACCTACAGTAAGAACGAATCTTCTGTCTGTGAAATTGTGAAGAAGGAAAAAGAAATTCATGCTAGTTTTGCTGTTGCATCTCAAACTGCAAAGGTTATAGCCACAGTGCATGAGAAGTGCTTAGCTGATATGGAAAAGGCATTACATTTGTACAATAAGATATTTTGAGAGAGAGAGATACCACATTCACATAACTTTTATTACAGTATATTGTTATAATTGTTCTATTTTATTATTCGTTATTGTTGTTCATCTCTTACTGTACCTAATTTATAAATTAAACTTTATCTTAGATACATATGTATAGGGAAAAACATAGTATATATGGGGTTCAGTACTCCTCTGAGGTGCACTGAGGGTCTTGGAACGTACTTCCTGCAGATAAGGGAGGACGACTATATTCAAAATGTATTTTCCCCTGAACAACTCTTTTTCAAAGGATGCATTCAAATTCTATTGTCACAAAGCGTACACATTTATAAAGAAACAGGACAAATTTTACATACCTCATCCTCATTTGGGTGTAAGATATAATAAAGCCAAGGGATCTCTGTTAATTTCTGTAGCTCCACCTCCACGGAATGCAAGGCATTGGATACCCGCTCTTCATGTGGAGATTCCAACTGCTATTTGACCAGCAGATTAAAAACAAAATAAAACAAGCCTCAGTGACCAACCTCATATAGAATAAATTATTTTACTGACACTGAACATCCTCATCTCTTATCAGACAAGGCTAGACCGTTGTTGGTTTTAATAAAAAAGAATATGGAAAAAAGAACAAATTATTTTATACTGAGTTCATTTAAGCAAATCTGAATAGATTTATTCCTTACTTCCCAAAGATGATATAAGTAGCTAGTGTGACTTTAATAATTTCACAGAGAAAAGTATTACTTATGGTGATGCTTTTTCTATGTAAATCCAACCCTCCTCCCTTCCCATCCATGCATCCATCCGCCCATTCTGCCGGCTTGCACTAGGGAGTAATCCCATTATTCTACTTCTTTGTGGCAAAAATCATTCTGATTTACATAGGTCGCTGTGTGAACAAAAAATAATATTTTAAATTGGTCAAAAATACGTCATATAATAAGAACTGCCTGGCACAAAAATCCTCTGGATAATTAAAATAACAGGTTAAAAAAAGACCCATGGATCTCAGAAAAATTTGTGACAAAAAGTTGTTGTACAAATCAGGGCAAAGCAAAAAGCTAAATGGCTTGTAACCTGGAAGAGGGCTAGCAAACTTTAAAGAGAATTTAACTGGTCACCTACTATCCACCCATTTGAAGCAGTTATTAAAAGTTACTTACAAATTCAGTAAATGAATAAAGGTGAAACAAACACTGTTAGGTGCAGAATTGAAAGGGAGGTGACTGAATTCTAGTCCTGGCCTTTTTACTAACTATGCAACCAAGGGAAGATGAACTGATTTCAGGGGTCTTAAGTTTCCTTCTCAATAAATAGTAGAAAGCGACTACACACTTTCTAAGATCTCTTCCAGCTAATCAATACTTTTATAAACTACTTTAAAATTGTAGAGTACCTACATATAGGTTCATAGAATTTTAAGCTGAAAGTTCAGAGAGAATATTACTGTTATTTATTAGGGACATTATTTTTCCCCCTCTGTTATTCAAGGGATCTAGCATTTCTAGAAGTTAATAAAATTATGGAGATTTTCCACCAGGTCAAATAAAATTTACCACTTTCCTTTAAGTCTAAGAATATATGTCTTACAAAATTGATAAAATGGTTATTGCATATTCATTCTACAAGCAAAATGAAGAATATAACTTAGTTGCTCTCAAACACGACTATTTTGATATCAATATTGCCAAATATTAAAAAAAAATTCACTGGTATATATTTCAAACCAAACATCCATATTTGACAATGACAAAAGAATTAAAAGTGGAGGGGAATCCTTATATATTAACATAATTGATTAATATTAACCAAGTAACATTTAATGGGTACTTTCAGTGTAGAGAGCTAAAATACAGAGTAAGTTATGCTTTTAGTTCTCGTCAATCAGAAATTATCTTAAATGTATTTCAAATAACATGAAAAAAATACATGTCCTTCATCCAATAATTGGGACCAAGGTCGCAGCTCACTGGCTTTCCTATAGGACTAATTTTAGAAGAGCAGCAAGAATTCAGGTTAATAATAGAAGTGCCAAGAATAGTCAAGAAGATTTTCCCATTGGTTTTATCAGAAGAGATATTCAATGTTCCTTCCTAAAAATTTCTCTTCACGACCATAGCAGAGGCAGCCACCTCTGGCCCCAAGGAAGTTATACTTGAGTTTCCCTCGGAGGTGGGTAAAACCAATGGACTTCATGCAGCCTTTAAGCTTCTCTTCTAAGAGCAAAGGATGCTCCAAGGGTGATACATTTTACTCTGGACTCCAGTCAAGCAGATATTCCAACCAATCACTTACAGTTGGCTAGGCTATGGAACACACCTCTTGTTCTTCCACTGTGCCAGATACTATGACTTTTATTCTCACTTTTATTTAGATGTATAAAATTTCCCAAGAAACAGATAAAATTACAGTAAAGGGAAATTTTTAAGATCATCACCTATCAATTAATCAAAATTGTTACAAGGAAGAAAACAATAGCTAATGTATCAGGCCTTCTACAGTGACAACAGCATGTGTGAATAACCTACAATGGAACACTAGGTGGCGAAAAGACCCAACGTGCTAGAACATTTCAAGGGTGAGGGAAGAAAGGCCGATTAGTAAAGGACTGTGGGCAAACCAGACAGAAAATCTATGGATTCCTAGCACTTAGGCCTGAGGTCCATGAACTTGTGGTCTGATTCAGACTTGGCTGCAACTTGATTTCCAACACCAATCTTGGGTTAACCTACGAAGAGGTCTAGTTCTTGAAATTTAGTTCTTGAAACACGGAATCTAGAAAGCATCATCTAAGCAAATCTAGAAAATAACAATCATATTTCAAATGTTAATTCCGGGAACACAACTCATGACTTCCTCTACTTTTCTGCATTCATGGGTTAATGAGTCCCTAGGGAATGTCTACCACTCTCTGTAAAGTTCAAGATTCTCAAAGCTGACTGGGGGGAACCTATGTATGCATATGGCTGATTCACTTCGTTGTACAACAGAAACTAACACAGTATTGTGAAGCAATTATACTCCAATAAGGATCTATTAAAAAAAAAAAAAAAAAAAACAAACCACGATGAGGGGAAATCTCTACTCCTGTTAGCCTAAAGTGTAACTCCCAGGTGTAGCCATAAATTTTCTTGAAGGCAAAAGCTAGGTAAAAAGGAAGCTCTAGGGATGGAGGCCGGAGCCTGCTTGTGCATTAGAATCTGATGAATGCATGCTCCCTAATGAACACAAGAACCATACATTTATCATCATTCTGATGTTATCCACCATTTCTTTTCCTTACCAAAGGAACCCTGCCAACTAGTAAAGACTCTGTTTCATTATACAGGGCCTTCACATTGATGGCTATTTCAGTGGCAGTGTCTCTCGTAAGACTCTAGGAAAAAAAAAAACAAAACACAACATCAAAGACAAGTAGTTCTGTATTAAATTGGGATCCAATCACCAGCGAGTACTTTACACTTTACTCTTCCGATTTAAATTTACATTGCAAATACTTTAAAAAGTCTACCAAAATTCTATGGTAATTGCAAAATTTCACACTCACATTCCTTAGCATGATTACCTCTTCTAGTTCTGTGAGCACAGAGCCAGAAGAATGCACTGACTATAGTGAATACACCCAGGACCACATCTCCTACACACGAACGTGTATATGCTGGCGACAGCAGACACATATTCCCACAAGAATTAAGTCAAAGAAAATTATGTCTTAAAAGGGACATTATCTGATCATAATTAATTCTATCCATTGAGTATCACTCTCCATAGTTCCAACCGGATTGATTTTTAGATTTTAATAATCTTGAGGACTCACACTTATTTGTATAATAACTTAGGTAAATCAACTGAATAACTGAAAGGGTAAAAATAATGTTACCAGTTTTCTCTATGCCATACATCACATTTCATCACATTTATATTCTATCCACTCTATTATTAACTTCTACATTAGAAAATTAACTAAATTTACTGATTTAGTAAAACAAAATGGAGAATAATTTCAGTGGACAACCTCAAAAATGCATGAACAGCTCTAGTTAAATGCATGATATCTAGGCTTGCCCTATATGAAGGTGCAGGGGAGAAGGTAAAAAAGAGGAATGGTAGTACTTAAAAAGAGAAGGAGCACAAGGAAGATGGGAAGGTGACAAGTGATGGAAAGTGAAATAGAAAAAAAGGAAGCAAATTAAAGAGCAGGAATGGAAACACAGCAGAAAAGGAAAATAAAGAAAAACCTGGCCACAAGTGAATGATAAGCTTCTGGCTGCGATGCGTATAGACTAGTATTATGTTCTTTCAAAGGATGTGGCACATTTTGTATCAAGCTATATGTGGAACACCAAAAAATCTGCGGAATGGGCATTTACCATTGGCTCCTCACCTCTGGGAAGCGTGGGTTGGCTTTGTTCAGTGCGTGGGAGCATGCATTCACTGCGTGCGCCAGCTCTTGCTCCAAAAGACAGTGGATGGTGGCTGCATCACAAATCCTGAAAGCAAAAACGCGGCAAATGGGCTTCGCTGGTGGCGCAGTGGTTGAGAGTCCGCCTGCCGATGCAGGGGACGCGGGTTCGTGCCCCGGTCCGGGAAGATCCCACATGCCACTGAGCGGCTGGGCCCGTGAGCCATGGCCGCTGAGCCTGCGCGTCCGGAGCCTGTGCTCCGCAACGGGAGAGGCCACAACAGTGAGAGGCCCGCGTACCGCAAAAAAAAATAAAATAAAAAAAAGGTCATGAAAGGAAATTTATTTAATAACTGCTCGATTATGAATGGCATGGGGTAGATTTACAAAATTCAAACCCTATTGCAACAAAAAATACTAACCCCAAATCTTTTATATAAAAAAAGTTAGACCTAGAATCAGAGATAAGCATATTGAGGTGTTATTTGGAAGAAGAGGGCATAGTAACATTTCATTTTGCTGTATCACTGGAAAGTTGACAGGGGTCCCAAATGTAGAGTGTAGACACATCTTTTATTCACTGAAACTTCAACCAGGCACAAATACAACAGATTAGGGGAAAAACATTGCCACATATATCTTCTATATGCTAAGTGCTTTATATTCATTATCTAATTTAATATTCACAACCTAAAAGGTAGCTGTGGTTACCTTTCTCCACTTTATAGATGAAGACATTGAGGCTCAGAAAGATTTAGTATGTGATACTAAATCACATACTAAATCACATACAGTGATAGAGCCAGGATTTGAATCTACGTCTATCTAACGCCAAAGCCTGTAGTGCCACTGTCCTTTGGAATATAAACCTTCAAGAACAGTCCTAGAATGACACGATTCTGGAGGCAATGAGGCCAAGAAGAAAAAGGGGGAGAGAGACTTCCAGGTGGTCCAATGGTAAAGAATTCGCCTCCCAATGCAGGGGACACGGGTTCGATCCCTGGTTGGGGAACTAAGATCCCACATGCCACGGGGCAACTAAGCCTGCGTGCCACAACTACTGAGCTCGGGAGCCTCAATGAGAGAGCCCATGTGCTGCAAACTACAGAGCCCATGAGCCACAACTAGAGAGAGAAAAAAAAATCCCGCATGCCACAACTAGAGAGAAGCCTAAGCGCCACAATGAAGAGCCCGTGCGCTGCAACTAAGACCTGACACAGCCAAAAAAATAAAAAGGAGGAGAAGTTCTACTGATTGCTAGAAAATGATGTAAGCTTTACAGGTGACAAGAAGGTAAGACTATCCTAATCCTTTTGCTTCTAACATCTTCAAGGAAAATGATCTTCAATCTGGAAAGGGAAGAACAAAAGAAGAGACAGAAGCCCCACATGGCTGAATCAAGAGTTTAATTCTTAAGGATCATACGTTGATATCCAAGGCACAAAGGAACTTGCAAATGTCACCTAAGCATCCTTACCAATAACGTTGAGAAATCATGAAGAAGAGGTTATTAATAAGAAGAACAGAGATAGATAAATGTTATTCTAATTTTCAAAGAAAAAGAAAGTTGTAAATCAACTTCAGATTAACATTTTCAACTGCTAACTGAATCTCCTCCTAGGTATTTCTAATGTAACTGAAATCTGTAAGTCCAATATGGAACCCATCATTTCCCCTCTCAAAATCTGTTCCTCTTCCTGAATACTATGGCTTCATCAAAGGCAACTTAGTCTAACCAGCCATTCACTAGAAACCTTAGGATCATCCTGAACATGCCTGTGTACCAACTTTAGACCCTAACCTATCTTAAATCCTTCTTCTCCTTCCCATCTCTACTGCCTCAGTCCATTGTTTCCTAACAGGACCATTCTGACAGTGTTCACCCTTGCCCCAGTTTTGCTGTTCTGTGAACAGTGCTTCACATTGCTTCCAGAAACATCCTGATAAAGATCTGCGCCCCCTCCCCCACTGCTGCTCAACTCTCTGTCCACATTTTCCACACTCTCAAATATACCACGTTAATGTTTCAGTCACTCCAAACACCCTGAGATTTCCTAAAAGTACCATGCACTCACACTCCTCTGGGTTTTATTACCCAGGCTGGCTCCCATTCTTAGATTACTCCTCTTATTCTTCTTTCAAGACTAGGCTGAGAAGTCACTTCCTCCAGGCAGGCCTCCCTCACTGCCTCTGGCCTCCTCTGGGCATCCACAGTGCCCACTGTGTGACCTGTGACAGATCTTTGCCCACACGTCTCCCTCCTACTACTCTGCCAGCAAATTATGAAGAGGGACTGCAGTCATCGTGGCATCCCAGTGCCTAATATGATGGTTGGCACACAGAAGAGGCTCAAAATTATCTGTTGAATATTGAATGAATATATTGTGAAAATTAATGAGTGATCCTGATTTTCATCATTTGCAAAATTTATAAAGAGATATGGGGAATCAAACTAGGTAGACCAAAAGCAAATCTGGTCAACCTTCACTTTTTTTTCTTTCTT
This sequence comes from Monodon monoceros, assembly GCF_005190385.1. NCBI lineage: Eukaryota > Metazoa > Chordata > Mammalia > Artiodactyla > Monodontidae > Monodon > Monodon monoceros. Next base: position 51,156,857 of record NW_021703785.1, on the reverse strand, counting down.
AAATTTATTTATTTATTTTTGGCTGCATTGGGTCTTCATTGCTGTGTGTGGACTTTCTCTAGTTGTGGCGAGCAGAGGCTACTCTTCATTGCAGCGCGTGGGCTTCTCATTGTGGTGGCTTCTCTTGTTGCAGAGCATGGGCTCTAGGCGTGACGGCTTCAGTAGGTGTGGCACGTGGGCTCAGTAGTTGTGGCATGCGGGCTCAGTAGTTGTGGCTCATGGACTTAGTTGCTCCGTGGCATCTTCCTGGACCAGAGCTCGAGCCTGCATCCCCTGCATCGGCAGGCGGGTTCTTAACCACTGCACCACCAGGGAAGCCCCTTTCCTTCTTTTCTATTTCAACATTTTGATCAGTGACCAGGTGAAGGTGTGGGAAAAATATGAGAGTGACCATGCTCAGAACACTGAATACAGCAGACATGCTGACATAATAAGCACTTCACATGGTGGGTCTCACTTAACCTTCAGAGCGACCTGGTCAGGCAGCTTGTATCCCCATTTGGCGGATAAGATTTAGGTGAGGAGGAGATAAGAAACTTGCCCACCGTCCCTCCTCCCCCCTGAAGCCTGCCCCTGGTCATAGTGATTTTTAGCCGTTTTGCATTCACAGAACTTATTATTTTTATCTTCTCTTTCTGTCTCCTAAAATTAATTTCTGTGGTCTCACAAACTCTGTGATACATCTGCCAGAAACTGATTCTTGGACTCTTCCCACGTTCACCCCCTGACTTTTTTTGGGTTTTTTTGCATGGTTAATGTTTGCATTTCCTTCTACCTCCCATAAACACTTAATAATTATGAGGCACCATATAAGTGAGTAGTATAGTGTAAAGATTATGTGTAAACTGGGGAAATAATAATGGAAGGGTTATATATAATATATATAAATTATATATATATATATATATATAAAACACGACAGGGTTCATTAGGCGAGTTCTCCATCGTGTTTCAGGAAGTCAGAGATCTGGCCTGTGGAGAACACAGGTCTGTGCACATGTGTGTTGGAGGGGAGCTGATGAAAAAATACTGAATACTAAGGCATAAATGAGGCAGCAAATGAAGAAGGAGGGTAAAGGCATCCCTTCTAGATACCCCAAACAACTTCAGTGATGTATTAAAACTACAAAAACCAGGCTTTCCTGGTGGTGCAGTGGTTAAGAATCCACCTGCCAATGCGGGGGACACGGGTTTAAGCCCTGGTCCGGGAAGATCCCACATGCTGCAGAGCAACTAAGCCCGTGTGCCACAACTACTGAAGCCCGTGCACCTAGAGCCCGTGCTCTGCAATAAGAGAAGCCACCACAATGAGAAGCCTGCGCACCGCAACGAAGAGTAGCCCCCGCTCACCGCAACTAGAGAAAGCCCGTGCGTGGCAACGAAGACCCAACGCAGCCAAAAATAAATAAATTTTATTAAAAAAAAATACAAATATCAAAATTGGCCAAGACCAGCATTCTCACAGCTCCCAAGGTTCACAGGACTTCAGTACCTGGTGATGAGTTCCTCTGCGGCCTGTGAGCACAGCTGCATCTGAGACACCTCTTCTGTCGCCAGGTCAACTGCATGCTGGATGTACAAATGCGTTCGAAGAACTGGTTTACCAGAATCACACTTCTGCTTATCTTCCCAAGATTTCAGAGTGCTTTCAAAGGCCTATTTAAAATCAATATTGCAATGAATTGTTAGTTTAGAGCTCCGAGGCCCAAATAAATGTGCATTTAGATAGTACATGAATGACTTTGAAATTACTATCGTTTTCCCTAATCTAACACCTCATTAAATCTGTCGTAAGTACAAAAAAGATATTTTAAAGTTCTCTAGTGGATTGCAACTAATAAAAAGTAATGTAATTGATGACGATGATTATATGACTGAAAAGTTTTAAAAAAAGACAGCTTCAATTGATGCTTCAATATTTACTATTACATGCGTAACAGACAGGATGGATATTGCAGCCTTATTTGTTATGGGTGTGGCCTTAATTAAGAATACATATTCTGGGGAGTTCCCTGGTGGTGCAGTGGTTAAGAATCCGCCTGCCAATACAGGGGACAGGGGTTTGATCCCTGGTCCAGGAAGATCCCACATGCCATGGAGCAGCTAAGCCCACATGCTGCAACTACTGAGCCCACCCGCTGCAACTACTGAAGCCTGTGTGCCTAGAGCGCCAAGAGCCCGTGCTCTGCAACAAGAGAAGCCACCGCAATGAGAAGCCTGCACACCACAACGAAAAGTAGTCCCCGCTCGCTGCAACTAGAGAAAGCCCGCGCACAGCAACAAAGACCTGACGCGGCCAAAAATAAAATATAATTAAAAAAAAATACAGATTTTGGAAAAGGCAAAACTATAAAGACAGTAAAAAGATGGGGTTGCCAGGGTTGGGATAAGAGAGGATGGGTAGGTGGAGGACAAGTGATTGTACATTTGTCAAAACCTACAGAATGTAGAACACAAAGAGTAATGTAAACTACTATTTTAGTTAATAATAATGTATCAATAGTGGCTCATCAGCTGTAATAAATGTACCACACTAAAGCAAGATGTTAAGGGGAACATACTAGGGGAATATAATAGGGGAATAGGAGGTGAGGAGGTATTTGGGAATGGAATCAGAATTCTCTGTAGTTTCGGCTCAATTTTCCTCTAAACCTAAAAAAATAAGCTAATTATTTTAAGAACTAAATAAATATTTGTTCATATTTTAAAGCACGATCTAAATGTCAGACTTAAAAGACAATTTAAATCTTTTCCCTTGGTTTCTATTTTTCAAAACAATTTAAGATGTTTTTTAAAGGAAAATTTAGAAGAATGTTTTTTTGTTACATACCCTGTCCCTTGTGAGCATCTGAGCTCTGTTTTTGTGCACAATTTTGATAATCCCTGGAGGCTGAACCCATGCTTCGCCATCCACCTGCACTGGGACTCCCTCATCACCAAATATAGTGATTTTTACTGTACGGCACTGAAATAAAACAAGTTATTTTAGAGTACAAATCATCCTGAGAAGCTGACACTCAGTCTTGTATTCACACTTGACTTTTAATCCCTTCTGTGGAATGTAATGTTATGCTTTTCCACTTAGGATAACACGGTAACAACTGACATGACAAGAAAGTCCATTATTTTACAGATGAATATACAGTGTAGGAGTCATTTGGAATAGCTTTCTCAGTGGCCCAAGTAGAGAAGTCAGGTTTGAGTAGAGAGACCAACCTGGGCTATTCGATGGTGCTGCAGTTTAATGACCCTTGAAACTGCCATTTGCACGCTATCAAATATTGCAACGACTTCCAGGATCTTGTCATCAAATGATGGTGCAGCAAATATCTGAAAGAAAAACCGACATTACACTTCCATTGATAAAGTTAAGGTTTAGGTGAAGTGGCACTTCAAACAACGTAAACTCTGCAGCAGACATATTTTTAAAAACTTATAAAAACCATTAGCAGAAAGGTAAGTAAATATTATTAAGAAATGATAATCCAAGGACAAAAAATAAATCACTGAACATAGCTTAAAATAAACAAACACAATAAAAATGTTTTAAAACCCACACAGATAAAATACTCCATGCCCCTTTTATAAAGCACTCGTAGGACCAAGGAACTAATATATTTCCAAATAATTCATCTTGATATAAGATGTATTAAATACCTGTTCATACTAACTCAGATATCTTGATACAATGATGCATGCAACTTTAGGAAACTTTAAAGTTTCAAAAGGTGATGCAGATTTCATAAAGTTAAAGCTAATGAACATGCAAATTATGATCCAATTCACTTGATATGTTCTAAGGGAAATCTTTCAGGGTGTTACAACCAATGTGCGTATGTGCTTTATATCTACAACAACTTTTCAGCGCATTTGAGAACATGAAAAGAAATCTCAAAGGATGAAAACACGTGGGCTTACTTTGCTTTGATGTTAAATGCATTTTTACAAAATCAACTCAACCTAAAAATTTTCAATTTCAGCTGTATTACTTTGTTCCTTTTATGTCCTCTTTTACTATAACATAAATAATTGTGCCTCTGAAAAAATATTCAGTATAAAGTAGTATCATAATTAAAATTTTTACTGAAAGTATCAGGACACAAATTTGGGAACTTTTCGCTATCAGACTGCCTGGTTTTAAACCCTGTCTCTTCTACTTATGAACTGAGTGAACTTTGTGTCAGTTTCTTCACTGATAAAATTTAGATAAAAATTGAGGGTATTAAGTTATGAATGTGAAGCTCTCAGAATCCTGTCTGCCTATCTTTATTTATCTTAATCTCACTGATTTCTTCTCCTTAGAATATTTAAGAGTGATGATGGGCTGACAGTTGGTTGCTAACTTAAATTTTTATACTCCAATAGGATTGGAATATATTCACATTATGAAAATTAAAAATACTTTCCAATTTATTTTATACTTTAATCCCTGCCTACACATTTAAGAGCCCTGAGAAATTTGTTCAGTGGAACCACTACATCACGAGCTTCAAGTCAAAGGGCTTATCATTCAGTGTATGTGACCCTTCAAAGGCCATGGTAAACTTCTCATTTTTATTGTTATATATACTTTCATAATTGTGCCTTCTCTCATTATCTTTAGGACAAATGCATTTTTTTTTTTTGGTGCGTGGGCTTCTCATCGCGGTGGCTTCTCTTGTTGTGAAGCACGGGCTCTAGGTATGCAGGCTTCAGTAGTCGCAGCATGCAGGCTCAGTAGTTGCAGCACACAGGCCCTAGAGCACGCGGGCCTCAGTAGTTGTGGCGCATGGGCTTAGCTGCTCTAAGGCATGTGGGATCTTCCCGGACCAGGGCTTGAACCCGTGTCCCCTGCATTAGCAGGCGGATTCTTAACCACTGCGTCACCAGGGAAGTCCCTAGAACAAATGCATTTCTTAGGTTGTGTTTTTTCTTTTTTAATACAGGAAAGTATAAAAACAAAAATAGCCCTAAACCTCAATGGCCAAATGAGTCCTTTGACATTTCTAAAGATTAAAAAAATAATAATAATATAAATCTGGGAAATTAAAGGTACAGAAAGGTATTTTGGTAGGCAGAATAATATTCTCCTCCCTGCCGTCCAAAATGGCCATGTCCTAATCCCTGGAACCTGTGAATGTTACCTTACATGGCAAAAGAGACTTTGCAGATGTGATTAAATTAGGGACCTTGAGATGGGGAGATTATGTTGGATGATCTGGGTAGGCCCAGTGTAATCACAAAGATTCTTAGAAGTGGAAGAGGGAGGCAGAAGAAGAGATCAGAGTAAAGCAACGTGACAAGGACTCAACCACCTTTGTTGGCTTTGAAGATGGAGGAAGGGACCATGAACCAAGGAATGTGGGCAGCTTCTAGAAAGAGCAAGGAAATACTTACATCATCTTCTTTAGTTCCGCCCCAAAAGTTAGTGCCTCCGGCGTAGCTGGGAATGTTCAACACTGCTATCCCTTGCAGACTGGGGAGAGGAATATACTGCCCATCACACTGTAAGGTCAAAAGCTTAGAGGTCAGATAAAAAGAGCAAAACCACAAGTTTGGAAGATACTAGAATACCAACGACAAAGGACGATGGAGGAAGGTTTGTGCATAATGTGTGCTTTCCTGTAAATATATTCCTCCACATTACCTTTATCTTATTGTTTTAATTTAAAAATTTTAAAAGGGTAAATAATTATAGCCGAAGTTGTTACAGAAAACCAAATTGAAAAAAATGTTTTACAAAACAACCGAAGTGTCCACTGACAGATGAATAGATTAAAAACGTGTGATATTATAAACTTGTGATATATATATAAATGGACTATTATTCAACGATGAAATACAAGGAAATCTTGCCATTTTCAACAACATGGATTGGCTTGAGGGCATTATGCTTAGTGATATAAGTTAGATAGAAAAAAACAAATACTGTATGATCTCACTTATATGTGGAATCTAAAAACAAAGCAAACAAACAAGTAAAATTAAGCTCATAGATACAGAGAACAGCTTGATGGTTGCCAGGGGCAAGGGGGTAAGGGGTGGGCAAAATGGGTGAAGGGAATCAAAAGTACAAACTTCTAGTTATAAGATAAATAGGTCATTGAAATGTAAAGTACAGCATGGCGACCATAGTTAATACTCTGTTGAATATGTGAAGGTTGCTAAGAAAATGGATCTTAAAAGTTCTCATCACAAGAAAAAAAATTCTGTAACTGTGTATGGTGAAATTTATTAACTAGACTTATTGTGGTGATCATTTTGTAATATATATAAAATACTGAATCATTATCCTGTACAGCTGAAACTAATATAATGTTGTATGTCAATTATACATCAAAAAAAGAAAACAAATGTTTTACCTCTTCTTTCCTCCAAAATCAGGCAGTACTTTTCATGAGTCTCTCCCAAGTCACTTAAGATATTCTTAATTGCATCACAGTTGTCTTTGTTCTTACTTTAAACATTGAAAGCAGGCTCTTTGAGGGTAAACTCTGGCTCCTAACCATCTCACCTAGCACCTCTCACACTCTCTGGTAGTTTGCTTGTGCTCTGTAACTAACTGATGACTAGCTGAACTCAAGACTGAGCTTTTTAAGGAAAAAACATGTATGTCAGAAAGCACTTTACACTCCATGCCTTCTAATTAATCACGTAAATGAAAATGAATTACCACTTAAATTAAAAGAAACATACAATATCACATAGCTGGCAAAGTAATTACATATGACATATGAGTAAATTCTTACCGAATAGAAGGTTTAAGCCTTCGTTTTTAAGAGAGGAGTTTGCAGATGTCATACTTAAAACAGATGCTATATTTTCATTAAGTAATTCCCAAATTTAAAAATAATTAACATAATTTTAGAAAAATTGCATTTTAATGCCCAATGAAAATTATCTTCAACCTTTAGAACAAATGAGAATCCGGTCTGAACCCACTTTTCAAATATTTTAAATAACTGAGAATACTTCCTAACACTAACCCTTACAGGTGTTTTTACAACCTTTCTCTTCTTTTACATAAAAACACATTCAAAGGTCCACACTGTATCTAGGCACCTAGGGCCATTCCTGACATATAACTGGTGATCAATGTGTATTTGTTAAATGAAAATATTTAGTGGAATAATAAACGTTTTTCTGAACCCAGAAATTGAACAAATATCTTTGTGTGCTTTAGAAAAAAGTCATATGGCTAACAAAGGAAATGGAAAATATGCTATCTCTGTAAATATAAAAGGCATATTTAAAAAAAAATTCAGAGCAGTCCTTAAAGATTTTATAATGGATACACTATTTGCAAGCATAATATGGAAAAAGATGAAAGCTGTCAGAAGTTCCACATACTTTGCTGAGTTTAATATATATGCATTAGGCAAAACACCCATGGTTAAGAGCTTAATATCCATTTCATAGAGTCCCATAGGGAAAAAGGAGCAGTACAGATTAAATAAATTAAGGTCACCTGACTCAACTGTTTCTCTCATATTTGGGAGTAACTTCAGTAGTGTTACATTCTTTTATAATCTTCTCTATCTCCCCACATTTCCACTTGCGGTTCATAATGTGGCAAAATGCTTTAAAACTGCAGCTACACTTTTTTTTTTCTGATTAGTGTCTGCTTTTTCTGCTCCTTTCACTAGGCAATGTGGTGTAGTGGGAAGATAGTGGGCCCGTTTTGAATTCTGTCTTTATTTGGGCAAGAGCCTTAAACTTTCAGAGCCTCATTTTGCCATACCTTGTCCATATAGTGTGGCCAATAAGGTAAGGGACAGGAAAGCATCTAAAACACATAGTAAGGAGTCAGTAAATGTCTTTCTTCAGTCACAATTCCGAATTAATGTTTTATGGGGAAAAAACATTGGAGTTGAAACTTCGGCTTCTCCAGTTATCAACTGTTTGATTTTAGTTAGGCAAGTGACTTCATGCTTCTGAAATAACTAATAATACCTGCCTCATAAAGAATGAAAATAACTACCTCATAAAGTTTAAGAATTAAAGGTGATTTGTATCGATAGGAAGCATTTAGGAAACTTCAATTATTATGACTTAAAATATAGCTATAATAATTATTATTGAATGAACTAAACAAAGATAGAAAGTACTATTATATAACAAGCCAAATTTAACAAATTATGGAGACATGTTATGAGATTATGGAAATATGTGAAATTACAAAAAACATGAAGTAAAAAACATGAATTAACTATTTGTTATCATGTATTTCATTATAGATTACAGGTGAACATTGTTTTTTTCTTTCATGTATCTTAGTATTTAAAGGACTCAAAACAGTATTTGATCATTATTTCACTTAAAAAACAGAACAAGCTGTGAGATACATGTAAATTAGGTATATCTGGACAAAAAAGTCATCCTTAAGAAAAAAATTTGAATCTTAACGACAGTTTTCATTCATAGGTCAAAGGTGTTTCTACTCTAAAATTAGGAAAATTTGATGTTACAATGTTATTCTGCATTTCTGGCATTCCCATGATTGTAGAGAGGATTATAAACCTTACTCAAATGTTCTAAAACTCCGGTATGTATCAGATTCACAGTTTATGTGGCTTGAAAACAGGGTTTATATTTGCATAATTCTTTTCAGTTTAAACTGTGATTAGGTCGATGAATTATGATTCTGCACAAAAGCATTATTTTGTCCATTTTGCAGATGGAGAAACCAAGGTTAAAGTCTTTCTTCTGCACAAAGTCAAGACACGACTTCTTCCATACAACACAACAGGGAAAGGAAAACTTCTGAGCAAAAAGTTAAGAGTTTGTTTTGCTAACAACTGGCACCTGGTGAAAGGGACCTTTCTGGGCAGAGTTTCCCAAGCCTTGGGTCTTCTTCTCTACCTTTATCCCAAGGGATCCGGCATCAGGGAAATGAATTTTTAAACAACGGACCTTCCATAGTCCTCAGGGGTAGCAGGTGTTTTGTTTGTTTATTTTTAACTCTGTCAAAGAATTCTCTAATTTTTCTACTTTACCTTTTGTGTATATTAACATGCTTTCATTTATCTTGTTTTACTAAATTTACTTTCCTTTTAATCATTCAACATAAACTTCTATGTTAAATGTTAATGTTTCATTTGTGGACAGATTCAGATAGATTGAGGGGTCTGTTAACTGGAATGGTAAAAACTTATTTCTTATGGTCAGCAACCTCTGAAATTTAGCATTGCGCTCAATTATAAATGTAGATAGCAATCCACATATTAGCAATACCTGTGACATCATCACCATTAGAAACAGATGTTTTCTATTATATTACAGATGTTTCAGATATCTCTTAAGATCTCTGTTCATCATTACTTCAAAAGTATGGTACTTATTATATATGCTGTTGGAGGTTTGTCATTTTATGTGGCAATGAAGAAACACATATAATACTCTATAACACTTTAAAAAATATTTCGTTAATTTATTTCAATATTATTTTCTTTTGTATGTATATATATTTAACTAATGCTTTAAAAATAATATTCTGAGAAGGAGTCCATAGTTTCACTAGCATGCCAAATGGGTCCACAGCTCAAAAAGTGTTAAGAACCTCTGCTAAATGGAGATTACAAAACAGCTGTGTAGGGTATTGTTCAGAATTTGGACCACCAATAAAAAAAGACAGAAGTAGTACTTCTGCAGAGCTGAGGGCTCTTCCAGAAATAAAGGCAATGGAGTCATTCTGAATCCAGATAGTTCCCTAAATCTTAAAGATGCCCAGCTACGGGTCTTGATCACAGCACTTAACAAATCAGGGTAAAATGATGATCTGCCTATTTCCTTCTCAAGTCAGGGCCAGGAACTGTGCAAGACAACGGGGATAACAAAGATGAACACAACTTCCTACCTGTCCTTAAGGAGAGTGTGGCCGACTAGGGGATGTTAATAAAGAAAATGAACGATTACGCTACAATCCATAGGCAAGAACCCAAGTTGAGTGACGGATGGGGCTGCCAAGGATAGTGTTTACTAAGCGTGAGCCTTCCTCATTTTGTACCTTTTCAGCCAGTAACATCTATCTTAATTTTACAAGCAATGATAAATCAAACCAGCTGATCATGTAGTTATGCTCTAGAGTGGAAGGTAGAACAGGCTTATCTTTACTAGGACATTTAGTTGATCATGAATGAGCCAGGCACCTCTTGATAGTCTACGTTCCACTATCAAGATAACACCTAAAATAAAAACGTCCTGTTTAATACACTGAGTTGTCAACTTAAGATTGGCACACTTTTCTGTATGCAGTCTATACCTCAATTTAAAATATCTAGTTATAAAAAGATACAAGATAGGAAAGACATGCTTATCAGCATAAACAGTGAGCCCTGGATCAAAGGTGAAAGAAAATAACATTCTAAGAAAGCAGTAGACTTTTCAGAGTCATATCCCCAATTTTCTTTTTCCTGTTAATCAGAGATTAAATAACTTTTGCTGTCCTTAATTTACTATTTAAATTAGTTTAAAAATACTAAAAAGTTTAAATGCTCAAAATCCCTTTTCATTTAAGTAACTTGTTAGAGATAATTAAAACAAAAAATACATTTAAATTAAAAGGTTCTATTTACTATGATACTTTGAGGGATTTGTGAAACTTCAGGCATTATAGAATTGGGTCAGAATTTGGAAAATTAAAATGGAAAAATCTGTTTAAAATGCTATCCTGGGGACTTCTCTGGCGGTCCAGTGGTTAAGACTTCGCCTTCCAATGCAGGGGGTGCAGGTTTGATCCCTGGTCAGGGAGCTAAGATCCCACATGCCTCTTGGCCAAAAAACCAAAACATAAAAAACAGAAGCAATTGGGCTTCCCTGGTGGCGCAGTGGTTGAGAGTCCGCCTGCCGATGCAGAGGACACGGGTTTGGGAAGATCCCACACGCCGCGGACCGGCTAAGCCTGGGAGCCATGGCCGCTGAGCCTGCGCGTCCAGAGCCTGTGCTCCGCAACGGGAGAGGCCACAACAGTGAGAGGCCCGCGTACCACAAAAAAAACCCAAAAAACAAAAAACAGAGCAATATTGTAACAAATTCAATAAAGACTTAAAAAAAACGCTATCCCATATATATGTACTCCCATGGCCCTACCATTTCACAGAGCACCTCAATTCCATAGGAACATCCAAATTTCAGGATCTAATGACAATGGTAATTGTGTCACACATATCCAGTGTCTATATCTCCTTTGGTGTAAAGCTGATAACCACTTTTATTTTTTCTCCTCAAGTGTTTAAACACTATTCAAGAGAAACTGAGGCCAAATCAGCTCCACAAATAAATCTTTTTTTTTTTTGAAAGTAAGATAATGTGAAATGCCTTTACTTCTAGATGAACTTACCTCAAGTTGAACTCTCTGTTCCAAATTCTTGTACGATCTCTGTAATAACTCCCGGGTTCCAAGGACTCCATACCACATCAAGTTTTTAGTTCGGCTCCTGAAAATAAATGTTGGCAGAGAACTTCAGTATAACTATTATTTATTTACCCTTGAAAGGCAGAGAGAGCAAAAGAGGTAATAAACGAAATTAAAGTAAAATTGCCTTTGCATAATTACATTATTGCTATTACCAAAATTACCTGCATTTTTCAGGGTGCTCCTCTCTCTTATTATTAAATTCTAATGAAATTTTTGCATCTAATCCAATCCCAAAGTAATTGTTCATGACACATTTTTCAGAATATCCATCTCTATAATAAGGAAAAGTACATAAAAGTCAATTTCTGGTTCCTATAAACAATTACAATCTGCACACAAAATAGCGCTTAACACCATTCAAGCCTCCGTTTCTTATAGAAGAGAGGGAAGCTTAGCAGGAATCATTTCCTATTCATATGCCATGCGCACGACCCCAGTACATGTCTGTGATTTTCAGTACATATGATGTAAAGTGATGGTGGGCAGGGCAAAGCAGAGACAGAGTCATGGTAAGGCTTTTCTATTAATTGTAACAAAATCTTCGTTCTACCTCCTACATAAGCCCCTCACTATGCACACAAATGGGAGGGCCTTGCAGTCAGATGTCAATTGTCCTCTTTTTTTAATTAGAAAGTCTCCTCCACACTTGTACTTTTATTGAACATTTATTGAGCAGTAAACAACTAGATCGAGTCCCTTCTTCTAGAAAAGTGCTCTGGAAAGTAAATACAAAGGAGTAGTGTTCTTCAAGAGTGTCATTAGAGAAATGAGACATAGCAAAAGCAAAATTTAATATGGAAGTAGAAAGAAGTACATACTGAACAGCTAATTTTTTTAAGGAGTTTTGAGAAGGGAAGGGACCAATGTGGGCCAGAAGCTTTCTGAAATAAGTAAACCTAGACGCCAAATGTGGACAGATGGCAGAATTGGCAAGACGGAGAAAAAATGAGGTGAAAGGAATAGGCAAAATGTGAGTGTGAAGGCAGCGATGAATAAAATATTCCAGGGAAAAGTGTGCAGAGCTGTGACTCACTTCGCCATTGGGTTGTTATCCAAGACCACAGACTGGAAGGGACCTACCTCAGATCATGAAAACCACTGTATTTCAAGTGGGTCAACGTACTCATCATTATCGACTTTTGAACTTTTCTGATGATCCTTTTTGGATGTGAAACTATATTTACTGCAATGCATTTAAAATGTTACCATTCGTATAAAACAGAAACAAGGAAAGCCAAAACAAAATATTTGCAGAAGTATTTTCTTACACTGAATCTGGATCTGGGTCAATAAATGGCGTTGCACCGAAAGGATCAATATTTGCTAGTAACATTTTGTTGATAATAGAACTCCCAGCAATTGAGGCAGCTAGTCCTGCTCTTAAACCTGGACGGAAAAAAATACAGGATCGCGCATTAAGAGAAAAACAGAAAGAGCCAGTTCATTGTTTTTAGACCTAATCAGAAACACCTTGCTCCCAAAGCATGGCTTTCAGTGTCTGTTTTTCTCATTAATCATAACTAAGAACTATGACGTTGGTAGATACAAGGTTTTTTTTAAACTTTTTATTTTATATTGGAGTCTAGCCGATTAACAATGTTGAGATAGTATCAGGTGCACAGCAAAACAACTCAGCCATACATGGTAAATACAAGGTTGTTGATGCTTCTTGGATGGTTGTTGTCATAAAAAATGAAGCAGGTGAGGACCTAAATAGGAATCTCTTTGTGACAGTTTCTTATATACCATCAATGATTCTGTAACTTCAACAAGTAAATATTACTTCCTTTTTATTAGCAAATAAGGCAGTAAGCCTGTAAGGAATTTACAATAAAGGCTGAATTATCCAGAATGTCATAAGAGTTATCACTTCCATACTCTCAAAGCATAGATAATGATACTCAAGTAAAAATGTTGACATGCTAAGGTGAAAATTCAGTTTTGGTGTCAAGAATAAGTAGCAAAATATTAAACACAGGTATTTATGAATTTTAGAAGAATACAGTATTGAACATAAAAATGAAGCATTTATATTACCTCTAAATATGCAAAACTTCAAATTCATTTCAACAACTAGTTAGCTTTCGACTAACTAGTTATGGTATTCAAAGCTAACGAAGTTTATGATCTACAAACCCAATATTAAGGCTAGAAGCACTAAAGTCTGGCGAGAAGACAAAGGAATAGGGACCCAAGGGAACAGATCGACAAAAAGGAAAGAATAGTTCAGAAAAATATGTCATGCAATTGAGAAACACGAGGAAAAAAAGTCCTTTCGTTAGCAAACATTCCTTTCCTCAACAATGTGCTCCTCTTAGAAGACGTTCATTATTTAACTACAAAGTTTAGCTGATTATCAAATAATCAAGATGAATTTTATTCTGTCATTTAATTTCATAGTTTTGAATATGCAATGGTATACTCTGCTATGACAGTTCCCTTTATGTCTAAATAAGTAAACAGATGAACAAAACAACCATGCTGGTGAGAGAAAAGAACAGTTTGAAGAGGTGAAGAGTCATATTTCAGATGCCCCATAGAAAAGTACAGTATTTTTTAAAATGTTTTAAGGTTAGCCATATTTACAGCTTCAGCCCAGAAAGGTCCATCCCAGGGCTCCAGGTTTGAAGAGAGATATGACCTCTAGACATGGAAGCCTTTCCAGAACCAAATGTGTTCTGGATTTATCTTTTTTATTTTAATATTTTCATTAAGATATAATTTACATACCATAAAATTCACTCCTTTAAAGTATATAATTCAGTTGTTTGTAGTATATACAGAAAGTTGTGTGGTGATCACTATTAATTGAGAACTTTTTATTACTCCCCCAAAGAAACCCCTTACCCATTAGCAGTCATTTTCCATTCCTCCCATTGCCCCCTGTTCTCAGATCCTGGGAACCACTAAACTATCTTCTTTCTCTGTGGATTTGACTATTCTGGACGTTTCATGTAAATGGAATCATATAATATGTGCCTTTTTGTGTTGAGCTTCTTTTGCTTGGCATAATGTTTTCAAGGGTAATCATGTTGTAGCATATATCACTGCTTCATCCTTTTAACGGTTGACTAATATTCCATTGTATGGATATACCACATTTTGTTCCTCCATTCATCAACTGATGAATATTTGGGTTGTTTCCACTTTTTGGCTACTATGAACAATGTTGCTAAAAACAGTCATGTACTAGTTTTTGTGCAGACATGTATTTTCAGTTCTTATGGGTATATATGTAGTAGTAGAGTTTCTGGATTATATGTTAACTCTGTGTTTAACCCTTTGAGGAACTGCCAAACTGTTTTCCAAAATGGCTGCACCATTCTACATTCTAACCAGCAGTGCATGAAAGTTCCAATTTCTCCATGTCCTTGCCAATATTTGTTATTATCTGTCTTTTTTTGATAGTCATCCCAATAGGGTAAAGTGGTATCTCATTGTGGATTTCACTTCATTTCCCTGTGAGCAATGATGTTGAGCATCTTTCAATGTGCTTATTGGACATTTGAATAACTTTTAGGGAAAATGTCTACTCAGATCCTTTGCCCATTTTTAAATTGGGATATGTCTTTCTATTGTTGAATTTTTAAGATTTATCTATATATCTTGGATGCTAGTCCTTTATCAGATATATTATTTGCAACTATTTTCTCCCATCCTGTGGATTGGATCTCACTTTCTTGACAGTGCCCTTCGATTCACAAAAATCTTTAATTTTAGTGAAGTCCAATTTATCTTTTTTTCTTTTGTTGTTTGTGTTTTTGGAGTCATGGCTAAGAAACATTGCCTAATCCAAGGTTATGAACATTTATGTCTATGTTTTCATTTTATAGTTTCATATTTTTAGCTCTTACCTTTAAGTCTTTTATCCATAATGAGTTAATTTTTATATATGGTGTGAGGCAGGGGTCCATCATAATTCTTTGCATGTGAATATCTAGTTGCCCTGGTACCACTGATTGAAAAGACTATTCTTTCCTCATTAAATAATTGTCTTAGCACATTTGTTGAAAATCAATTGACCATAAATGTAGGGGTTTATTTCTGGACTTTCAGTTCTATTCTATTGATCTATATGACCATTTTCATGACAGCACTATGCAGTTTTGATTACTGTAGCTTTGGAGGAAATTTTGAAATCAGAAAGTGTTTTTCCTTCAACTGTTCTTCCTTTTCAAGACTTTTCAGCTATCCTGAGTTCTTCGTATTTCCATTAAGAATTTTAAGGTCAGCTTATCAATTTCTTCAAAAAAGGCAATTGTGATTTTGATAAGGGTTGTGTGGAATCTTTGGCTCAATTTGAGGAGAGCTGCCATCTTAGTAATATCTAGTCCTCTGATCCATGAACACAGATGTCTTTCAATTTTGTTAGGTCTTTTAAATTTTCTTTCAACAATGTTTTGTAGTTTTCAGTATTCAAATAGTTCAGCTTCTTGGTTAAATTTACTCAGTTTTTTGGGTTATTTTGGATGCTATTGGAAATTATTTTCTAAAGATCTTCAGATTGTTCATTACTAGTGTACAGAAATACAATTATTTTTTATATATTGCTCTTTTATCTTGAAACCTTGTTTTTGTTTATTAGCTCTAATTGTGCGTGTGTGTGTGTGTGTGTGTGTGTGTGTGTGTGTGTATTCCTTAGGATTTTCTATATACAAGGTCAAAGTATGAAGAGATACAGTTTTGCTTTCTCCTTTCCAGTTTGAACGCCTTTAATTCTTTTTATTTTGCCTAATTGCCCAAGGTAGCAGCTCCAACAAGGCTGAATAGAAGTGGCTAGTTTGGACATCCTTGTCTTGCTCCTAATATTAGGGAGAAAGATTTCAGCCTTTCACCATTAAATATGAGGTTGGCTATAGGTTTTTCATAGATGCCCTTCTCAGGCTAAAGAAGTTTTTTTCTATTCCTAGTTTGTTGAGTGGTATTACCACTGGAAGGTGTCGAATTTTTTTTAAATGCCTTTTCTGTATTTATTGAGATGATTGTATAGTTTTTGCTCCTTATTCTATTAAGATGGTATACTACGTTGATTAATTTTCATATGTTGCATCAATTCTGCATTAGTAGGATACTATTCACTTGATCATGGTGTATAATTCTTTTTATATGTTGTTGGATTCAGTTAGCTAGGATTTTGTTGAGGATTTTTGCGTTACTATTCATCAAGGATATTGGTCTATAGTTTTCTCATGATGTCTTTGACTGGTTTTGGTGTCAGGGTAATACTGGCCTCATAGAATGAGTTAGAGAGTGTTCTTTCAACAACAACAACAAAAAGACACAAATGATCTTATTTCCAAAGCGGAAAGAGACTAACAGACAAAGAAAACAAACTTATGGTTACCAAAGGGGAAAGGGACGTGGGGGGAGGGATAAATTAGGAGGCTGGGATTAACATACACACACTACTATGTATAAAATAGATAACCAACAAGGATCTATTGTATAGCACAGGGAACTATACTCAATATTATGTAATAACCTATAAAGGAAAAGAATCTGAAAAAGAATATATATATGAAACTGAATTGCTGTGCTATACATCTGAAACTTACATGATAATGTAAATCAACTACACTTTAATAAAAAATAAATAAAACGTAAGTTAAGAAAAGTGTTCTTTCTTTTTCTAGTTTTTGGAAGAGTTTGTAAGGGACTGGTGTATTAATTCTTCTTTAAACATTTGGTAGAATTCACCAGTGAAGCAATTTGGGCCTGGGCTTTTCTTTGGAGGAAGTTTTTTGATTACTAATTCAATCTCTTTCCTTGTCATAGATCCAGCTAGATTTTCTATTTCTTCTTGAATCAGTTTCAGTAGTTTGCCTGTTTCTAGGAGTTTGTCCATTTCATCTAAGTTATCTAATTTGTTGGCATGCAATATTTTATAGTTTTTCCTTACAATCCTTTCTATTTCTGTAAGGTCCATAGCAATGTCTCCTCTTTCATTCCTGATTTAAGGAACTTGAATCTTCTCTCTTATTTTCTGGGTCAGTCTAGCTAAAGGCTTATCAATTTTGTTAAACTGTTCACAGAACCAACTTCTGGTTTTATTGATTTTCTGTAATGTTTTATATTCTCCTATTTCACTTATTTCCACTAAAAACTTTATTATTTCCTTCCTACTGCTTGTTATGGGTTTGTTTACTCTTATTTTTCTAGTTTATTAAAGTGGAGAGTTAGGTTTTTGTAGTCATTCTACTTTTCAAATATAGACATTTAATACATTTCACTCTAGCACTACTTTAGCTGCATCAAATAAATTTTGGTATGGTGTATTTTTGTTTTCATTCATACCAAAGTATTTTTTAAAATTTCTCTGTGATTTGTTTTTCTTTGACCCACTTATTTCCACATATTTGTGCATTTCCCAAATTTCCTTCTGTTATTGATTTTTAATTTCATTCCATTGTGGTTGGAGATCATACTTTCTATGATTTCAATCCTTCTAAATTTATTTAGAATTGTTTTATGGCCTAATATATGGTCTATCTTGGAGAATTTTCCATATGCACTTGAGAAGAATGTGTATTTTGCTATCGTTAGGTGGAGTGTTCTGTAGACATATTAGCTATACTTGTCTTACGTGTTTTTCAAATTTTCTATTTCCTTCTTGCTGTCTAGTTGTTTTATTCATTACTGAAAGTGGGATAATAAAGTCTCCAACTATTATTATTGAATTATGATTCACCTTTAAAAATAATTTGTAGGAGAAATTGATTTTCAGGGTGTAATTTGGGTTCCAATCTACTCTGGAACGAATCTGGAAAGTTTTCACTGAGTCAAACAAATGGTACTTAAGGAGACCTCTGAGACATCTACATCTACATCTACATCTACATCTACATCCCATCCTTTCCACACAAGTCCTTTGGTTTCTGCTAATATTATCCTAATCCCAAGTCTTTATCCAGGGAAGGCTATGGAGATACATAAAAGGTAGTAGAATATAAGATCAAATTTACCATGAGTACTTACATGCAGATTCCTGGGCTCCACTCTAGAACTACTCAATCAGAATTTCTCAGGGCAGGGTTCAGAAACACTTGCTTTAATACTTCCTAGGCAACTCTTGTACACACCAAAGTCTAAGGATCTGGACTCTGACTGACAAGAGTACCAGGAACATTTTCTTAAAGGAACATTTACCTTTAAGAACACATTTCTAGGGACTTCCCTGGTGGTTCAGTGGTAAAGAATCCGCCTTACAATGCAGGGGACACAGGTTTGATCCCTGGTCAGGGAGCTAAGATCCCACATGCCGCTGGGCAGCTAAGCCCACGTGCCGCAAACTACAAAGCCCACGTGCCCTGGAGCCTGCGCACCACAACTGGAGAAGAGAAAACCCGCACACCACCACTAGAGAGAAGCTTGCGCACCACAATGAAGAGCCCACACGCCTCAACGACAGGTCCTGCATGCCTCAACGAAGATCCCGGTGCCACAACTAAGACCCGGCACAGCCAAAAATAAACAAAAATAAATAAATAATAAACCTTAAAAAAAAAAAAAAGAACACAGTTCTATAGTTCAGGAAAATGAGTACTTATACGTTTTCACGGAAATACTTAAAAATACACCATGTTTCAGAATCTGTACTACCTGGGCAGATTATTCTGGTATTGAGCACTGGGAGGTTTTCTTTACTGGCTGCCACAGCAGGACCAGAGCCAGAGTCAGTTTGGGAACGACTTGCCCGGCCATCTGGAGACCGAGGTGCAGTTTTAACTGTTGGCAAAAAGTCCAGATTAAAAGGAGATAAAGTTATAAAAAGAAGCAAGTCCTTACACACTCAAGACATAAAATAATTTCATACATGTTTAATCAGTAGAACCAAAAATAATTACATTGTGTTTATTCTTTTACCATTTTCTGTTCATTTTCTTGGGATTTACTATGTGGAAGGAGTCTGCCACAGTTAGAAGTTTTGATCTCCCATTTTGAACAGATGGCAATTAATAAAAAATAGATGCTTACCATAATTAAAGGTCAGTGATGCTCATAATTTGAATGTGAGAAACCCATTATTTAAAAAAAAGGAAATTCTGAAGCCTGACAATTTTTGAAAACGGAACATGTGTTGCAGTGTATACTACCAATGCAATCCTTTTCTCAAAAATGTTGGATAAATGATAAAATTTAAGGAATGTAATTCCCAGAGCTAACAGTGAAACATGAGTAACATTTTCTTCTACACTTGGAAGGAAAAATATTATTTTTTCAAATGAAACCAATACACTTTTCCTGTACTTCCCAATTAATTATTTACTCAAGACAATGATTTGTCCAAAACAGTTTTATTATATTTTTATAAAAGCTCAATATGTTTAAAAAATTATTCCAAAACAGAATTACTCTCAAAGTAAACAACAAAAAGAGAGATTTAATTCTATCTAAACTGGGGCAATTTAATGGAGAGCAAACAGTATCTTTAACTAATTTAGGAGCGATTGGCAAGTGTTTAAAAAAACAGTAATCCTCAAACTCAATTTAAAAATACTCTAAAACTTAATTATCTTTACTCTCCCTAAGACTAATTACAAACTAACTATATTAATCTTACACACTCATCTCTCTGTTCAAAAACAGTCCAGGTGCACTAAAGAAAAGTAGCAGAACAGCCACTCTTTTTTTTTTTTTTTTTTTTTGACAGATGGGAGCCCTGGAACTAATTTCTAATAAAAATAACCTTTTGATATTCATCTCTGATAAAAAACAGAGTGTGTTCTAGTGACTAAGATTGATCTTCCATTGCAGGTAACTAAATTAATGTTTCATGGTTCTTGTTAAACATAACATCTCATTGATCATATTAATGTGTATTTTGCACATCTCAGATATACGAATTATTATATTATTCAATGATAATACAATGAATATGCTTCAAAAAATTAATGATTAATACAGAAACACTTCTACTGCTACTGATTCCCACTGAATTGGATTACTAGCCAAAAAATAAGATCAAATACTGCTCCATAAAGACTTGTATAATCTATGCCTATTTCAATAACAATATCTACACCACTATATCTGTATTTTTTTGGTTTCCTTTGCAGGCTATAATGGAAGTGTCAAATTCATGAGAGTATAGTAAGGTGGGATGGTAGCTGGTTAGAAAACCATTACCAATGAGTGCTGAAAAACCAATCCTCCAAAGAGAGCCATTCGTTATGGCTCATTATGTCCAGAATGAGTAGTACAGGTATCGGAGTATTCTTGCATTACAGAAATATCTGGAGAATATTGCTCAAAACGGAGCATCGTATTTTAATGGGGTATCATAGTGACCAAATGGGTGCAACCAGAAAAAAAAAGTATAAAATCATCAAATTAGATTGGTAAAACAATTTAGGAGAGAGAATCTGGAAAAGAAGATATAATGTGTGGGAAGAGACTACGATGCCATGAAAGCTGTTTTCAGTATCATTTCAGGGTTGCCGCACAGCAGAGTCATCTTCAATATCGTGAAATGATGTGTGTGAAATTGCTTTTAAACTAGCCATAAAGCCCTACACAAATGTCAGTAGTTGTTACTGTTAACATTATCATACATAAAAGTTTATTAATAATAACTGCAATCATGGGTAGAAATTTAAGGAAGAATATAGAAAGCTCAATACATTAACAAAAAAAAAAACCTCCTAAGAATTAGAGCTGACCATAAGAGGGGGACGAAGTGAAAGTGAGTAGTCCGAAGGCTCAATGACCATCGGTCAAGGTTGTAAAATATGCCTGCGTTGGATTATATCCTGCAATGGGGCCATTTAAGGTCTAAAAGATCTAAGGTTATAAAATTGGGTTGTGTGCTGGAATAGGTACACATTAAGGTCTAAAAGGACTAAGGATGTAGAATATAAAAGCACTGGTTGTATGTCAGACATGTGGGGTCTATAATATGGTCTAATTTCAAAGTTTCTAAGAGTTTTAAATACAATTAAGAACTACTCTTTCAAAGTTAGTGTAGTTAGCAACAACAGCGGAAGTAGTAGCAATAATCATAATAGTGATAATGACAGCAAACATTTCTTTACAGCACAATGTACCAGGTGCTATTTTAGGCACTTAATGTGTGTTAACTTATTTAAAGGTCGCAACAAGTAGGTACATTATTATCATTTTATCACTATTATCATTATAGCATTTCACAAATGAGGAAACCACAGAGAACTTAGGTAATCTATCCAAGTTTATATGTAATGAAAGTAAAAGCAAAAATTTAATGATGGCAAACAGTTGTGATATAATATCCATTGATTTTCATTAGTACTATGTAATTATTTTCATATTATCTTCTCATCTTCATTAATATTTCTGCTTGTTTTATTCTAGTAAATTAACACTTTTTCCCTCATACAACATGAAAAATTAAAAGTATAAATTCATTTTCAATTAAAACCTAAAAGGTAGAGAAATAGTTAATATTATTCAAGCAACTACACAATAATTTCCTGGCAAAAATAATTTCAGTAGAGATAGGGTTGTAACTAGATGTCCTATGATTTAAAAACTTAATTTAGCGATAAGGATTATCAGCCATCTAGGCTGATCAATGGAACTCAAGGGACTGATAAATTATTTAAATGTCAAGTTTTATGCATGTGAGGCCTGCAGCTTCCATATTATTCTCAAAGGAATCTGAGGGTTAAAATAGGTTAAAAACTGCTGTTTTGGTGTTTACTCCTTCTTCAGGAAAATTAAGATATTTAGCCACATTTGGTCCCCAAATCCTTAGTTTATTATGATGATTTCTAGATCATGTGATAAAAAAGGGATGTGAGAGTATTTGACAACGGTCTAAATAATGTTACCTTCATTATTTTAGCACTCATGAATATCTAAGCTTTAACTTCTGAAAAACCTTGTTAAAAATAAAAATACAAAGAGTTTATTTCAAACTGACAGGCCTTTCAAAAACTAAAAGCAGAATTACATTTTATTTAATTCCAAAATAATTTTATCACAGTTTTCTTACCAGTTAATGACGCTTTTGCATCATCTTCTTTTGATTCATCTTTAGACTCATCTGTTTCTGTGCTATCATAATCAAATGATTGATTAACTGGTTCAGAGGAGTGAACTGTCTGGTCATCCATCACTTTAAGTACCCAGAAGAGAAGTATGTTTGAACAAGCAAAAATAAGATCCATAAATATTAAAATATGCTTAAAAAAGGAAAATTGAAATAGAAACCCAAAGAGATTCCACATTCACAAAAAAGCACTGATTGGCAATGAACTTTGGGGTCATGTGATGTCTGTTAAGTACTAGATTATAAAAGGAAATATTTTAAAGTGTCAAAATTATATTTTTAGTGGAAGAGAAAAATAAAATATAAGAACTTTAGAGAATGAAATACAAGTCCAATTACAAGTTACAATCTGTTTCTGAATATTAATTATTTGTATTAAAGTTAACTTCTAATCTACTACTAAAATTCTAAGAGAAGTATACATATTACATTAATACAAAAAAATAAAATATACGTGTAACTTTTATAAACTCTTAAAAAAGCAACATCAACATTTAGGAAATAAATGTTAAAATATTTTCAAAGTAGTTTATAGGTTTGATATTCTTTAAGAATTTAACAGATTCCAGTTTAAAAAACTTTTAATTTTAGAAATATGATTTAAAGGTAATTTTTAACTTTATTTTAATGTTTCCAGTGTACTTTATCTCTGAAACTTTTTAAAGTGTGTCCAGGCTGACCAATAGGAAAATTCCCTTGTGCTTGCCACGGGAATGCTGCTCCCTTCTTCAGAAGTTACTTTTGTTAATGTGTACCTTTTCCGGCCTCTTCAATGACTTGCCTCACTGCTTTCTTTAAACTGTTTGCCCGCAGCATTATTTCCCTTGGTTTGACAGTTTTCTGGGAGGAAGGTTTTGTAGTGTCATCCAAGAGTTGTTCCTTGCTTTCACACAAGGATTCTTCGCTGGACGATTCCACAGGATCTTCTTCTACAATGAGAGGGCTGATGCCCGGGAGAACCGGACTAGCCTGGGAATCTGTGTGCAAAGCCTGGAGCAGTTGTTCAAGCTTCTCATTTAGAACTGAACACTAAGAAAACAAAAACGCGGTAATGAATCTTCATTTAGTGGAGATGGAAAGTGATAGTTTAAATGAATGGTTTTTGATTTTTAGAGGAAAGATGCCTACACTGATGTTTATCATTAATTGGTTATCTATTATAAATTATACCTTAGACAGCTATGGACTTAATAATTTATAATTTTTTAGAAAACAGCACAATTATTCTGTAAATTTACTGATTTATACTTCCAGAACTGTTCAAGCACCACTGCACACGTGAAAATCTTTACAGTCTTCCAAAAGCTATTTTTCTTCAAAAGAAAACAACGAAGCTTCACGATAAAGTGACACATTACATTAACAATTTACACATTATACAAAATTTGCTGTACATTATACAAAACATTGCATAAACTTTTTTTTTTAAGTAATCAACTTACGGCACTGCCAAGCCTGTCTGAGTCTTGTAAACACAAACTGCCAAGTCTGGCTGAGTCTTGTAAACTCACCTTCAAACCTTTGGCTTGCAAAGGAGTGACAGTACTTAAGGGATTATTGGCTCAAAGAAAGAGAAAAAGGAATATGCACAGGATAAGGAAGAACGATGCAGAACGATGCAGAAAGAAAACAGGTACTGGGCCCTTGTTTCTTTCTGCTTTTCTTGAATTCCTAAGAGTAAAGAAACATTTAGAACTGAAGCTATTGACGCTACTGCCTAATATACGTTTTACCTCCACACAATTTCCAGTCCCTTCCGCCTCCCTTTATTTTTGATGACGTGCCAAGAGAGAGTTACAGCAGAGATAGTTATGAGAAAAAAGTGTGACTACAGAGGGTTTCTGTTTCCTGAAGCTCTCCACAGAGCAGAAAAACAAGAGAAAGAGGCTGAAAACTTCAAATGTATATTTCTATTTTCTTTTCCTTCCACTCAATCAAACCACCATCTACAGCTGGGGAAGATCATTCCTTTGCAAAGCCCAAGAGAGCCAAGCCTTTTGTGAGAATGCCCTGTCGTGAACAAATGAAAGCAAAGATGGTAGCATTCAAGGTTCAGTAAACGATTCTTATTTTAGCCTCAGAAAGCTCACAACGGAAAAGAAATACCTATAAAGAAAAAGGCAAAGCAAGAAACAGAACCCTGAAAGAGGCCGAGGATCATAACATCTGGGAAATCCAAGCAATGATGCTGGGAGGGAACTTGAGTGGCCAAGGTTTGCCTGGAAGTGGAAAACCATTACTCTTCCCACTGGAAGGCCAGCTTCCCAGCATTTCCCCCCATGTGACCTGACTACTGTGCATTTCTCCTTCAAAATGTCAATCAGTGGGAAAAAGGAGTTGAGTTATCAAGTTCGGCGTGTTGGTCTTCAGCAATGCAGTTTTCCTACATATTAAAGGGACTAACCATAAAGCATGTTTTAAACCCTCCTATCTGATTCAAAAGTAATTTTTCTCTTGGTTTAAGATATTTTGGCAGGAAAGCCACTTAATCAATTTAGCTATAAAACACAGTTCAATATTAACACTGTCAGTAAAAAACCTTCCTGTCCTGAACACTTCCCGCTTACTTTATTGGCCACGGCATCGGCTGCAACAGCTTTTTCCAACGTTTTTTCATGCGCCTTCTCTACTTTGGCAACGAAATCCTTTACAGTTTCACAAAGTACCCTTTGAAGAAAAGAAATTGTGCAATTCAGGAAACTCGGTAGGCTGATTTGCTTCAATTTACAAACATATTTTAAAAAAAGCACAATTAAGTAAACTGTTAAAATATCGGGATCATTTGTTTAGAAACCCATACTTGTATTTGCTGTGTAACATGTCCTATAGAAGTTCAAGACATTAGAAGTGATAAACGGATACATGAATAAACCTTGCTCTACATAATTTAAATAAGTCATTTTAAGGTTATAACAAGCCTTTCTCAAATATTTAAATTTTTAAAATTCTTGAGAAGAGTAGTTGTAGACCTTATTTAAAAAAGAAAGCATTATCTTCTGTACCTTATGTATCCTTATAACAGGACTTTCAGTGTTGAGCAGACAAGAATAAATCTGTCACTAATGGTGTCACTGTTGCTCTCCTATTCATTATATAGGTAACTATATTCTTCCTGAAGAGGAAAGAGGTTGTGCGTTATGCTGGAAACCAACCTGCCTCTTGACTTGAGTTATAGTCTCTGTAAATCCATTCATTTTTTTCCTTAAGATAACCAATGTGATACCATGCAGACTAACTGAATTTAGGTCTTGTTCGTGTCAGCAATATGGTTTACTTGTTTGTTTCTTTTAATTACATTTGGTTTCTTTGCAATAGAAATAGACTAAAAGAAAAAAATCTGAAACATCAAAAAATCTGTCAAAAGTCTTTAGAACTGGTGTTGGATTAGAAACTACAACCAACAGAATGGTATATGACCAGCTTTTTGTAGCAAGCACTTATAAAGTGATTTTGAAAACAAAATCAGACTATTTAAAAATAACAATATTTCTCTTTAACATTGATAAAGGTTGAGGAATTTTAGGAAAAAAACCCCCAGATTACAGCAATTATTTTTTTCTATTATACTCACAATTTTCTCTGGTATGGGAGTGACATAAACTTTCCAGATACTTAAGTATTAGGAAATTGAGCCATTCAATAGATACAGTACACACACACACACACACACACACACACACACACACACACACTCTTCAAACCTTCACACTTATCATCTAAGAAATAAATGAATTACTCCTAACATTTTTTGTTTTGTTTGTTATTTTTGGCAACCATTTCTAGATTTCACTTGGACAAAAGGTAATACTTCCTAACCTTTAACCTTTTTGGTTGGGCTTTTAAACAGATTTCTACAGAGACTCTAGCTAACCATTTACTAGAGATTCATTCATGTGTTTCATGTCAAGTTTGGTCTTCTTTGTTCATGTATAATACTTTTATGGAATTTCTTGAAATATTCAGACAGGCTACTATGAAATTTCTTCTATGAACTTTACTGAAAGTTCTTCTAAGACGTCCCACGTTTAAGAAGAGGAAACAATGACATTCCCTCCTCTTTACGGAACTCCAAAATAAAAGTTTTCCTTGTTATTATTACAACACTGTGTTGATAAATTTTCCTCTTGGATTTGTGAAATTGCATAGTGCCATAACACTATCATAGACACTTTTGCTGGCGCTTCACTAACTCCTAGGGACAGAGCCTGTCGGTCCATCAGTCTAGGAATGAAAGGGGCAGCAGAGGTGCTTCCTCACTTGTGCCGTGCTGCTGAGGCAGACAGAGGCTCAGGGAGAGAGGAGGATACTGTGTTAGGGAACGCTTGCCACTTAGTTGGGGGAATCTTATGGTGCACTAAGTTCCATATTCCAGAAGACAGAGGATATTTATAATCTGGAGGAATGAATTCACTTTTTGTTATACCTAAATGGTGAATGCAGAGGTTTTTAAAATAGAAATAAAACATATACTTAAAAGCAGTGTGATTTCAAAGTCACACCAACTAGGAACTTGCAAACTTGGGGAAAAACAGTTTTAAGATGTATTTACTATAGTAACACAAAAAACATCCTCCAACTGATACAGTTTCCCACTTTAATACATAAAGACTTCCAGAAAATATGTGCAAAAATCAAATGAATGAAACTGGAACATGGATCTTCACATAGAGCTAAAAATATTCTAAATTCCTAATTCCACGTTTAATTAACATTAGTTATCATTTTGATGAGGTATATCCAGCACTGTACTTCTTTAGTTTTGTTCTCTCTCTTCCAAGCTGAACATGGTCAAATTATTCAGTTGAAGCTAACAACAGTCCACACAGCTAGCATGCTTTATGATTTCCACTATCATCTTAATTATGTTATATATGGGATCTATACTTATCACTGGTAACAGCGTCTTCATTTATCAGTTTTCCACTTATTTTTAATAGGGGCAAATGACAATAAAACATGCAAATGCTACACTAAGAAAAATACGGCAATGGTGCCCAAACAGAACCACAAGTTGGTAGTCAGTACCTGAAAACTTCATTTTTAACCTGATATTTAAAAGTTCCAATCAGAAACTAAAGGTAATTTCCAAACATCAATGCATAATATCTTAAAACCCCTAGCTATCTATGTGCTCTGAGGAAAGATTCTAACTACATATCTTACCTCATCTATTCAGTGAGGGCGTTTGCCTAAATTATCTCTAAGATAGATCCTAAATCTAAAATTCTATGGTTCTATGACAATGGTTCCAATTTTATTATTTTTTCCCGCTAATGATCCCATTTTCTGAGAGGTTCTTTTTAAAATGTTTATTTATTTATTATTATTTTTTTGGTGCATCAGGTCTTAGTTGCAGTGTGCAGGCTCTCTAGTTGTGGCGCATAGGCTCCAGAGCACTGTAGACTCTGTAGTTGTGGCGCGCAGGCTCCCGAGCGCATGGGCTCTGCAGTTTGTGGCATGCGGGTTCTCTAGTTGGGGCACAAGGGCTCAGTAGTTGCAGTGCATGGGCTTAGTTGCCCCGCAGCATGTGGGATCTTAGTTTCCCGACCAGGGATCAAACCCGTGTCCCCTGTATTGCTAGGTGGATTCTTAACCACTGGACCACCAGTGAAGTCCCTGAGAATTTTTGTCTACAGAATAAATCGCATTTACTTAATAACTTGTTTTTTATTTTTATTAATAAATCACATCTATAATGACTAATTAGTCCTTCTGAATCTCAGAAGATAACTCATGTTACCATTACTGAACTGACAAAATTACAAAGTCAAGGAAATGTTGACTTTATGTTGATGAACTACATTAGTTAACCTACTTATTAGCTATGCTGATGAAATACAGCTTTTCCATCAGCATTTTCAACATTTTAACATGGTTAAAAATAGCTTAAGCTACTGGGAATTACTATTTTATGAAACAAATATAAACATACACAGAGGTTTAGTTAAAACCTTCTGCCTTAATGTATCATTCAACAAGTAAATGGCATTAACAAAAGAAGGGAATTCTTTATTTTATCTAGGTGGTAGTTAAAAGAATGTAGATGTAAATGTGTGTGTGTATTATCTTTTTCTAATCACTAAGCTGTACCTTTATGATTTGAGTACTTTACTGTGTATATGTCGTGCCCCAAATAACACAGTTTTTTAAAAGTAGGGAGAACTACTATAGATTTTCTAAGTCTTAGAGACATAAAACCCAAATGCAATACATGCCCTGTTTGGATTTTGATTTGAACGAATCAATTGTCTAAAAAAACTTCAAGAAAATTAGGGGAAATGGAATATAGGTTGAGTAATTATTATTAATTTTATTAGATTTTTTAAAAAGATTATTGGATATACATACTGAAGGTGGAATAAAATGATTTCTGGGATTTGCTTAGAGATACTCCAGCAAAAGAAAGTGGGGAGTAGATGACAAAATGTTGATAAATACTGAAGCTGAGTGATGGGTATGGTGGGAAATCATTATACTAGTGTCTCTACTTTTTTGCATATTTGAAAAAAATCCATAACAAAAGTCAAAGTAAAAATATACTATATCACTGGTACAAAGTTATTACATATTGTCCTCTCTTTTCTCTCTTGAACCTCTTTATGGCAAATCCCCCAGAATTTTAATCTGCTGTTGTACAGTTCAGGCATCTGGGCGGGCCTGGGAGCTCAGACAAGTGACAAGAGGGGACCAAGGTTGTAATAGAATCTGCTTAAAGGCAAATGAGCTAGTCAGGGAGGAATCCAAAGCCAAGCTAAGAGTAGACCCTAGACAAGGAGCCGGGCGAAGGTCAAGGAAAAACTGTGAAATGCAGTTGGGTAAAACATGAGGTGAGGATACCATAATTTAATATAGCACTCTGTAGTTTATAAGCTCTAATTTTATTTCATTACTCAAGTTAATTCCCCTAACAGTTCCATGAGGCAGGAAGGACAGGCATTCTTTCCATTCTTACACTTGATAAAACAGGCATAGGTCACAAAGCCAGCAAATGGTTGAATCTCATCTAGGGCCTCAGACTGACATAGTACAGCACTGTGACTTATGTCAGTGGTTTTCAAGCTGTTTTTCAGAAATATTTCAAGGATTTCACGAAGGCTTGATTAAAATTTCATTTAGAAATGCAGAATATAATTTTTTAAATGTTCTTAACATTTTAAAATAACTGTTAGGTATACAAGAGAACAATACTATGTTAACTTTTACTTTAGAATTCACTATCTTTTGTGCAAATCTCGTACTATATTTAATGCAGTTTCCAGTTATTTCTGTATTTCATGTTGGTTACATGGTCGTAAGGAAATTGTCTTCAATTAAATAAAAATGGCATCCTTACGACCATGTAACCAACATAAAATACAGAAATAATTGGAAACTGCATAGAACATAAAACTAAAACTGCCACCTATAACCTTATTGCTTATTTCTCTGTTAAATAACTAATAATTTAATCCTATCCTATGTATTAATGCCAACAAAATAAAATTTTAGTTTTTTAATATTGGGATTCTGCATAAAAATTTATTTGAAAAAAGACAGTTATAAGTCAATTATCATCTTAAAGAAATAAAAATAAAAAACACATAAAATGTAAAAGAGGCAGTAATCAAACACCCAAAAGCCAATATTAAAGCTTTGCTAACATCTGAACTAAGAAAGGTGGCCAAATAAAATATTTACTTAACTGTATTAAAGAATAATTCTATAACTTGTTATACCTTTAAAAAGTTTCCATTGCAACTTTCAATCTTTTCTGGCCACGTCCTCTAAAATGTCCCATAAAGAGGCACTTGACTCATAGGGCAAGGGTGGCAAATGTAAATGTCTTCCTCATAGAAGTCACTTAAGAAATACCAGAGGAAGTAACTTTGGTATGTGAATTTGGCCCAAGATGAGAAAGACGATAGGGAGTGCTAAGGCCGGGACAAAGTAGAGATTTGTACTTTTCACCATAAAGCAATATAACTAATTAAAAAACACCCAATCGAGGCATCAACCAAAAAACCCATCAGCATCACTGCCCATCAAATAAAGCACATCTGGAGCCCACTAATCTGGGCAACCAGTGTGCTTCCCTTGCCTTTTGCTGTTAACTCTTTTCCTATTGCTCAGTCCTATCTCCTGTTGCTGAAGGTTATGGCACCAAAAGCAACTGTCACTACATCTGTGCTTTGGTCACAAGCAAATTTGTTTTTCATGATTTATTTTGTCTTTCCTTGACTTCTTTGCAAATTAAGTATGTAACATGTAAAGTTTGTGTATTTTTCCCTCCATCACTTCCCCACTCCCTTTCTTTCCCTTCCCTTTCTCTCCTCTTTCTGTATATCAGTAATATTTCCTTGCTAAGCCTGAATCCTAAAGCATGCTGTTACTTTTGCTCATCAGTTGAAAATTTCAGTGGGTTTCACTCCTTCCTGTAGTTGACTTCCCAGTTCTCATGACAGCAGTATAGGGTGCTTCAAGACTAAATCCTAAATTCCAGCCAGGCCACATTCGGGATAATAAAGTCAAGGAGCTTTGGCTCCATGTATGGAATCAACTTAACTAAAATCTGATAACTTTGAATTCAAATATAATTACATCATTTAAACATACTGAGAAATGTCATTTTGAAAAATCTCATCATTATTTTCCTTTTCCTGGTGTAAACAATCCCTGAATAGTAGTGTTTATGGAAATAATGAATTATAGTGAAATGTGTTTTCCACATCATAATTAATCATAAATGTTTCTTTACATAAGAACTTAGATTAATCAAATTCTAAACATTCACTGTACCTTTTTGACAAAAATGTTTCGAATTAAGCCTCAAAAAAATAGCCTCTAAATAAACTCCACTGCAAATAAGATGCTAAGGTGGTTTTTAAAAAACCAGTGCAAATTTAGTATATCTAGTTCTATAACCTACTTCACAGATATTTTGGGGGACGGAAATCACGAAGAAATGTCATAAGTGGTAGGAAACAGCTTTCCTTTCATTTTCACCGTATAACTATATCATGACTTGAACTCCACAACTCACTTGGTAGATGATATGACCACTGCATGTTCATCAGAATTGAGGATTTTTGTAAGATGAGCCGCAACTGAGTCTTCATAAATTGTCATCTGAAAAAATAAAAAACTCACACTGTATTATTGTTTCTGGCATTTGTACAACTCAGTTATTACTGCTTCAAAAATGGGACCATTTTGACTCATCTGACACATGGCAATGGCTGTCATGAAATATAAATGGATTTAATGAAATAAATAATATATATGAAAGAGTCATTATACAAAATGGATAAATATTTCCTTTCTCTGAAAGGCTCTTTGTTTCTGGAATTCTTTAATTCATATTCTTAGAAAAATCCATAAAATCCATTAAAAATTTCACTAATGTCAAATAGCTGAATATATAAAAAAAAAACTCTTACAAGTCAGCACAAAAAAAGCGAGACAATCTAATAAAAATTGGCAAAAGACTAGAAATTAAAGAGGAAGATAGGGCTTCCCTGGTGGCGCAGTGGTTAAGAATCCGTCTGCCAATGCAGGGGACATGGGTTCGAGCCCTGGTCTGGGAATATCCCACATGCTACGGAGCAACTAAGCCTGTGTGCCGCAACTACTGAGCCCACATGTCACAACTACTGAAGCCCGCACGCCTAGAGCCCATGCCCTGCAACAGGAGAAGCCAGCGCAATGAGACGCCCGCGCACCACAATAAAGACCCAACGCAGCCAAAAATAAATAAATAAAATTTTTAAAATGAAAAATAAAAAAAAATAAATAAAGAGGAAGATATACAAGTGGTCCATAAGCAGATGAAAAGGTGATCAATCTCATCAGCCGTCAGGGAAATAGAAACTAAAACCACAATGCAACACCCCTGTATATCTGCAGAATAGTTAAAAGGAAAACAACAGCAATGACTGGAAAATGCCATGTGCTGGCAAGGTTGTGGAGCAACACAATTCTTGTACACTGCGGTGGAGGCACAAATTGATACAAACACTCTAGAAAACTGCTGGGTAGTCTCTATTAAAGCAGAACGTATGCATAACACTGTAGGATTCAGCCATTCAACTTCTGTTTATACTCAAAAGAAAGGCAGGTGTGCTTTCCCAAAAGACATGTGCTAGAGTGTTCACAGCAGCATCCATTCAATAGCAGAATGGATAAAAAACTGTAGTATATTCGTGCAACAGAATACTACAGGGCAATGAGAATGCATGATGTACCACTATGTCACAATACAGATGGATCTCACAGACATAATATTTAGGGAAGGAATTCAGAAATGAAGGAGTGTACACATACAAAATGATTCTATTTTATAAAGTACAAAAACAGACAAGATTAACCTATGCTGTTAAAAGTTAAGATAGTGGTTACTGGGGTGGGAGGTGGGGTGATGAAAGAAAGGGGGACACGGGGCGGGGGGGGGTACCGGTAATGCTGCCTTGTGTCTGGGTGTTGATTACATGGGTTCATTTAGTTTCTGGAAACTTACCAAGCTGTATGTTTATGATACGTGCACTTTTCTGTATGTGTAATTCAATAAAAAGTTTTTAAAATGCTGAATGTATGTCATTCAATCATGTAAATAAGTATTTCTCTCAACGAAATAATCAAAATGCTAAAGGAATCCCATATCCCCTGATCTATTTGACTCAAACTTTAACATCCTGTTGAAAGAACACATCTTCCTAATACGTAAAAATGTGCACGATATTTAAACAGCCTCATATTCAGAGCCTTCCACCAAATGTTTGCCTCTACTCTATTCCATGTCACACAGCTCAAAAAAGTCCATTATAAACTATGTGCTCTATTCAAGCTGGCCTCCAATGCTCTTCTGACTCAGGTAACCTTTCATTGCTTTTTACCAATCAGCATCAGTTTATTCACACACAAATGAAGATTCGATTACCGGCCCCCCTATAAAGCCTTCCTGACTAGCTTCTTCCCAAAGCAATCTCAGTCCTGCTTTACACCCATTGCCACCAATGGCAATCAGTGTGCTACTGATTTAAATTTCTATCGTACTGCCTTCAAAGGCAGAGCACATATGGAAAAGAAATTTTACCTGAAAGAAAGGAGGAGAGAGGAGGAACCTCAAAGTTTCACACAATATTGTATGGACTGATAAATCTACTTACTGATCCCTGGTCTAAACATTAAAAACTACATCTTTACAGTTAAGATCAGAAAAATGAAAATGTATCTTCTTAAAAAAGCAAAGGAAGGAAATACTCTTCCAAAAAATTGATTTTATTTCTTTTCCCGACAGGGTAGACTGTCATAGCACATAAGAGGGTCGAGAAAAACTATCAATTCCATTTGAATTTACATTTAAAAAATCCAAGTTTTTGTCCATTAAAAGTAACCAAATGCATAGAGTACAACCTTTTCCAGAGGAAAAGGAAATAACCTCTATATCCAAGGATAAAATTATTATTATTATTTTTAATAAATTTATTTATTTTTGGCTGTGCTGGGTCTTCGTTGCTGCACGCAGGCTTTCGCCAGTTGAGAGCACAAGCTCAGCAGTTGTGGCGCAGGGGCTTAGTTGCTGTGCGGCATGTGGGATCTTCCCGGACCAGGGCTCGAACCCATGTCCCCTGCGTTGACAGGCGGATTCTTAACCACTGCGCCACCAGGGAAGCTGGGATAAAATTATTGATGTCACTTATTAAGCTATTATGTAGTCACTTAGCAGCCTTAGGAAGGTAAAGTAATAACAGTTGACGTTTTTTATTGTGTACCAGGCACTGTGATTAAATACTTTGTATGTATTTATTCTATTCATTGTCCTGTTTTACAGCCAAGGCACCTAAGGCTCAGGTGAGTGATTTGCCCAAGAACCACAGCTAATGAAGAGCAGACAAGCTACAAGTAGGGATTCTGGAGCTTATTCCATCACACCCCCCACACACACCCTGACCAAGCAAGTCTTGGTCTTTGCCTAATTGTATCTGTCAAATATAAATTTCATAATTGATCAGGTGTATTACTATAAGAGCCTCCTGGTTGGGCTTCCTCTGTCTCTCCTGCCCCTTTTCAAACCAGTCTCCACTTCACAACAGCGTGATTTTTTTTTCTAAAGCACAAATCTGATCATGCCACATCCCAGCTTAACATGTCTAAGTTTTCTAGAGAAAGTCAAAAGTCTTCAGCTAACATGTAAGACTCTCCATGATCTGAACCCTCCTTTCCTCTCCTCTGCCCTGTCTTTTGACGCCCTTCCCCTGCACCACATGCTCTAACTCTACAGAATTACTTGTAGTGCCCCAGATGTACCAAGGTCCTTACTATCAAGCTCTGCGTAATGCTCTTTTTCAACTAGCTGATTCTTACTTCTCTTTTTTTGTGCTGAAAACCCAGTTTAGGTACAACCTCCTCTGTAAAGACTTCACTGAACTTACCAGGCTAAGAACCCGCTCTTCTGTGCAATCATTATACCCTGAAAATAACTTAAACATTGCTGGTCATTTCCTTGTCTGGCCCTCCCACTGGACCAGAGATTCCCAAACTTTCTGGGCTCATGCATCCTTAGCGTCTTAGTAATTTCGTCACAGTGCCCCTGGGCCAAAAGAAATACTTAGTAGTAGTTAAGTCCAAACAGCTTAATAAGTATTTATGTCCTGACAACTTAATAACTATTTGAAAAAATAATACACATAAATTAAAAGAAAAGAAATACCTTATTTCATTCTTAAATAACTAGTTGTGAGCCTGTGGGCACTGTATACATCTCAAACCTTAGAATCAGATTGGACCGTGATACCCTCATTTCCTATTCAACACTAGTTTTTGTGTGGAGTTTGCTTTATAACACAGCAGCTACTGAAAATCCAGCTGCACAAAAACGTAATGTCATCAAAAGGAATGTAGTGCAACCTAACATTTAAACTGTGTACTACCTCAAGCTAGTAGTTTCTGTGATGTCCAACAGATGTCGAGTATTACAATGTTTTCTTTGAAATTTAAAAGAATCTCATGGTAGCCCTCTGAGTTCACTGAGGTGCCTGGCACACTGCTTGGCAAACATAGCTCTAAGCTGATTGAAACTAGAGGGTAAGTCTTTTATTTCCAGTCCCAGGTACCAACAGGCACTTAATATTGTTGAATGAATGAAAGAAAACATAAAGTTACAACTTCATAGCATGCTATTACCAAGCAGCTAGAAAACAGACA
The DNA here is from genome assembly GCF_005190385.1 of Monodon monoceros. NCBI lineage: Eukaryota > Metazoa > Chordata > Mammalia > Artiodactyla > Monodontidae > Monodon > Monodon monoceros. Next base: position 51,121,254 of record NW_021703785.1, on the reverse strand, counting down.
GAATTGAGGGGAAAGAAGTTTTATTATTCAGTAAGAGTAAATTTAGAAATAAACTAATCAGAAGATTTTCATTTCCAGAAATTTGAGGCCATTCTCTCCTGTGTTTTCAGGGAGTTGACTGGGGTACAGCAGCTCACACCTTCTCTTTGATTACCTTGGCATTGATAACAAGCATCTGTAGACTTACTAGACTTGTATGATTGGGGAATGATACAGAAGAGACCAAAAACATGACCTCTGCATCAAAAGGCTTTTAATCCAAAAAGAAAGCAGTAGGAATCTGGCTTCCAAGGAATACATAAGGCCAGAGGGCTTTGATGTCAAGATGTCCACTGTTCTAATACAGTTTGGTATTTAGATTAAAAGAAATTTAACAATACGATTTTTTTTTTTTTTAAGCCATGCTGCACAGCCTGTGGGATCTTATTTCCGTGACCAGGGATTGAACCCAGGCCACAGCAGTGAAAGTGCCAAGTCCTAACCACTGTACCTTCAGGGAATTCCCTAACAATACTAATTTTTAATTCACTGTCTACTTTGTGCTAGTCATCGTACCGGATGACAATATAATTAATGGTGAGTGACAATATAATTAATGGTGAGTGAATAATATACATTGCCTGATCCTTACAGTGTGATAGCAGTAAGATGATGGAAGGTGAAGGGGGCTGTGGAACTACTGAAGAAAGACACAGACGTAAGACTTGGGAGATGAGGGATGACCACTTGGAGTGAGTGGTGGACACCTGGAATGAGTGATACCTAAGCTGAGACTTGAGGTGAGAACAGAGTGAACTAGTACGAGGCCAACGGAGAGATGCATATTCATTCGCCAAGGGGTAGAGGAGGGAAGAACCTGATGGCATGGGGATTTTACATTAAATGTAAACAATACATTTTCTGATAGTGAGCATTAAGCAATAGAATCATTGTTACTGAAGGAAATCATGGAATCACTATTCTCACAATGTTCAAAAAGTACAACAAATAGAATTGCTTAATTATGGCCATAAGGAATTAATCAATAAAACTGTCATAATTCCTTAAGCTCTATAATTCTATGGTGCCAGCAGAATGCTAACAGTTAATAAGAAGATCAACCACATTTTGTGGAAAATCGAAAAAAACAGTAATTTCACAATCATGCATAAGGGAATCCAAAATAAATATTTTACTTAAAAAATATAAGCTGGAACATTAGATTGAGACTACGAAGAAGGAATATTTAGCTCACTTTTATTTCAGTTTTCAAGGCAAAGAAGTCACACAGTGACTGGTCAGAGTGACAAAGAACACTCATTTAACCTGTAATCTTAAGGCACACTACCTCTTTGTTATGAAATACTTTAATAAAAAAGCAAAATACATGAAGTTTCATTCAAACTCCTTTACACTAAAAAAGAGCTTTCTTCCATGTAGTTACAATTGTACCTCATATTTAGTGACTACATATATGATAAAAGTAAATTGTCTGACTTTATCTTATATGCTAGGATATGGACATCTTGAAGTAAGAAGAGCAAAATAATGCCCCTTTTGTCTCTGGAGAGAAAATTAATAACATTTAAAAAATACTATTAAGAAAAAAGATTGGTTCCTATGAAAACATGTTTATAGTTGAATAAAATAATAATATAATATAATATATTATAATAATATAATAATATAATAATATATAATATATTATATATATATTATATATATTATATATATAATATATATAATATATATAT